>NC_079425.1:15771956-16106956 GCF_026213295.1 Gadus chalcogrammus | reverse complement strand
GAACTTTTCATACACAAGGTAGACTCAAAGTGCTTCACGTATAAACATTTTTATGCAATAAAATAAAATAATAGATAAGTAAAGGAACATGCAAAAAATGTGTCAGCATTTTAGAAAGTGCAATGTATTTAAGATCAGATCAACAGTCTCTGTTACCCACGTCAGGAATCCAATCCGACCTAAAGGCCTTTCTCTCTGGTATCAGATCACATTGCGCAAAACTTTAACTTGGGCGAACAAGGGGGTGGAGACGTTCCTCTGCATTCTTGGGGAGGAAGACGTGCAGGGGGAGCTTGATTTATTGTTTTGATGTCACAATGTTTAAGTAGCTGCCGCGGCGATCGACATCCGGCCTACCATAAGGGTACTGTCGGCGGTGGAAACGCAACCTTGGAACTGAGCTAGGCTATACCGCCCCCTCACTACCAGACTGAGGCGAACCGAACCGCACCCTCCGGTGGAAATGCGCCATTAGAGGTTTTTTTGCGAAACCTGTAAGGAGACCATTGCAGTAATCAAGCTTACTTGTGCTAAAGGCATGTATACGTTTTTGTAAGTCTTCGGTGGACATGAGCCCTCTAAGTCTTGCTACATTTTTAAGGTGATACTATGCAGATTTTGTAACCGATTTGTTGTGACTGTCGAAATGAAAATCTGAATCCATGATAACCCCTAGAATTCTGGCTTTGATTGAGGTTTTCAGGGACAGAGAGTGATGGTGTTGGGTTTCTTTAAGCCTTTCCGTTTTAGCACCAAATACAATTACATCTCGGTTTTGTCCTGATTTAGTTGGAAGGAAATTTCGGCACATCCAGTCTTTCATTTGCTCAATGCACTGGCACAGCAGATCTATGTATGGGCCAATACTCATTTGGTGATAGCGATACATAGATTTGCGTGTCATCAGCATAGCAATGATGGTCAATATTGTTATTTTGCATGATTTGCCCTAGTGGGAGCATGTAGATGTTGAATAATGAGGGGGACTCCAGATCGTACCTTGTTGGACTCCAAATGGTGACTGGTTTTTGTTCCATTTCTGTCCGCACCGTCCGTCCGGACGTATCTCGGGGCTCAAGGGTGCACGGGTGGCCGACGCATGCGCAGCTCGCCTCCATAGGGACTGGTTATTGTTCCGTCTCTGTCCGCACCGTCCGTCCGGACGCATCTCGGGGCTCAGGGGTGCATGGGTGGCCGACGCATGCACAGCTCGCCTCTCTGGCAACGGGTTCATGGTCGGTCTCTGTTTGCACCGTTTGTCCGGACGAATCTCGGGGCTCAGGGGTGCATGGGTGGCAGGCGCGTTCGTGGACTCTTGAAGTGGCAGGAACCGGTTCTTCAGCGGCAGGGTTAACTTCAGCTTTAGCTTTGGTTAGCTTAGCATTTGGCGTCAGGTGAACTTGCTGATTCACTTTGGTATGTTGTTTGGGCTTAGCGCCGACTTTGTGCCAGTGAGACGCAGCTGGAACAGTCTCTTGTCCAGCTTCGGGAAGGATACAGTGTAGCTTTGATCATCTTGTTGTGTATTTGTCTGAGTTAGCTCAGCAAACTCACCCATCGGCACTGTAAAGCCGCTGCCTGGCGCAGTTTGGTGCAGTCTGTTCATTTCCCAGCCTCCGTGCCTAAGGCTTTTGCTGCGGTCTGATCCGGGAGTCATAAAAAGTGCCAAATGTAATGTTGAATCGAGCGCTGGAGGTCGACAGAAACTAACTATATATTGTTATGTATTATGTCATGAAATATAATAAAGTAAGTAGATCTGAACTGCTGCCTCTTAGGTATAGTTGCAGCTGAATATGGCCGCAGGCTTATGCTACTGTATTTTGTTATGTTCTTCTTTTAAATGGGAATACATTTATTTACTTTGCTCGTAATTCTGGGACTTCGGTTTTTCCTTCATATCCTTTCTACTTTTTTTTGCCAGTAGAGTGGTGAAATAGGTCTTAAATTGCATTCATAATGGTCTTTCAAAGTCTTAAATTTAACTTTTGGAAACCTGCAGAAACCCTGTGCAATTGAGAACATTTGGAATAACATTTGTATACCAACAGCAACAAATGTTTGAAAACTCTTAGGCTGAATGCAAATATTATTCAAAGTTGGCCAGCATATTTACAACTGAACTTCCATAAGCCTAATCAGAAGGATGCGCCTGCCTCTGCGAACACATTCCTGCAATGTCTGGATCAATCAAGGTCAGCTTCAGACTCGGGTCTGGCTCAGCATCAATCCTGCATCTGTATTACGTTTTATCGCACAGATATGTGGTCACAAAAGGAATGAGAACGCGCACAGCTTTGTCTGAAAGTGCAGGGTATTCATTGTGTTGCTGTATCCAAATTATATTCTGTAAAATTTCTCACAAACCAGTAGTGAAGTCTTTGTTCATTTCAGAGGTTTCGATGCTAAACAAGTTTCTTATCCAGTTGTTTGCTTCGGCCGTCGCTGGGAAATATTTGTGGACCTCTTCTCTGAGTGAGACGATGTGCGCATGATGTTGTTCCTGACTATTGAATCGTTTACTTGGATTCCCTCAATCTTTCACTTTTACTGCTTTGTCTTTCAGCACTAGGTGTTTGGTTGTAAAATGCTGTTTGAGATGCTATGGTTTCATGGGTTCATTGCTAAGAACATCGCCACATACCATACACTGCGGCCTGGGGTCTTCCTCCTAGCAGGTACTGTTGAGACTTCATTGGTGCAACCTATGTATTTGAATTAAAGTGGAAATAGTCATAAATAAAGAGAAAATAATCATTTTATTGTGTATTTTTCTTATTTTAGGATATTAAAGTTCTGAACACTTAAAGGAAGGAAAGGCAATGTTTTGTTCAATCATTGAAAAGTACTTTGTATCCTTTCTTTAAATGTAATGTTGGTTTATGGTTTTCATAAACAGGGCAATAAACATGTAAAACCATAAACGTAATTGAGAAGAAAATAATTGTAAATCTAACCTTCAGTGCCTAATCCATACTCAAACCAAAAAACACAACTAATAAATGACTGATCATTGTGAACCACACCGCCACCCACCCTGTTTGGAGGACGCCGAACAGACAAAATATAAACAAACGGAAAAAAGGGCCAACAGGTGGATGCTGGATGCCGGATGCCAGCCTAATCTCTTCTCAATTAAACAAAACACATTTGCATCACAATACTTTTGTCTTATACAAAACAGCAAAAAATATCTTTGTTAGCAGCAAAGCTGATAAATAAAGCAAAATAGTATTTGTGCTGAACAAATTTTTTGCCTAAAATGACAACTGCACAGGTAAAAAAAACACATTTGGATCACAGAACTTTTGTCTTCGACAAATAGGGCCATGGTTTTTAGCAAAACTTTTCGTAGATCAAAATAGTCAATGCGACAAGTCATATCTCAAATTGTATGGTTTACTTTGGGCACAAAAATAGGGCATATAATGCAAACTTAAACAAAATTGCTTGCTTTTTAGCTCAACTCTTACCAGACACTCTGCACCTTGTCTATTCTAAGCTTAATGTCCCTTGCAATGGCCACTTTCAGTACTGAAACCAGATGCTGTTCTTTGATCTGTGGGATGTCTTGTTCAGGTTCATTACTGAAAACATCTGTTCACACGAACATAGAAATGACGTGTGCAGAGTTAGGGCGAAGCTGTGGCATTGATTCAGGGAGTAAAGGTGCAAACTCAGCAGCCCCAACTGACTGGTAGTGGGTCTTCAGAGCAACGTTACATTGCAATTCAATGACTTCAATTGCTCAGGTGTGGTGTAAACAATCAATTGCAAATGGATTTGCGAACAGATCAAGGTTGAATTTCTGTGCAGCCAAATCAGCAAATATCCTTCTGAATTACACTTTGATTGTGTTTAGTTTGTCAGCATACAATTCGGTCGGGAATGGGTTGGTGACTATCTCACTGACTGGCAAGTAGGAAAGTGAGCCAAGTTGCCTTGGCGCATATGCCCCTCCCATAGAAGCAGTTTCATTTGAAACTCCTTCACTGCGTCTCGCATTTCAGTGATCAGCTGCTTTCGACCATGCTCTACATTGAGGTGCTCCGTTACGTCACACATAAAACCGAAGTCGTTCAGCCACTTTTCATTCTCAAGCTCTGGGATGACCATTTGTTCGCTTTCCATGAAACGAGTGATCTCAACGCGGGAATCATAAAATCTTCAACACTTTCCCCAGACTCAACCAGCGTACCTTCATCCTCGTACAGTTTTCCTCCTCTAAAAGTGCCCTAAATTGCCGGTGATTCAAGCCCTGTGAACAAAGTTCACAGTTCACAGTTTTGGTTACAACTCTCATTACAAATCCCATGCCCAACACCTTACCACCGAGGGCCTCCTGGTGGCAAGGTGTTTTCATGGGCAACCCACACACACTACATGTGTGTAGGCGTTATTCGGTAGCCTGGTAATGTGTATAGGCCTACGTACGGTAGGAATATTCATACCGGTTTAAATAATAAATGTTATAGTATTTCCCATCTTTGCTGAGCAAGAGTTTTGTTCGACAGTTCAGTGATTGAAACAAATAAAGCCTGGGTTATTGAAGTTTTAAGGTAGGCCTACCACTGTCATGCGCCTACCCGATGTCAAGTGGACCGGGTTGAATTCACTGCGGCTCTGTCTTCTTATATCCATCTTATCAAATATATTTTATTACTGTCCTTCTCAACACTCTGATCTCACTAAGAGGATAGCAGCACGAAATCAAGGGATATTTAGAATAGAAAAAAATGTGTGATTAATCACGATTATATATTTTAATCACTTGACAGCACTAATATGTGTATATATATATATATATATATATATATATATATATTAGAGCTGTCAGTTAAACGCGTTATTAACGGCGTTAACGCAAACCAATTTTAACGGCGTTAAATTTTTTATCGCACGATTAACGCAATTATTATGTATTTTTTTCTTTGGCTCAAAACAAAGAAGCAGTAGCCTGACTGCTATGTTCAAATTACATTTGTTCAAAGCAGTCGTTTAATTGCACTATAGGCTCTTTTTTTGTATCGTCCTGTTTTGATCAGTATATGCCAATGTTGTTATCAATAAAAAATCATTTGCACAAGGCAAGCCGATGCACTTCACCATGTTGATAAGAGAATTAAAATGAGAAGAATTATGGGACAAAAAAATCAAGGGATATTTAGCATAGAAAAATAATTTGTGATTAATTGCGATTAATCGTGAGTTAACTATGACATTAATGCGATTAATCGCGATTAAATATTTTAATCGCTTGACAGCTCTAATATATATATATATATATATATACACGTGTGTGTGTGTATGTATGTATGTATGCGGGTATGTATATATACTGTATATGTGTGTTTGTGTATGTATGTATACACACACATGCATATGTGTGTTTTGTATTTGTTTTTTTATGGCATGGGGAAAAAATGGAAGGTAAATCTATCTATTTAGAACATGTATTTTTATTTGTTTATTCATAGACTTGATCGCTGGCATACACAATCAACAAATAGCAATATTTCCCTCCTTCTTATGAAATCCAATTGGCTTCCAAACGTTTGATTTCAGATTAGATGGTGCACTGAAAATCGTTTCACCATTTTCTGACATCTTCGCACACATCTCACAACTCCGGTTGTTGACGGCTCGCGAGACACGGAGACGCGCTCGCAAACATACACAAACACACACGGATCCGCCCACTTCCTTAAATTCCATTTTTCAGATCCGTATGGAAACGGAATGTAGTGAGTAGACAACGCTGTCTCGGGCTGAAGCTTCACTAAACCGATTCGCAACATTTAAAAACGGTGCATTAACCTATTCTAAATCGTATCGATTTAGACACATCTGTGTTAATCCAGCCGGATACCGATTCGTGTCGGTGAATCGTTACACCCCAAATACGTATACATTATCACACATACGTGCTTGCCAGGAGCATAGAGGACACCTCCCTCAACACGTGTTAAAGTTTTGTTTATGGCTCATTCCATGACGGCCCAGTATCCAGTACAGTAATTGTGTGTGCGTGTGTGTGTGTGTGAGAATAACAAAGACCTTCCCCTGCCAGAAGCATAGTTGCGACTACACCCGTGATTCGCTTGAAATGGTCCTAGTTAGGTATTCACAGAGCGTCTGTGGATACCTTGTTACAATACCATTGTTATTGTCGGACTTGCTTATTATTATCATGGATTGGTAATGCCTATGTCTCTGGTTTGTCGCCAAAATCCGTTATAGAGCCCAGGGGGGGCTATTCTGAAACTTGGTGTTCATGCCTTATTTTGCATGCTGAACATTTTTGGAATTGGGGCCCATATTGTCCGTCAAGAAATATTTTGCAATACAGTGAAAATTTCGAGAAAAAAACGAATCATAGCTTCAAATGACACACAGTTTGGATGAGCATGTTCTTTGGACTTGCCTGAATAAAAATCTTTGGAAAGGTTTTGATGGTGTAAAAAATAGTTAATCGTGGATTCTTGTTTTGATGCCTGTTGAAATATAATTTTGTTTAAGTTTGCTTCAGACGTCAGAGTAGCAGCTCCCATTGATTAGAGTGGGAGAGTTTCCTCATAGCTTGACACTACACGATGCAACGCAACACAGCGCTTAGATACTTGGTGTAGGGGGTAATGTATTTTACTGTAATTCAAACTACGTCCTTATCTGGGCTGTAAAGTTAACAGAAATCATGATGTTGAGAGACCTTGTAAAACTTTTATAACGATAGGTAGCACATTTTTGGATTAAAATGTTTTTTGAGTGTCCATTTCTGAGAGCTTCTTTGTGTCACCTTGTCCAGATGCACCACCCAATCCAAATGAAGCCCGCCGACAGTGAGAAAAACAATGGTGAGAGCTCGGTTGTCTTTCTTCAGTATAACCATTATCCTTTAATGAGTAGCTTTTTAATAA
Organism: Gadus chalcogrammus; assembly: GCF_026213295.1. Taxonomy (NCBI): domain Eukaryota; kingdom Metazoa; phylum Chordata; class Actinopteri; order Gadiformes; family Gadidae; genus Gadus; species Gadus chalcogrammus. Next base: position 16,100,039 of record NC_079425.1, on the reverse strand, counting down.
AGGGCAAAAATATTTCTTCAGTAAAATAATGCACAGCAGAGCTGATGTTGAGATTGGTGAGCTTTGATTGAGCTATTTCTTTAGTATAAGAAATGGCCTACACTTCTGTCAGTTATTAATTAGTGTAAAGCGCTTTCAGAATATCTGAATATTCGAGTTGACTCTGCCTGTTTCTGTATGAACCAATCTCTACCCTCATTGGTTTTTGGTTGTGTAGTTTCATAATCTTGCTGAAGTCAACTATTTATTTGTTTCCCATTGTCTAATTGCTTTATCCCTGCGTTCATTTCAGCCGTGGAAGACCGAAAGCTGTTCATAGGAATGATCTCCAAGAAGTGTAACGAGAACGACATCAGGCTGATGTTCTCTCCCTACGGCCAGATCGAGGAGTGCAGAATACTGCGCGGCCCAGATGGACTCAGTCGTGGTGAGGCAGATCCAGTTCATTTCACTTTTAATACCTTCTGCTTTCTAGGGATGTTGAAAGGCGTTTGATGTCATTTAGGCTGAAACGCTAGCCAGAAATAGATATGTTTGGACCTCAAATCAAAGCAGTGTTGGGTATTTGACCAAGTCTTTATTAATACCTGCCGCTTACTGTTGCTTGGAGAATATTGTGAAAGTGAAAGCCCAACCCACCACATATACTCAAAAATGTTTAAATAGTTCCGTCTTTGCAGAGGTCCTCCATTTAACGTGGATGTCTTCCCATACATATAGTTTGTTGATTTGCTACATCCCTACACATTGTATGGGACTCAGAAATACATTGTTGTACCCATGCAATCTTCCACAGACCAGCACCAGCTACTTAGTGTAATTTTGTAAATATCAAGTTATAGTAAATCTTTGAATGTTTTTTTTCTTTGTTTCCTGGCCATTTTATTGGATGCTTTTGTTTGTGGCCTATATTTTCTATGAAATGTGCCGCACATTGGAATGTCTTATCAGTCTGAAATAGGTATGGTGTCTTTTCCCTACAGGTTGTGCATTTGTGACGTTCACTGCTAGACAAATGGCCCTGTCAGCCATCAAGACAATGCACCAGTCACAGACAATGGAGGTGAGAACATTACTATTATAGAGGTTATGTCTGTTGCCATGTACTCCAGTGTATTGAGTCTTTTGTATATGTAGTGGCTGTAATGATTTCCTCATCTCAAAGGCCAATCTTATTGGGGAATAGGTCCATCCAATTGTCTAATTCTATTAATTGTTGGGTTGCAAGTGGGCCTGGGCAAAGATTAAAAGTTTTAATCGCGATTAATCACACTTTTTAAAATATTTTAAATCCACTCCATTTGAAGTTAAATGAGAGTATCAAATGGAATGGCACATTGTCATTCATACCAAATGTTCTGAATAAGCAAAAACTAGGCCAAGTGATCTTGAATGAGTTTTATTGACTCACTCAGTGTGGGTTGAATATGAAATTTACAGAACCCCAAAGATTTGGGAATTTTAAACAGGCTGTCATTTACTGCAATTGTAATCAGCCAGTGAGTGTGTTTGCATGCAGAGTGATTATCGGATAAAGAAACGAAAAAAAAATGCATGTAAACACCTTTACCCGATCTACTTCGGACCGAAATTGGTACATGAACGGACAAGCGAGATCGGATAAGAACACCTAGATGACTCGATCATAGTCCGGTGTCTACCTGCATGTAAACCCGCGTCAGATCTTGCGTTGTGCGTATGCTCGAGATCTTGCGGCCTGGGGACGTGACCCGGAAGTAGAAGAAGACGGTAGTCGTGTTGTTGTCGCCATAGACATATAAACAATTCTTATTCTTTATAAATATAGATATTTAATTATTTCTTTATATGTTTATGGTTGTTGCCGTCGGAAAACGAGAAACTGCAATTTATTTAAAAGGGGTCGCAGAAGATGGAGGAAGCCGGTGTCATGCCATTACCCCCTATAAAGTGAAACCCCCTATCATCATCAGCATGCATTCAGTACACACTACGCTTCAATTTAACCCAAGGCTGAATTAAAAGTACATGTTTTCCTAAACGTTGGTCATCAATGAGGTTGTAAAGTAGTAACTTCGGGCACATCCGTCAAAATAAACGTTTGTTTCTTCTGTGTATACGGTCCTTATTCATTCATTGCGCCACGACCAAACTGACGGGGATATTCTCTGATATTATGTATCTTAAAGACTGCGTCAGGTTTATTAAGAAGCTTATTAAGAAGCTTTATTTGTCACCGTTAAATAGTGTATTTACGGTACACAAAGAAATTAAGGTGCACATCTCGTTCAGTGCTCCGACTCTCTGGTACTTCCACAACAAAGACTCGTAGTGGGGTTATCTCGGCCATGGTGGAGAAGGAATTGGGGGGAAAGGAATTTTGACTTTGACTCTGAAGTCAAGATTGAAACGCTACATGGAGAAGATGCTCCATTGTTGAGACCACTCGGTCGTATGCGGACTCCTCCGGCTGGACTCCTCCCGCTGCTCCGCCGCCGAAGGAGTCAGCAAACGACAGAGAGGTAGGAAGAATGTAGCGTCTGAGAAATGACATGGACCCGAAGTGAACTGACAGCTGTCTACTGAAAACATCATTCTCGAATGCTGCCTGTGTTTGTTGTTGCTGGGACGTAGATGTCAACCGGAGGTGGCTCTATAACCACTTGTTGAAAGGGGCCACCTAGGGTTGCGGATTCAGCCATGCTCCGGCCATTATCCGATCTCTTAAAGGCCATGTATATTCGGACAGTTGACACCATCCATTCGAGTAGCAAAATTGGTGTAATCCGATCTAGCTGTCCCATGTAAGCGCACTGACTTACTGCAAGTGTAATTTAATGTAAAGTAGGTGGAACTAAAAATAAAAATGATTTCTGATATGAATGTTGACATTTTGTGGGCAAAACCTTTCAAAAGCAAAGAAAAAAGATGTGTTTGTGAGTCAATTTGTATTAATCACGTTAAATAAGATTGCCTTAATGCGTAATTAACGTATTAACTTGCCCAGCCCTGGTTGCAAGACACACCAAATACAAAATCGAAACCGCAACCTCCAATCTAGTAGTCTCTTTTCTAGTTGTCTGATGTTACAGCCGCACCGGAAATTTTCAGCAGCTTTTTGCTGTTGTTGAGCAAGCGAGAAAATACCCAATACAATAGACTAATGTTTTATTCATTGATGACATTTTCAATAGAGCCCAACTGATATATCAATTAGGCGTGACATTTTCCTGTCAAAGATATATCGGTAGCATATGTTCATAGTATATGTTTGCTGAGATGAAAACTTTAGAAAAGGTGTCAGTTTATAGATTTGATCACCTCTTTATAAACCCTTCATTATTTCACAGTATTTTTAAAAGTGTGTTCAATATGTGGCCGGAGCTCCGTGGCCGCAGCTCCGTGGCCGGTTACTCTGAGCTGCAGGGAGTGATCTAAATGGTGCCACATTGTTACAACTTTTGCATTACTTAGAACCAAATTATTGTTTTGCGTTATCTGTGTGGGCATTTAACAAGGTTACATTGTGTAATTTGAAACTTTAAAAAATCTGTTTCTACCATTCAATGATCCCTGCCCGTTTTCTCCCTCCACTATTAGGGCTGTTCTTCGCCCATTGTGGTGAAGTTTGCAGACACACAGAAGGACAAGGAGCAGAAGCGAATGGCCCAGCAGCTCCAGCAACAGATGCAGCAGCTCAACGCTGCCTCCATGTGGGGCAACCTCACTGGACTCAACAGCCTGGGGCCACAGTACCTGGCAGTGAGTTAACACATATTGCATAAAGCATCAAGTAGATGCAGGCTGTTTGCATAACATGTATCAAGCTTGCATTCTTATTGCATCTTGAAGTATAACCCTAGTCTATTGTGGTAATTGGGGCTAAAAACAGGCACAATATGTGTGCGCTTCTGTTTGAGTAAAGTGATACATATGTTCATGTACTGAACTGCTAATATGCCTCAATCTAGTCAACAATTATTGCTTGTGCATCATGACCTCACCATGGTTCTCCTTTATTTCCCCCTCCTTTGTCTAAAATCTCCTGCCAGATTGCATGTTAATAAATGTCATACTGCATCCCTCTGTCTTTGTTCAGGAAATGTCCCTTTTGGTTTTACCCTTTGCAATGCCTCTGTGCCTGTCTCTTCTTTTACCCCGTCCTACTGGCTAGCAAAAGTACTGACCAGTGCATTCTCTGTGTTTGGTTCAAATGTCTAGCTTTACTTACAGCTGCTGCAGCAGTCAGCCTCTGCAGGGAACGCACTCAACAATCTGCACCCTATGTCAGGTATGTTGAGGACGGAAACATTCTGCTCTGAGAGCGGCCTATGTTCTCGGCACCACTTGGTTCCTCAAGAGATGAGGAAGTTTATTCAAGAATTTGTCGTCTGAAATTTAACCTTGTGATTAAATATATGTCGTAGGCAGTTGATTGGTGCCGGGATCTTTTAAAAAACCTTCTTGCAACCCAGAGGTTGAGATATGGGCCGTTGAAAAAAATTATATAAAAAAGGGCGGTATATAAAGAATTCATATCATAACGAAAATAAATACCGTTATTCGGTGTGAACCGGTACACCGCCCAGCACTAACGCAAGTTGACGCCGCAACACCATGGGGGCGAGCCAGGGGGTGTTTTTTGAATTGCTCTTAGTAAATTCAATTAGGAGTCATAGATTTAAGACTGCCCCTTATTTTTAGGAGTTCCTCCTAAATTCGCCAAATATGAGCTCCTTTTAGCACCAATATTCATTGTGAATATGACCCCAGTTCTCGGGTGTGCCCCTTACAATGAGTAGCCTCTTTAGCGATATTAAAACGTGACAAAATGCTTTGTTGAGACGAAAAAGTGGTTCGCGATATCATCTTTTTTTTTTCTGACTTATGGACAGAAATTTGCACTTAAAAATGTATAGACTAATGCCGCTTTTCCACCGACAGTACCAGCTTAACTTGCCACGACTTGGTTTGGTTCCAGGCACGTCTTGTGTCCATCTATAAAACTACTCTTCAACTCTTCAACTAGGTTGCATGGGTCGTATAGAAGGAATGCATGAAACTGCGCATGCTTATCCACGAGACACATAAACAGACCTCTGTCATGGTCCATGGCGTGTTCTTCCGCACTGATCATGCAGTGTTCAATAATCTATCATTATTGTTGACGGGACGCTGATGCTAGTATTTAAAGAGTGTGGTGTTGTACCGAAAATGGAATCCTCGTCTGAAATCGCACCCCCTCTCCGCGTGAACGCGCTTTCTCTTATTTCGTCTTTCTATCATGCATACATGTATGACTTGTAAACTAGTACGTATTTTAGTGCCCTCGTAGTTCATCATCGTTAATGGGATATTTTACGTTGTGGGTCGCCTATAAAATGTAACATCGCTTTCGGTGACAAGCTGCTCATCTTGTGATGATATGATATAAAAACTGCTATAAGCTATAAACCCTCTTTTCGTCACAAGTAGAAATCATACATATCGCTTTCTGTGATAAGTGTCTCATCTTGTGACGATATGATATAAACACTGCTTTAACGCAGAAAGGTTATTACAGTGATACGGTGGTATCAGACTGAGGTGAGACTAAAAAAGTACCAGGTACCAGAATTGAGCTGGTACTGTCGGTGGAAAAGCGGCATAAGAAAAACCTTTTCTTTATTGCCCTTTAGGACAAGATGATTAGTCTCTATACCATGTTACAATAACGCATCTTGTTTACAATTTCCTAAAAAAATTGAAATATAGAGCAAATGGCATTGTTTTGCATATTTTGTGTCTTTAAAATAAACTACAATATTTTTTCAGTCATACATTTTCTTCATTCAAGTTTTGTTCGAAATATTGTTATAATATCGAATCGTAACCCCAATATCGTGTATCGAATCGTGAGCTGAGTGATTTGTCACACCCCTAGCCTCTTTCACATGTAGAGGTAGTTCAAATGTGTCCAAAATGGCAAAAAAAAATTTTGCCCACTTTTCAAAAATCTGTAAGAAAATTTAAGTCACCAGTTGTAACTAGATAATCAAAGTATGTGGCTCAAGGGTATTTGAAGGATGGAAAATAACCAAATAACATACGTTTCCCCTGAAAAACATTCACCTCTTTTTCCAGATATACATACATCAAAAAAGTTAGTTGGGAGGAGCTGTCTATCAGAACGGTTGCACTGTTATTTTTTCTAGCAGTTCTAGCCATTAATTTCTAGCCAGTTAAAAAGATAAAATCCAGTTTAGAAGCGGGAATAAAAACACTAATGAAAAATGATATGTTTTAAGAGACCTAATGTTAAGTAGACCCATCCTGATGGTGTTATTTATAGGCTTTTGGAGGGAATAGGTATGAGATTTGTCAGATTAACAGTGTCTACAGCAGGAATTAAAATGTTGCCATGTTTTGACGTAGGCAACCTTGGATTCAGCAGATTATGCAGAACTTCCTTAGTAGTGTGTCTACGGCTGAACCATTTTTTATCTAAGTAATGATCAGGACTACTATCAGTAATGAGGGGGGGGCTGTTTGGGTGATATCAGTCTGTGGTCAAGACGTGGCTCGGGTGGGCTGGGCATAATAGACATAGATGCAAGGTTGATACCACCATTTTCCAGTTTCTTCAAATCATCTTAAAAATCATAAAGAGAGTAGACAGTGGAGCTGGAGTTGTTGTTTTGGGAAGAGATGGACACAACTACTACTTTAGCTACTACCCCTACTACTACTTCAGTTACTACTACTACTTTCACTACTACTCCTTCAGCTGCTACTACTACTACCTCTACTTCAGCTACTACTACTTCTTCAGCTACTATTACCACTTCAGATACTATTACTACTACTCCTCAGGTCGGGTAGTATTTGTTTCCAACCATTGCATTTGATTTAAATGGTGTGCATTTTTAAATGTTTACTCCATTTAGACTCCGTTCAAATACCTTCACTTGCTTTAAGCCATTTAACATTTCTTTACGTCTTAAACTATGTGGCTTAACTAAAACATATTTTCAACCTCACTTTGCACTACATTATTCACAGAATTTTCTGCAGGAAATGCATATTCTAGTTGTTATTAGGTATTCACAGAGTATCTGTGGATACCTCACGTTATTCTAGGGATTATTATTCAGAATTGGTCACCCGTATAGCTCATCCCCTGATTGCCGAAAAGTTTTCAAATTTGTCTACAACTTTTGTATTCCCCGTAAGCAGGTCACTGCTCTAACTTGTGGTTTCAGTTAAACGCACGGCTTGGCTGCCCTGAAGAATGAACAATTCGGAAACTTTGTGTACAAGCCTTGTCTGCTTGCAGAACCATTTTGCCATTGGGAACCATAATGTCCGTCAGGATAGATTTTGCATTAAAGAGATAAAATCTCGAAATAATTAAAAAATTTTCTCTTCCGAGCCATAGCTTTAAATGAAAAAACAGTTTTCCCTGCTGGTAGCATAGTTCTAGGAGTAATGAGTACACCAGTGATTCGCTTGAAAAGGGCGATATGTGAGTGCCAGTGAATAGCTCTGGGGCTGCTTGCACAACATTTCTGGTTATTCTGCCTCAATTTCAGGTGTGCGTTTATGAGGTCCCAAAACCAAACCAATGTCATAACATTGTGCATGTACACCAGTACAGAATTTGCTACACATGCTGCTTCGAATGTCCTGATTGAAAGTTTTTTTTGTTCTTTAATTCAGTTAAAAACTGGAATTATGCACGAATATATTATGTTATGCAAATGAGACGGCATTATTAAATCCCAAATCCAGTTTAATCAATATCAAAGGGATCTAAAATGAAATGGGCATATCGAGGAAATTCCCTTTAGATAATTAGGAAGTGTTTGTGTCGATAGCTCTAAAAATTAGTATTTACATTTAAGAATACCACTTTTTTGAGAATGTTATTATCTAGAATTTATATTTAACTATGATCTATTTAATTTACTAACGCTCTAAGCAGCTTATGATAGGCTAAATAATTAAAACTACGGCCAATATTTATTTATTAAATCAGTTATTATAATAATTTGCATTGGGAACCAACTCAGTTGCCTGGGACCCACTCAAATGACCACCTGTGGGTCCCGGGGAATCACTACTTTGAAAACCTCAACATCACTGGCACAGTATTATTTGTTGTCTATCTCACATGTGAGATAAACAAGTATGTGAGATTTTTTACTGCAGTATCGGGAATCGTGACATTTCACTAGCATTGGTATCGACTACAACATTTTTGGTGTAGTGACAAAACGAATTCAAATGATACCAAATTTCGTGCACATAACTAATTATCCTTGCAATCATTACCATGTAAAAATTATGAAAAATTGTCGATACGACGAGTTGGCTCAGGCAACCACATGTATTTCTTCCAAAAATGCGTTCTGAGAATGCACATCACGTCAATTTTTACATATACATTACCTTGAGTCATTTTGCAGCACTTTCACAAAGTGGCAGAGAACAATTAAGGTTTAAATCAAGATGTAGGTAACTGCATTTTTTTTTACCGTGCCTCAAACTAGTTTGAATATATTCATGTGGTTGTGCTTGCATCTCCTTAGGTCTGAACGCCATGCAGAACTTGGCAGCACTAGCAGCAGCAGCAGCGGCAAGTGCCACACAGGCCACATCCTCAGGCTCGAGCGCCATGACAACATCCAGCAGCCCACTCAGTATGCTCACCAGTTCAGGTACACAGATGCACAAGGCGCCAAGAAGCATGTCTCTAGTAGTCGGGTTCAAACATTTGGCAAACAATTGTTTCAACCTCCACTGTGGCTGTATATCGGTAGATAACACTGGTGGTCATTATGCCCAACCCCTGATCCCTTCCCTAACCACCATTCCCTAACTCCCACCCTCCCCCTCCTCACTCCCAACCTCTTATCACCTCACTACCACCCTCAATCCCCTCACCACCACCCTTCCCATCACCTCACTACTATCTCGACCATCCCCTCACTACCACCCCTTCCATTCCTTCACCACCACCCCTAACATCACCTCCACCCTCCATTGCATCACTCCCATCCCTTAACTACCACCTTCCATCCCCTCGCCCCCCCTCACCATCCCCTCGCTCCCCCTTACCATCCCCTCACTCCCACCCTCCATCCACGCTCTTCCCTCCCATGTCTCACTACCACACTCCATCGAACCCACTTTCCCATTTCCTCCTCCCCCACCATCCCCTAATTCCAACCCTCCCATCCCTTTACCCCCATCCTCCGTCTGCTACTCTTTCTGACTTTGCCAGCAGGCTCCTCTCCCACCTCAAGCAACAACTCATCAGTAAACCCCATGGCTTCTCTAGGAGCCCTCCAGTCATTGGCTGCAGGCGCCGGAGCTGGCCTCAACATGAGCTCACTTGCAGGTGCGGATGTTATGTTGCGGTGTACCTGGGATATTAGAATAACTTTTTTATTGAAATACTATTTTGTCTTCACCATTCTCTACCAGTTTGCCAGACTTGGCAAAAATACATATTAATCTTAAGCAAAAGTATTTGTAAAATATTGGGCATTCCATCCAACCATTATGTCTGTCAATCAGCTGACTTGTTAATGGTTTGATAGAATGCATAACTGTGTAGTTGGTGCTTTATACTCTCTGCTGGCTCCCGGCTCTATACTAATCAGCTACCTTTGTAACCACCACACTTTAGGCATGGCTGCCCTCAATGGTAGCCTGGGCAGTGGGAACCTGTCAAATGGCTCGGGGAACACCATGGAGGCTCTGAGCCAGGCCTACTCTGGCATCCAGCAGTACGCCGCCGCCGCACTGCCCAGCCTCTACAACCAGAGCCTGTTGTCCCAGCAGAGTGTGTCGGCGGCAGGGAGCCAGAAAGAAGGTATAGGGTCCTGAAGGGGAGGAACGCCAGCCGGGGGAGAAGCATGGGGAGGCGTTGTTAGTTACATGTCGTCCAGAGTATGAGCAGCTGCATGATCAGGAAAAGGTTAAGTTAATAAAGAGTGGTTACGGGCATGAGAGAAAAAAGGGAAGCATGTTCTATATTAGAAACGATGTTGGAGTATATATGATGTACTTTATTCGTCCCAGATAGCACATTTTGGGTATTGGGTTGGTTTGTAAGGCAAACATTGACTTGCATTACAGTGCATCGTGTGGGGTTAATTTGAGGCCATTTTCACTTTAGGATATGGAAGTAAGTAACAACTTTACCAGTGTGTGTGTTTTTAAAGTAATATGCTACAGTGGGTGTTATTCTCTATCAGCCAGATAAACTAGAATCTGCATTGTGTCTTGTTTTAAACCTGCTGCATCAGCCAGTGACGGTCGCAGTACGGGTAAGAACACTAACTTTTTCCTCTCAGACACTAGCAGATAATCATGAGAACATTGTTCACTTTATAAGAAGCAGATGTCTTGTCTGAGTCTCTCGTTACCTGTTTGCCCTCAACTACTGACGCTATGTTTCCTACACTGATTGCATCATACAGTGTTGAATAAGTGCCATGCTCATGATACTTCAATGTATATGCATATATGCTACAATGATTGTTAAAATTCTGAATATTTTTGTAACATTGAAATTGGTTAATTCGTCGATAGGTCCTGAAGGAGCAAACCTGTTCATCTACCACCTTCCCCAGGAGTTTGGAGACCAAGACCTTCTTCAGATGTTCATGCCGTTTGGGAACGTAATCTCCGCTAAGGTCTTCATTGACAAGCAGACCAACCTCAGCAAGTGTTTTGGTTAGTGACCCATTGTCCTCATCCGCACACAACACAATCTTAGAAGATTACAAGCTGATGATAATCAAGGAATGGTAGATTCTTGTGGTTAACTTTTTCCCTACGTTCTGGAAACTGTCTGCCCTCCCCCAGGCTTCGTCAGCTATGACAACCCGGTGTCATCACAGGCGGCCATCCAATCAATGAACGGTTTCCAGATTGGCATGAAGAGGCTCAAGGTGCAGCTGAAGCGCTCTAAGAACGACAGCAAGCCCTACTGAGACCGCTGAGGCGCTTTGGACTTGGTTGAGAAGGGTGCTGTTCCCTGGTAAGTGGAGTGTGAATAAGGCCTTTTGCTTCCTGCACACCCACCCTGCCGCCCCCACTCTGCTCTCCCGTAACTCCTCCTCACCTCTTCCCTTTGTATATTCCAGGGTGAGTCTCTCTCTCTATCTCGCTGTCTCTCCGTTAGGCTACGCAGGCACTGAGACCATAGATACACACCGCTTTCGTTTTCTTTGTTTTCTTACGTTGGTTGTTCTTTGTGGAACAAAAAATAACTGGATTCTTGTGATCTGTTGGGAGTTTTGAGGGTTTATTTATCCTTTTTCTTTTTCAAGATGAGAAGGAAAGGCAAGTGTTTTTTGTAAGATGTTCTAGCAGCTTGCTGTGATAAATTATACATACATATAGGAATTTATATATATTTATACACGTTGTTCATTACTATTGATGTGTTGCGCATTGAATTTGTTGCCAAGATATGCCTGTTTTTTTTTCTGCTTTCTGCTCCGTGCTTCTACCTACTAAGCGTAACCTCTCCTAAGCACACCTTACCCCATCCCACATCAAGAAGGAAGCTTCTCTTTACCTTTCCTAAAGATGCTCTCTCTTCACAGTTGTGAAGAGAGAGAGCAGAAGATAGCTGGATTTGATACCGCAAACAACCCCCAAAACGTCCCCTTCGTCTCTGGTCCTTCCCTCTCTATGTTGCTCCTCCATTGAGAAGTTTTGCACTTCATACACCTGTGATGGACAGGCATAATAGATGAATATAACCAATCGGGGAAGAGAGGAGCTGAATGGTCAAAAATGTGAATTTTCTTTAGATCTAAATTGACTCATCTACGCGTCTTTTTTTATAGTTTCACAGTCTAATAAATTATTTAATATTTGGACGATACAGGATATATTTGCTAAATCTATTGTGTTTTTTCCTGTTAGTCCTTGTTTGCCTTCATCTCGGTCTGCATTGTGTGCAGTATGAGAATAATCCATAGATTAATCCTAGATTAATGCCGCACTTGCCTTTGGCTGGTCATTCTACAAAGTGAAGGTTGTTGGTCTGGTTCTGACTGAAATAAACCGCTATTTTGAATTTGCACTTCACGAGGCGGTCAGTGGTGTTTGGTCACCATATATGGGCTGTCATTCAATTCAATTTTCAATTCTGATCACCAAAGCAGCTACACCCTTGGCCCTATGTCAAATGCTGCAGTGTAAAGAGAGCAAGCATAAACAAGTCAATTCATCCAAATGTCAAAACATGATGTTATGGGTTAATTTCTCTGAGTCTATGATATCTGTAATATAGTTTATTCTGTATACATTGCCAAGTGTACATTAATCCTTAATGTAGTTATGATATCGTACTTCTTCAGTATATTTGTGCTTGTCATCATTTGTGTTCTGAAACAAACTTGTTTGTAAGAAATGTCCTGCTAGTTAGTAACAAAAATTATTGAGCAGGTTAACTGGTAACAAATTGTTTGTTTCAAACTATTTGTAAACGATTTTGATGATCGCATACTTATCTACTGAAGCCTACAGTACATTGTTTGTTTTAAACTATTTGTTCACGCATTTTGATGATCGCATAGTTATCTAAATAAATTTTGAAGAGACACGTTGTCAGTTTGTTAGACGTTCAAGAACTCTCCACATATTTCTATTTTTATTTATTTTTTAAGCAAGGGAGAGCAAAGTAAATGTCCATACGATGTATATTACCAACAAAAACTATAATGCCTTTTCTATTTTTATAAAGGTTTTATACTTCGTGTGTTTGGGACCTATAGGACGTTTCAAGTCCAGCTTCCTTAATTAAACTCATGGCATGTGTCGTTATCTAACCATCTCAGTGTTCTCTTATGGTGCTGTGTAATGCCCTAAGAAGTATGGAACTACGTGAGTAGGATCCGCGGCAAGTGTTGCTAATGACAATATCAAGCCCCCTTACCATGCGCTGTTGTCAGTTTCCTCTTTTATAAAACGAAAATAACAGAAATTATATCTTTCCTTCAATTATTATTGAAAGGAGTACGCCGAGCTATCTGTAAATTGCTGTTTGTCTGTCTTGTTAAGATTCAGATCAGTCTTTTAAGACCAAATTCATACTTGTGCTTCCAGAAGAGGAGTTCACTAGCCTGGGAACCAGACAAATATCTAGAGCTCATGTTTGATTTTTCCTGCAGTTAAGGTCTTGCTCTCATACAAAAAGATTTCTGCCTGTTACGGGATAGACCTACCATTCACAACCGTTTAAGATGAGGCAGGATAAATACGGGGATAGTGCAGAGGAGCGCTGTAGAGTAATTGTCTACAACAAAGATGGCTGTTGCTGATGTATAACAGTTTGTTGATTACGCCAGGGGTTCTAAACCACCGGGCAGCCGACCGGTACCGGGCTGCGGAGCATTGGCCACCGGGCCACAGAGATTTAGAAAAAAATATAAAGGAAACGCTTTTATATGCTTATTGCATACTGTTAACAGACGATGAACAAGCTCATCTTTGTTTTTATTGGCTCGATGTTAACACAGTATATCAGAATCAGAATCGGTTTATTTTCGCAGATTCTCACATAATAAAAACAAGGAATTTGACTTGGTAAAAATAGATGGCTAGTCTTGCCAGGGACCTAGTAAATAAGTCATAAGTTAATTAAAGGATAGGGTGCTCACATGGTGGAGAGGGGGGCGGGATGGTGGTGTGTGTCTGTGTGTGGTGGCTGTGCAGGGGAAGAAACTGTTCTTGTGGCGGGAAGTCCTGGTCTCCTGCCGGAGGGGAGTGTCTGAAAAAGACACTGGCCGGGATGGGAGGGGTCGGACGCCTTCTTCTTTTACCCTCCCTAGGGTCCTGGAGGGGTGCAGGCTAAGCAGAGAGGGCAGGCTGCAGCCACTTGCCCTCTCAGCAGTGTGGAAGATGCGCTGCAGTCAGTGTGCAGTCTTTCCTCGTCCCTCGCTGTGACAGCTGGGCACCAGACTCGGAGGGAGGATGTGAGGATGGACTCTAGGGTGGCTGATTAGAAGTGAACCAGCATTGAAAAGGCCAGGTTGCATTTCCTCAGCTGCCGAAGAAAGTAGATCCTCATGCCTACCCAGAAAGACATGCTGCTTCCTGTCGGACAGGAGTCAGTGATCCACCTGCAGGTTGAGTCAGGCACATTTCACTTGGGGGAGTTTGTCCTGCAACCTAGCCGGGATAATGGTGTTAAAGGCAGAACCAAAGTCCACAAAGAGTATCCTAGAATAGGTGCCAGTAGCGTCCAGGGTGCCATTTTGACTGTCATCCACAGACCTGTTTGACCTATAGGCAAATTGCAGGGGATCCAGATGGGGGTTGGTGATGGTTTTGAGGTGAGACAGCACATGGCGTTCAAAGGTTTTCATGGCTACAGTGGTCAGGGCTATAGGTCTGTATTCATTAAGGCCTGTGATCTTTGCTTTTTTAGGCACAGGGATGATGGTTGAGGCCTTGAAGCAGGCTGCCACCTGATTTGTCTCTGAGGTGTTAAAGGTGTCAGTGCACACCTCAGACAGTTGGGCTGCACAGTGCCTCAGGGTGAATCCCCTTGCGGGGATCTGCCTCTCAAACAGTATGTTCACATCTCTCAAGTATGGAGAGAGAGGCGGAGGTGGTGGGGGGGGCACCTAGAGTGACAGGCAGAGGAGGTTCAGGGTTTGGGGACAGGGTGGTTGAGCAGGAAGGTGGGGTGGTAGGGTCATTACATTTCCTGTCAAAGGCAGTCAGTCATTTAGGCAGTTGGCAAGTTGGTGTGAGTCGTTGGTGATGGTATTGGTAGATTTGGCTGAACCCCCCCCCCCCCCCCCCCCCCCCCAAACAGAGACAGAGTCACTGGCAGTGAACTGCTGCTGTAACTTTACAGTGTTCTGCTGTTTGGCATCCCTTACTGCCTTGTTGAATGAATACTTCAATGCTTTGAACCTGTCTCTGTCTCCACTCCTAAACGCTACCTCTTTTTCCCTCCTCAGCCTTTTGAGCCTAGCTGTGTGAACCAGGGTTTGTCGTTGTTGAAACATACCCTGCTGCATGATGATATGCAAGCATCCACACAGAAACTGACATGACGTCACAGCGTCTTTGTACTTGTCTAGGCTGTTGGCTGCAGTCTTAAAAACCTCCCAGTCAGTGCCCTCTAGACATGCCTTCAGGTTCTCCACTGCCCCATCAGTCCATTGTTTTGATGTTCTGACAGCGGGTTTAGTGAGCTTCAGTCTCTGTCTGTATGTGGGAATCAGGTGGACTGTGACCTGGTCTGACAAGCCTAGTGTGGCATGCGGAACCACACGGTACGCACTGCATATCGTACAACAGTGATCTACAATATTATCTCTCGTCAGACATTAAATATGCTTTGTATTTTGTGAGTATTGGCATGGGGTGGGATGTAAATGCCAACTAGAATAAAAGAGGCAAACTCTCGTGGGTAGTAGAAGGGTTTTCAGTTAAGTAAGAATGATTCGAGTTGAGGTTGTTGCTGATGATGATAGTTGTGACATTGTCACACCAGCCGATGTTGACGTAAAGGCATATTCCACCGCCTTTCGCTTTGCCGGAGAGCTCATTGTCCCGATCTGCCCGAAAGAGTTGGAATCCTGACCGATTTATAGCGGCATCAGGGGTAGTTTCACCCAACCACGTCTCGGTGAAACTCAAGGCAGCAGATGATGAAAAGTCTCTGGATTTCCCAACCAGTAGTTCATCCATCTTATTTCCCAGCTAGCGAACGTTGGAGAGGAAAATGCCCAACATTGGAGTTGACTTACCGTTGACTTACTCTCAGAGTTCAGAGTAAGTCAACGGGAACCGTAGCCCTGATGTCCATGAGCTTGTCTCTAGTATACGAGCAACAATACCCTTAGTTTATGATAAAATCAAGACAAAACAAAGCGCCATGAAGAATGTATAACAGTTCTGTTGGTAGACTGTTACTATCTATTAATAAAACTGTGTTTTTATTCTTAATAATGGTCCTACAGTACCTATGTTCACGGATACTGCTTCTATTACCATGCAGTTACAATAGTTTAGCTCCTGTTCATGTGAGGGGAATACACTTTATTTGTTTATAGGGCCTGTCTCAACACAACAAGATTGTAGTATCTGCAAACACATAGATAATTCTGCGCTATTTTTGGCGCTGTGATTCTTTAGAAAAGGTAGAAATAGTAAGAAATTAATAAAAAAGTGTATTCCCCTCACATGAACATGAGCAAGGCTACTGTATCTGCAATCCATGGAAGCGACTAACAGAACTCAAATGCAAACGTAGTGAATTTGCGTTCTGGACACAAAATTATGAATTTGAAATTACTAATGAATCTGGGTAAGACAGCCAAATTAGCTTAAAAACAGGACTGTTTGATCACTGCTTCATTGTAAAGATGTCCAAAGAGTTTCTGCTCATAGAATAGATTATGATCTGATGCGGCAGCAATGTGTTTATGGAAATGTGTAAGTGGAAAAGTAACAGTGTCTTGTTGGAAAGGTATTTGGGAACAGAAAAGTGTTCTCTCTCTCTATCTCTCTATATATATATATATATATATATATTTATTTATTTATTTCAAAAGGCTAGCAGCTACAAGGAAGCCGGTACATGTCTGTACCCACACTTTCCTCGTCTCTCAAGCTCCCTGTGCTCACAGTGTTGAATGTTTAGGTTGTGTGTGTTTATTAGTCTAAAACTCTGTGTGTTTGTAAGTGTAATTTTTATGTTCTTTCTCTCTCGCACTCTCCCTGTGTTCCATTGTTGTCGTTGTTTAACCTCAGTTTGTCTCCCTTTTGTGTTTTCTTTTTGTGTTTTTTATTCTAGATCTCTTCCTGCCCGTTTGTTCATCGTTTGCCCTAGCATGTCGATGTGAGGTCACAGTCCAATCGTCCAGTCCTTGTCCTCTACGCTTCTCTGATGCTTCTACTTTCACTTTTAATCTTGTGTTCTTGAGTTTTTGTTGTTCATTTGCATTTTTGAGGTTCCTCATTGGTCTGTGTGTGTCTCTGTGTGTGTGTTTGTTGTGAGGGGGGGGGGGGGGACTATGTTTTGAAAGTTGGATACATATTGTTGCTAGCAAAAAGATTATCTATTTTTCTAGTTCCTGATTAAATAACCACTAGATTTTGCTAATTGTTAATGACAAGAAAATAACAGTGCGATATATTTCTTTTTCTTTAAATTCTAATCTATGTTCCCGAGCAGTCTTACACACATCCTCCCAGAGTGATGTGTTGTGAGTTTGTTTTGTGTGTGCATAAGAGCAGCCAATAAGTTTCTCTGTACTCACTCTTGTGAATGAGTGACTGTGTGGGTCTTATAGGTTATGCAACTTTTTTTATGTGTATTTATTTCCATTTTGTTTGACCGAGGAATGAAATAGATTTTTGTTTTTGCAACACTATGCCTGCATTAGTTGATGCGGCAATCCTCTAGTTTTTTATTCAAGCAGCATAACAACGAAGAAGGAAATTGATAACACTTGAATCCACTCTTATTTTCCTATTTCATCTGTCGGCTCACGATTGGAAGCACGTGTTTATGCACTTTCTTGGGTGTGGTGAATTAACCTAAGTTTTACCATCACGTACACACAAAAAGCAGCGGGGGGTTGTCATTTTTGGACACTGTTTCTGATATTTTATGAATGCATTGTTCTTTGAACAGGCACTGAAATTCAACTCAAGCAAAATGTGAGGTAGTTTCTACTTCTAAAATGGTGCCAAATTTTTCAACACAGATTTTATTTTCTCCCTCATGCTGTTTCCTCTAAATCTTTAGCTCACTTCTTTGTTTCTTCAAGTATGAGGTTGGTTTGTTTGTTTATTTTTATGGTTTATCTAATGCGTTTACGTGTCCAATTTATAACTTGTTTGGAGTGCTTAAAACTTCTTGTGGGACAGCAAAGCTTTGGGTATACGTGCACCCAAAAATGTATAGATCTTTTCACTTGAGTGTGTGAGAGTTGTGTTCAGCATGTCCCAAGAGTTTTGTTTTAGCGGATGAAAACTTGTCTTGTGTGAATCACTTATCGTGTGTGTGTGTGTGTGTGTGTGTGTGTGTGTGTGTGTGTGTGTGTGTGTGTGTGTGCGTGCGTGTGCGCACACACAGATCTACACAAACGACAATACAATTTGGAGAACATCGGTTGTTCTCCCCTTGAAGAACAATGGAGAACTCGGCTGTGAGGCCCCCTTTCTCGAGAATGCGAGAATCATCAAGATACAATTGATTTAGGAGTTTTATTTTGGATCTAGGATGGCTCCAATACATTTACTTGTGAACATGTTGTTTTCTGAGTCTTTCTGCTGCTAGTATTTAACAAAATGAATGGATATTTCCAATTTTTATTGGTACAGTTTGGGTGATGTATTCTACTTTTTTAATTTAAATTTTCCACAATACCCATTTCAAAGTCATAAAGATAACGTAGCATATCTGAATGTCTACAACCAGACACAATGACCAAAATCCTTCTATATGTAGACAGAATGTTACCAGATTTTTCACCCATTGTTGCATTAAATTATAAACATTTTTGTTGATATACTTTGTTTTGCATTGTTGTGGTTTGATGTGAGATGTAGACTTTGCCGCAGTATTAGACAGCCAGTATTCTTTTTTGGGGGGTTGTTGGATATTTGTCTTGAATGTTAAATTTTTATTAAGGCATCCATCTTTATTTTCTGCAGGATGTAAAGCTAAATTGCACACTCAAGCAGTTGTTTTTGTGAGCTGATGTGACATTCATAATGGTTGGTTGGTTTGTTTTTGTTTTGGTTATGTACAAATAAAATGTTTGAAAAGACTCACAATACATGTGTTGTTTAAATTATTATGATAATAAGTTAATGTGTTAAAGGCCATAGATATAAACACAGATGTATCCGTTTCCTAGCAAATTCAAAACCGAATTCATTGCTCAACCCTACCCCTCATTCGACGGCAGAGTCAACCATGCAAGGCGACAGCCAGCTCGCCAGGAGCAGTTAGGAGCAGTTAAATGTCTTGCTCAGGGATACATCGACACTCAGCTAGGGGGAGCTGGAGATCCAACCAGCAACCTTTCGGTTGCAAGACAAGTGCTCTACCTCCTTAGCTAAGCCGCCCCTACCCAGTGACGTCATCGGTAGTCCCTAACCTGTGACGTCATCGGTAGTCCCTACCCGGTGACGTCATCGGTAGTCCCTACCCGGTGACGTCATCGGTAGTCCCTACCCGGTGACGTCATCGGTAGTCCCTACCCGGTGACGTCATCGGTAGTCCCTAACCTGTGACGTCATTTTTAGTCCCTACCCGGTGACGTCATCGGTAATCCCTACCCGGTGAAGTCATCATTAGTCATCATTAGTCAACTCGAAATACTCGAAATGCCCAACCTCCCCTAGCAGATTATCAGACACCTGGTAATGCTTCAAGGGACAGACTGGCTGCCATGGTCTCGGGCAACGAGTAAGTCTCATTGTAAAGATGTTTAACCTGAAATGGTATTTATATTATGTATTTTGTATTCTTATTTAAAGTGTAATAATCCGACGTTATGAATAAATATTGCACTTAACCCCTTACCCCTTGACAATAGATGGCAAAGTCACGCGCCTTCCGGTAGAGCCCATCGGACCTATGAGATCGAAAAATATGAATGGGTTTCAATGGAGAGAAAGTTATTATTTTCTGGTCATTATCAAACTTCTTGTGAATTTTTTTAGTTTTCTTTGGATGAAAATTAGCATTTAAATCCACAAACAACATATGTGTAATCCAGGGCATATAAAGACTGGGACCAGAAAATAATTACTTACTCTCCATTGAAACCCATTCATACTTTCGATCTCATAGGTCCTATGGGCTCTACCGGAAAGGGCGTGACTTCGCCACTCTATCAAGTGCCACCCGAGCTGGCCACCACAGTAATAAAATCCTGGCTAACACACACACACACACACACACACACACACACACACACACACACACACACACACACACACACACACACACACACACACACACACACACACAGTACAGGGCAATACATTTGACCCATCACCTTTCAGATTCTTCAGTTCTATTCATTTTACGTTTCGGCATTTTCAGCAATGCTTTGCGCTTTTCATTCAGCTGTCACTTTATTTGTTTCCAACCATTTACATTTTTTAAATGGGTTGCATGTTTACATTGTTTACTCCATTTAGACTTTTGAACTTTTGTTCAAATCCCTTCACTTGATTTAAGCCATTTAATGTTTCTTTATGTCTTAGTCTTTGTGGCTTTATTAAAAAATATTTTCAACCTCACTTTGTACTACAGCACTCATCACATTTTCTGCAGGAAATGCATTTTCTAGTTGCAGTTATTGTTTATAAGATTCGATGACATTAGACTCAATTTTTTTCGTCGTTTAGATGAATATACATGCTGCAATTTGCATATATTATTAAGCATTAGAACTATACAGACCATGTACAGAATGTGCCAAATACATATTCATATATTTTTTCGGTTGGATACCTTCAAAATCAAGCTCACTATCCGATTTGTCACAATCCCCTACCCTACCTTTAAGGATTTCTGGGAAAATTATCCAATTTCTACAAGAAAACATGCAGTTTAGATACGGGACTACAATGTAGGCCTATGTTTCTATAATTGAATCTGTCTTACTGTCAGACAACCTTTGAAGAAACGGAAGTGTTGGGTGTTACACACAACCCTGTTGCCCATTGACAATTTATCGATGTAGTCATTAAAAGCTTTACCAAATATAATGGTTCGAACCATGGAGGCGATAAAAACTGTATTTGAGAAATGCACAAAATAATGATTTACTGTGAACATTATGACTAAAT
Source organism: Gadus chalcogrammus (assembly GCF_026213295.1). Lineage (NCBI taxonomy): Eukaryota > Metazoa > Chordata > Actinopteri > Gadiformes > Gadidae > Gadus > Gadus chalcogrammus. Next base: position 16,079,216 of record NC_079425.1, on the reverse strand, counting down.
GCGTATTGTGTGTATGTTTCATTCTCATTTGCGGTGTCCGTCCGAGCTCATCAAAACGGTAACACCAGCTCTTGCAAGATGGCGTTGACTTTGAAGGTTTGCTGTGCAGAGCTGCTGGCAAACATTTGGAGATTACGACTAGAACCTCGAAGGATTTCATCATTTAAACAGACAGGTAAAATATTAAGTTGTTTATGTTATACAACTCCGGCGGGGTCGGTGCTTATCATGAACTGGTTTCACTTGCCACCCACAATAATATAATGTTGTTGCCACCATAGCCAGAAGCGAAACGACGTTCGCATTACGAGCCCATTAAGTAACAAATCCCTCCATAGACTGCACCATACATGAATATATAGGTCTTATCTGATTGTATTTAATGTCGATAAACAAACCAATTAACGTTGCAGCTATAGAGCGCAACACTCACTGTGGTTCCGGAAGTGATAATCCCATTCACATTCTGCATGGAGGTTTTGATTAAAAGCCATTATCTCTTAACCATCAAATGTATACTTCCCAAGAGGTTGTGAAACGATGGTATGTGCTCCTGTAGAAGCCATAAGTTAAAGACATGTTTTCAGAAAAACATTTTGTATTAGGGAAGTCATGATTGGTTGAGCTCGATGTTTACCATGGAAACGTTTACCGCACCTGCGATAGTCATGAGCTGTGTTCGAAATCGTTCCCTATTCACTCACTCGCTATTCCCTATATAGTATTCATGATATAGTCCACTAAATAGGGAACGAACAAACGAGAATTCGGACACTACGCTGAACATTTCTAAACGTCATTTGCGTCAGTAAATGCGCCGGGTATTTGTGTGACGCAGACAGATGCGCCCACATCATGTAAACAAACCGGGCACTCACGAGGAAAGCTGGAGGTTGTATTGATGTTGAATGTTACATTTCCTTGTTCAAGGTTTTTTCTATTCATTTTGAATGTTAATTTTTCTATGTTAAATCCCAAATAAATTGTTGTGATTTCTAAACGAAAGGCGGAGAATCCATCATTAAAAGTATTCTTTTTCGAGGTTATTCAGCTTCTCCGGAAAAACAAGACCGCATTGCATTGTGGTATACGGGAGTAACATGCAGGGAACATTATTTTGGGTATTTTAAGTGCATTATATAGTGCATGAAATGAACCACTGAGAATTCGAAAACCACTACAAAATGGCGAGTACCCTAATATAGTGCACTATATCAGTGATAGGGAACGATTTTGAACACAGCTATGGTGTGTTCCTGAATCCTCGAACGCCAGACTTCCGAGTCGAAAGTCGAAGATGTCCCAGTTTTCTTGCGACATTTCTCGAAGGCACGCCCCCTTTTTTGTCTTCATCTTTCGAAAATCTGAGAGTAGACCGAGTGTATTTGTACCATTTAGTGTTAGAAATACAACAAGTGTCACATATGTTTTTTGTGGATTTTAATGATAATTTTTCATGTCAAGAGTTTGACCGTTTATTGTGCAATTGTTCAGTTAAAGGCTGTAGAGAAAACACAATGAGAAAGACTACACGTCTCGTCTGTGACATCACGCTCCCTGCTACTGGCGTGGACGAGACCGACAATCTCCCCATTGGCATAACTGAAACTCTCCACATGCCCTGATTTATAATTGTTTTCACCTCTTTCGATGCTGTTATCCTTCCCTTGGAAAAAAGCGGTGAAGTGGAGCAGAGAGATCGGCATGTCTGTACTGGAGTACCAAATGCGGGTGGTGACGTATATCATTCGTGTCGAGAACAGCGAAGATCTGTAGTTCACAAAGCGGCCTCACATAAATTGAAACGTTTACTGCACCTGCGAAAGTCATGGTGGTTCCTGAATCCTTGAACGGCAGACTTCCGAGTCACAAGTCGAAGATGTCCCAGCTTTCTTGCGGCATTTCTCGAAGGCACGCCCCCTTTTTGTCTTCATCTTTCAAAAATCGTAGAGTAGTCCGAGAGCAGTGATGATGCTCTCAAATGGCTGCGCCTGTGAAAAGATTTTTTTTTTGGTATTTGTACCACGTAGGTCATTTTAATGTCAATGTTAAATGCTCTTACACACTTGATTACATTTCTACTTTATTCCGGTCACCGATTTATAAATTGCATGGTCTTGCTGTGCGTGCAATACAATGTAAAGTTGTGTTTGTTTTCGGGCTGGTTTGCTAAAGAGGCTAATGTAGCTAACAATAAACAACGACTAGCCTATTTCATGACACAATCACAAAGACGAACAGGAATGCTATGAATGTTCCGAGACCGAAAGTGACGTCAAACGTGCAACTCGGAAGGTTGTCCGAGTATTCAGGAACACACCATCAAGCCATCGATTACCGTTACCAAGCATCGCATCTGTACCATGTCGATGACATGGGATGAGTAGTTCCTTCACTCGCAATGTCCACAGTTTTCCCTCAAAAATGTTGCTCCGAATACAATTTTGATGGCCACAAATAATTTGTGGGATAATTGGCTAGGTTTAAGGCTTAAAACTCTTACATATGGATGAAAAGTCAATGGAAAAAATGAATCATTGTTCTGGAACCAGAGCTCTTCAGAAAGGGACGGTAACTGTTGCACTCTTTTGCCACCTCATAGGGTTAGGGTTAACCCCAACTCTCAACGGTACCTGTATTTTATAAAGCTAATTCTCATGCAAAGGATTCTTTATTTTTTTTAAAGGTCTCCTGTTCCCTTCCTTTAAAAGTCACCGAAGTTCTCATTCAATCAGCGGTCCATCCAGGTATAGTAACTGCAGAGACAAAAAACAATGTAAAAGTAATCTGTCTCAAAAACATAAACAACATGCACTGCTTTTTCTCCAGTCTGGTACCCCTGACGTCTTTATCCAGCCCTCCCTGGCCAGAGGTGAAGTCCATCAGTTCAGAGGAGGAGCAGAGGCAGAACACAGGTGGGAGAGCAGAAAGTTTGATATCTTTATTAACCATGCTATGCTTACTCTTTTCTCAAACCTTTATTCAAGCTGCCACTAGTGGTGTGTTTATAATGTAATTTCGTCGATTTGGTTTCTGTTCAATTATTTTTTGTGCATTTTTACTTTCATACAGTTTGAGAAATGTCTGAACCTCATAACTGTGATTTATAAAAAGTTCTTGAATTTATTTGTTTTTCCTTTTTAAAGAAGATAAACTGTGAGGCTGCTCACTGCAGAGCCAATGGGTGACCTCCTAGGTCCAGCTGCAGCCCTGCATCATGTCCAGCCCCATCCCATCTCACAGACAACTTGGTAGCACAAGTTCAAGTCAGACTCTTATAGTATAGCCCAACAGTGTTTGTGTGTGTCGATGTGTAAAGCTCGTTCTGGACAGCCGTTGATTTTGATAACCACTACCGAGAGAGGGTTAGGCTTCCCGGACACGTATAGTATAATGCTACAATGTGTGGGGAGCTCGGTCAGTTATGGAAAAAATATGGTAATATGCTAAGTATCATTATTCTGCAAATTACACGGCTGCTTCAGAAGGAGCTGGCCACTGGAAACTTTCCATACAGATAGGGGAAATTTGCTTAAAGATCTCCTATTATACTACTTTTCTGGTCATAATTTCTTATTAATGACTCCTATAGCGCGACCTGACACGAATCACAGCACAAAAAAACGATGAAGATTTTCGGGAAACTCTTCCTCTCATCTGGGCGCTTTCAGCATTCTCTGTCAACACTTGGCTTCGACCTTCTTCGCCCCCTCGCCCCCCTCCTGCCAACCTCCCTCCGTTGTGATTGGTTAACTTCCGGAAGAATGAACAAGTGAATCGCGACCCGCGTCCCTAGTGTTTAGCGCTCTGCACAGCCACCCCAGACGGTCAGCAGGGATTACGTCTAAATGCATGTACGTCATTATTTGAACTTTAGTATGGTTTATCATGACTATAAATCATTATAACAATGTTTATAGGTCATAAAAGTCGAAAAAGCGTAATAGGTGCTCTTTAATGGTGTATATTACACTAATTGTTCCATTAAGCCTAATGCGCCGCTTTGCACTTAGCAAGAAAGCATATTTAATGATATAATGATGATGCCAAATAGTAATATTATATAAATTGCTGGAAATATTACGCAATCCAATCAGTAACCCTGTTCTTTTCATGTCTTTTCTCTCCAGCTGTGGTACAGAAGGTCAACAGTCTTATTACCAATGAGGAGTACGGGCGTCTTTTCGCAGTGGTCCATTTTGCCAGTCGCCAGTGGAAGGTAACCAACGAGGACCTCATCTTGATTGAGAACCATGTAGCAGCGGGGTGCGGAGACCGGATCAGAATGGAGAAGGTGTGAAGCCCAGTCTCTTTCACAACATGCTATACAAATTCACTTTATTTAACCCCAGGGGGATTACCGTTTTTGTCTACCATGCACACAGTCACACAACGTCTGAGACTTGTACATTCCATTCCAATGTCTTTGTCATTAAGATGAAAAAACGGTTTGCTATAGCCATAGTCATCCATTCCTTAATATTAACACATGAAGATAAGTCCAATAAATTAGAGCCCTATGAAATTGTTTTTCTTTTCCAAATTCCGTTTATTTTTTTCTCAAATTCTGTTTTCTCATTTTTTTATTTCCAGAATTCAGTTTTTTACGATTTTTGCAAATTCTTGCTGATTTTATCCTCGGATACTTTTGTGAATTAATAAAATGGCAACAAAGATATATAACGTACAATTTTAATGATGCACACAACATTGCAATATTTGCATTGCATTGCAATTGGAACTATGGAACGATAGGGAGCTGGATGGAGAGGCAGACAGCTGCTGCTATTACACAATGACAGTTTGTGGTTTAGGTATAATAATGATGATAATATAATAATAAATAATGCGGACAGCTCGGATTTGAAGATGTTTAGAACAGTCATCTGTAATGTCGGAGGCTGCTCTTATTATCGCGTAACTCTACCCCCTGTTGGTAATTCTTCACTAGATACAAGCTTTTTTATGGTTTCTAAGGGAACGGTAGACTGGGTGCAAATCCTTAATAGATTCCCGTTTGTAATCTGTGTATCGCTAGTTCTAGTTCTGGTGGTTTGAGGAGGCATGTTCTGGTAACACAGAGCTTTTCCTTCTTCTGCATCTTTGACGTGTTTCTCAAAGTTGTGAGGTGAAGATCCCTTCCAAAAACATTGCGATCAAAAACAGACTTATGTATTTATGACAACTCGTCTGTAATCGTACAATTATTATGTAATTTTGGTTACTGCAATAGAGTTAGGAATGGTTAGAAAAGGGTTTACAACTTCTGCAATATTCTTAGCTGCTCGATTGCAATGTTTGAATGTTACTTTTTTTTCCTTTTCCAGGTTCTGATGGTTGGAGGAGAAAACTTTACACTCATCGGGCGGCCAATTATTGGGTAACTTCCAAACTCCTATTGCTGAAAAGAAAATAATATTTCACAATTTGAAATGTTAAGATATGTAGGAAAGGCTCTAACATTTTAAATACATCAGAATTCCTTTCAGTGAGACTCAGAACATACATTTTGTTCTTTCAGTGAAAGGCACACTTTTGTCTGGTTACAATTATTATACTGTTAATGCTTTTTTATTAGTGGTCAAACACCAAAGTTGCTAGGCACCTAATGTTTTTTGCCAGTTGTTTTATTATTATTATGTGTTTACTTTATTAGGGTCCTACGAAAAACATATGAACCCTATTGTATTCGTCAGCAGAAATGATTACGTCATTCTTCCAAGTCCGGTATCATGAAGAATAGCCCCGATAACATAGCCTATATAATTTCAGTGCCCCGCTCCCACTATGATAACGCTAAACAGTAGGTCTAAACACTAAAAGTACACATCATACAATAAATTACAATACATGTTTATTTTTATTTTTATGTTACCCCTTTGCTGCTGTCGTGTCCCAGACCGTAGTCGAGGAGCACAGGGGAGACGTTCCCTGCAGGGTCGATGTTCTCTCGGGGTTAACACCCTTCGTTTTGACCAGCAGTGGGTCTGCTTATAGGTCGGAATGAGCGGCTGCCGATTATTGACTGGCTGGGTACTTTATTCTTTGTTTCACTAACTTTACAGTACACGTTTGCACAGACACAACTGGACTTGTTCATTACTTCACTAAACTAGCACACGCTACTGCTCGCCCTCCTCGCTCGTCCATTCGTGCACACACGCACACTGTCATACACTGTCACACACATACGCTTCTCTCGTAACAATTATTACTGACAACAGTTAGCTGAACATTATAGGGTCCTGGCCTTCCACTCCCGGTTTTCTCAGTTAAGCACACCTGGGTGACAGGGGCCGTCCTTATCCTGCCTCTTGCGAACCTCGACCCTACGTCATATCCCGCCCCTTGCAAGCCCGCCCCCCTAAACCCCCTGTTGATTTTACTGATGACAAAAGTACAAAAGATTTGCAGGCTTGTAGAACTCCTAAAAAGAGTAAGGGAAACAAAAAATGGGTCAGAATAACACGTAGGTGGCGCTACAACCAGGCCTGGATGTTCAGCATTTCAACAGCATGCCATTACAAATGGGAAGGTTCAATATGTGTATGCACCATTTTTCATGATGAACCACTTTCACATCGCAACCCATATGGTCAGACCATTTGGTCAAGTTAATGCAATGGCTGTAAGTCCAAACAACCACACATAAACTGCTTAGGTGCCGAAAGTGATGAAAGCTGATACTCGTCACACATGACCTAGGTGACTGTGGGCCTGTATTTGAAAAAAAACAAAAAACATTTGTTTGAACTTCTCTTGAGGCTGGGCCTCAAGGAAATACACAAATGTCAAGTTTTGATATGTAAACTTCCGCTAAACCAGTTTTAAGGCATACCAGAGCCATATTACCGAACCAACCAAGCTCACCATTCCTCCACGTACGGAAGACTTCTACTAAAAAAATTATACTCTAATGTCCTTAATGTCCATGTAGTGGACATGAAGGACATTAGAGTCATGACCATGACATGGTCATGACCATGACATGACCATGGGGTCGATGGTTCAAGTCCAACCCCCATTCTGTGAGACATGGCATGACACCAAATAATGTTTACCATCATGTATTCATGAGTCACATGTCACACAGTAGGACCCCATCATGGTTGCTTGCAACTATATTTATTTATTTATTATTATTAGTTGTGAAGTCTCTAGCGCTGCCAATGGGTCAAAGTTTCCTAATTTCAAATAGCCTTGTCTCAGGCCCAATTTGAAGCATTCTCTCAAATTGGGTGTCAATTGATTCATCTTCATAAGCACTCCAAATTGACCCTGAAAAAAACACTGCTTTTTATATCTTCCTTGCCAAATGACCAATTCAAACCAGTCCAACTCAAATGTATTCCCAATCTCATACAGAATAAACAGTATCAAACAGGCCTATCTCCTAAAAAGTAAATCCTAATCACACACGATTCCGAACCCATGTCTAGAGTGGAATGCCAGAAGATGAGCCATATCGACGTCTTGGGTGTTCTATAATTCCACTATTCACAAAAATGGCCGCAGTTCCTCGCCCGAATGTCAGATTTGACAGTAACCATCTTTGGGACAGTTGATGTCAAGGCTCTAATTGGTCAAATAAGATGATGGCGAATGTCTTAAAAATGTGACCAGAGGCCAAATGTGTCCATTTAGCTGCAAAGATCCAAAATGTGGGTAAACTTCAGCCAATCATCCAACATAAATGATCGCTAGTTATCAGATAGTCTACATTTTAATGCAGTGATATCCTACATACTGTTTTATTTCATGTCATGTCATGTTTTCTCTCAGAGCAGGAAAATATCCCAGTCTAATTAATTGAATGCATTAGAATTTCAACAATGTGGACTTTGCTCAAGAAATTGTGTTTATTTTTATTAAAATGTTATCCCCAGATGATAACCAACAAATCAATGCTGATACCTTTACAAGACAATTGCTAAATTGAATAAATGAATCCATTGGTTCAACAGACAAACAAAACTAAGTAGCACAGCAACAAATCATTGTTAGTAGGAGCAGTCGTCGTTGTTGCCCTTGTTGTAAAGTACATTTAGATAGAAAATCGACAACAGGTGGAGCTATTACTCGCAGTCAAACAAAATCGATAAGCCCCTTTATTCAATCTATCACAAGTCTGCTTCAAAGTTGGCCAGGGACTTGAAACTTGCCATATTTGCTTAGGATGTTGGCAAGCTAATGGAATATTGCAGTACTACGAGTTCATGCAATTAGATGCATTCTCTTCCGAAAATGCACATGCGTAGCTATATTTATTTTGTTGGATTTTTCGGGAACCTCAGTTTTGGAGTTTCAACACCAAAATAATATCCTACGATGGTAGTTGTTTTAAGGCTTTTTAAAATACATTTTTATAATGTTATTCAATAGAAACTGAATTTGGCAAGAACCATAAAATTAACGACTGAGCTATTTAAAAAAAAAAAATGCTGACATCAACCTCTTCGAAGGTAACCAACTCAAGATTTGGGGGCTTGTTATAGCTGAGGTGTTGATCAGGGACAATATACGGAAAAGCTATCACAAGTTTAAATTCTCTGCTGCCTTCTACACTGTCTGCTTGCTAGGATCCCCTTAACAAGCAACTAGTCGGCACAGAGAGGCGACTGCACACACACTAAATGTTTCATAAATGTTTCATTAATAGAGCTTTTTATTGATTAGTTTATTAAACCAGAATAGCAGTGTCTATTGCTTGGTTTACGCATTTTGGTTTGATCCTCTGAAGAGAACCCCACATTGGAGCAAACTACTCCAAAGCAAGAGAAGGAAAATAAAATTAATGCATTAAAAAACCCAATAAATGTAAATCAATTCATTGAGCTAGTTTGGTGTCACTCAAATAGTATAAATTGCATTACATTGTGGTTTGCCTGTTTCATAGTGGGCTCAGGTCTAACTCTTCACTCCCTATTCCAACTCCCCACCCTTTCCCATTGTTTCCTCTAGAAAGGAGTTGGTTAGGGTAGAGGCTACTGTCATAGAGAAGACAGAGTCCTCTCCCAAGGTCTACATGCAGTTCTGGAGGCGACACAGATTCCAGCGCAAGAAGAGTAAGTCTACCCATCACTGAGCCTCCAGATCGTCTTCAGTTCGTTCACCCTCTCCACTCAAGTTACATTTATACTACAATTAGCACTAATGCTAATAATAATGCACTCTGAAAACATGATTTAGGATTTTCCTAATTTAGTAAATTTACATAGTTTAATAATTATGAGTTTATCTGTCATATGCATTTTATTAAGTAACTTTCTTTTCCCCTTTTTATTCAGTTATCACTTCACCGCAAACAATCCTGAGGATAAACAGCATAGAAATGGTGCCCCGGCTAAAATGATTGTTATTGCAATAGTTGATTTTTGGACATGTTGAGAATAAATATATAAACCCCAGACAAATGTGTGATGTATTTTTGTTTTGCTTGTCCAAGTATGTGAACATTAAAGGTTGGGTATGGGATTTGCGAAACGCCAGCAGATTTTGAAAATACTCAACTCAAATGGTCCTACCCCTTCTCCTTCAACGCTGACTCTGACTCCACCCATTCCAAGTACATGGACGTGCAATCATGCACGAGCGAACCATTAGCTAGCTCCAATTGCTACCGCAGGATAACAACAAACAGAAGCTTGCTCTGGGTCACGAGCTTTGAGTACATGCACGAAGGGGTCGCGCAGGCCAGGGGAGGGGGAGGGGGAGTGCAGTACGACCGTTTGATTGACTTACTTACTTAGCAATGCCACTAAGTGGGTTTTGGAAATCATTGGCTGGAGTTTTTTTTTTGCTGCAATGATTGTAGCAAAAGTGTCAATTGCATGACTCTTTGAAGTTGTGATGCACAGGATAGGATTTGTGCACCAGTAGTAAACCTGTAGACCCTAGTATTTAGTGTTTACAATGGAAGAAAAAATATTTACGACTTCAAATGTACTGTTAAACATTTGTGACTTTTGAGTACACATGCAAAATAAATATCTACGTCTTCAAACTTACTGTTACTCATTTGTGCGTTTAGTGTACGCATACAAAATCTGCAGTCACAGGTGCTAAAGACTTTTGCTACAATAATACCTTCATACCAACCCCCCCTCTCCATGTCATGTACCCCAGGAGGTATAGGACCAGAGCCTGCAGGTTCATGAGGGATCCCCATCACCCTAAAAATGGTCTGTTCAGCTGCTACCGACAAGAACTAAGCAGCCAAGACTGAGTTTCTCCCACTAGGCCATCCAGAACATCAATACCAACCCCCCCAGTTCCCCCTTCAACTCCCTCACACACACTCTGACACTGTCCATCTCAAACAACACTACCGGTACCTGACAGATATTGGACATTGTATATACAGTCACCTCCTCATTCATTACACTGTTACATGCTGCAATAGCAAACCAGTTGTCGAATGTTTTTTTTCTTTTTGTGTCTCTCTGTTCACATTTCTTAGTCTGAGAGCGGGCCAGTGCCTCTCCTACTGATATCGGGTGCTATGTCCAACAATCCATTGGGTCATGTCCCAACAAAGACGAACAAACCAGGCCGTCTGGGCCATATACCTTATCAAGGGAGAGACTGCTTGGGTTCTTTTGTTATTTACATTTTCTTATGAATAATACTCGCCCCAAACCTTTGGCTCGTTGAGAAGAGGGATCGACAGCCAAGGAGCATGTATGGAGACTGCTCCTCACCCACCTACACCAAGACTATTCCATATGCTGTATAAATCCTCGATTAGACCATTTATTCGACCCTCTGATCCAACCTGTGAAGTTGCCTTGATTTTCACTTCAAGAATAAATACTATGATGAAAAAATACACAACACGGTGCATACATATGACAAATAAAACTCTTGAATCTTTGAAAAGGTGAACAATAATCTGGTAGCACGTCATGACCTGATCTATGCTGGTCACTTTAGTTAAGGAAACACTGTTTGGGAGGGAGCCAACAGGCTATTTCCACATATTTTTGGATAAAAGATATTTCATGTATAAATTAAAATAAAATATCTTTATTCATGTAACCTGTTTCTGGATTTATTTATTTATCTTCTAACATTACCCTGGTATAGATCCTGTAAAGAAACAATAACCATGCTATCCTAGCTTTTGGTGTGCCTGAATGTACACGGACCCATAGAAGCGAAGTCTTTCGACGACTATCAACAATTAAGTTCTTTTTTTGCATTTAACAGCACACTTGCATACTATTTGCCCAAAATGTGCCTTCTATAGCCGAAGACAGATGTTGAAACCTGTTTAGTGGTTCGGTCGACTACACACTACAGACTGCTACTGCAACCAACCAGCAGGCTACAAACTGGTCCAACCCATATCCAAGTTTACTAGTAGTAATCAGTCAGCTGATCGCTGACGTCAGCGTGCAATCGTAACGGCTGCAACTGGGTCGGCTTGTTTACATTATATTCAACTGATCTGCCTTCAAAGTTACTGGTCGTTAATAGCATTTTGGCAATCGTCAAACTAGATGGCAACTACCGTTACCACACAGCGGGGACAGGTAAAATATTGAACGTGATCGCGCCATGTAATGTGTTCGTACTGTCGCGAGGGAAAAGGCAGAGACGTCCAAGCTAGCCATAGGTGATCGATTAAACGAGACAGAATTGTTTATTCATTCATTCCGTCGAGTGGTACCGACACTGATTCACGATGAGTCGGTTCTTTATTTTTTTAGGGGGGCTGGTTGTAATTAAGCGGTGTCAGGCTAGATGACTTATGTGCTAACGTTAGTCAGACTAATGTGTGTGCTGCAACTATTCAAGCTCGTTGCGGGATTAGCTAACTAAACAGATTTGTCTTGACAGTATACATATTAGGGTACATACATTATCATGGTACGGTCAGTAACTATTGCGTGTATACCTTTTGATGAATAAGTATAACAAGTGAGGCCATACTTAGAAATTATAGTATTTAGGCCTGGCTTTGTGTGGTCCTTATTTCCGTATATCGGCGCTATCGCCAAACCCCACGTCGTGACGCGTAGGTTTGACGTTAATGCGAATTTACTTGATTTGGTTGATTGGTTCAGGTTTACATCGGGGACCTTCCCCAGGACTTCCTACGCATTGCTCCTTCACACCAGCAACAGCAGGTGCAACTGGACGCGCAGGCGGCCAGGCAGCTGCAATATGGGGGCTCCATGGCCACTGTAGGGCGTCTCAGTATCACTGTGGTACAGGTAGGCACAATTTAGAATCATATACGTACAATAATGGGAAACCATTAACGTGAAATGATTAGTGCTTTAAATATGCTGTTTACGATTCATCATCAACATTGATTCTGCTATATGGTTATCAAATCTTGCTTCTGGTCCAAATTCTGATCTAGGCAAAGCTGGCTAAGAACTATGGTATGACCCGCATGGACCCCTACTGTAGGATGAGACTGGGCTATGCTGTCTATGAAACTCCAACTGCACACAATGGGGCAAAGAATCCTCGCTGGAATAAAGTTATTCAATGCACTGTGCCTCCTGGGGTAGACTCCTTCTATCTGGAGATCTTTGACGAGGTGAGAAGGATTGGAGGCTAGGAATTTCATTTTTGGAATCTCCAAATAAGCTTGAAGGTAGTTTGACTTTTTATAAGTTTGTATCAAACTTGTATTTTTACCAATAAATTATAACTATTTCAAGTGTTGAAGCACAATCCCTTTTTTGGTACTTTGATGTTTACTTCACATTTTATAAATTTCTTCTGTCTTGCATGAATGCATTCCAGCGGGCATTCTCTATGGATGACAGAATAGCATGGACCCATGTGACCATCCCTGAAAGCCTGAGAGAGGGCATCATGGTGGACGAGTGGTTCAGCCTGAGTGGTCGACAAGGCGACGACAAGGAGGGAATGATCAACTTGGTGATGTCATACGCTGTGAGTGTTCCAATCAGGAAAGGGGTATTGCCAGGTCATTGGCTACATTGACCAGCCAGATTATTCCACGTACTACAAAAAATACACAATCACAATCTATAGCATGGCATCTATTAACAAGCTTATGTATTTGAGTAAATCATTGAGGTTGCAAAGTTAACTTCTGAGTATTAATATAAGATAACATAAATATAGCTAACATAATTTCTAAATCTCAGCTGTATCATTTACTTTTAGACAGTCTGCTATGTTGTTTTTTTCTTCGATTTCTATTTTCTGGTCTTCTACGCGGAAGACACTAAAGTAATTTACGTTCCTCAAAAGTGGTCTGTGAAGGAAATGCATAAGAGAATTCCATCCATAATAGATTTTTTTTATTTTTCCTTGTTTTTCTCGTATCTTCATGCTACCAGTCCATGCCAGCAGGAATGATTCCACAGCCAGTGGTCCTGATGCCCACGCGGGGGGGCCTGTACCAGCCAGGAGTGGGATACATACCAATAGCAGGTTAGAGGGATCCTTCAGGCACCCACCAATCAGACAAAGTGGATTTTTAAAAAGTCTATATTATTTTTCTCTGTTTGTTGTAACGAGCTGAACAAGTAGAGAAGATAATAAACACTGCCAGGGTTAGGTATACGATTCCCATGGCTTCCACCCATGCTAACAATCCCCTTACAGTATAATATATGATCTAGCACTGGCAGTGCTTATTAGTAATTTGGCTAATATAAAAGCATAGGAATGCATAATGTTGAATGAATACGTAACTGGAATATGAGACTGAATTCATATGTATTAAAAATCGAGTAATGTTATTACATAGTGACTGCAGTCAGCAACGAAGGAACATACCATGTCGATGACAATGCTATATACAATATGAAACAGTATCACACACATACACACAGAATATATGACACAACTTTTATAAACAATATAATAATGACAAAGGTTATAAGATGCATGAAACGTGCTAAATTATTGGGTTTTAACCATTGTGAAAAAGTTTGCATGGTTTATGGGCTGAGTAGTTCCTTGTGACTTCTATCATTGCCTTTTATTCCATTTTCCAAATTCTTTATTTCCCTGAATCAAATGTTTTATGGTCACGACTACCTTGACAAATGTTTTGTTTGGTCCCAGATTTAAAATTCTTTATATAACGATTTCACGAAAAGTCAATGGAGAAAATGAATGGGAAATTTAATTCGGGAACCAGAGCTGTTAAAAACAGGGGGCGGCCATTGTTGCGCTCTCTTGTATAAAACGAAAACCCTGGCCAGTGTGGGTTTACAACAAGCCAGCCCTCGGCTCCGCCATCTCCTCTAGCCATCATGCATATGCTTCTTTATACCCCCCACCCCCACCCCCACCCAACAGGTGTGCCTGGCATGTACAATCAGGGTGTGGTTCCCATGGCAATGCCGGCGGCGGTGCCGGTGGTGGCCAGCCAGATGGCTGAGTGCAGCGAGGAGGACCTGAAGGGCCTGCAGGACATGTTTCCCAACCTAGACCGCGAGGTGGTGCGCACTGTGCTGGAAGCCCAGCAAGGCAACAAGGACGCTGCCATTAACTCTCTTCTGCAGATGGCAGAGGAACTCTGAGGGCTGGTGTTTCAATCTACACCCTGGAACGTATATGCACATATATATTCTATACATACACACACGGGCATCCAAATTCAACATGTACAGTTATTGCCCAAGTGGCACTATAGCGCCGTCGCCTACTTGCATTCCCGTCATTTGGTTAGTTGATCCAATCACAGCCCTAGACCAACTTAAGCAGCAGCCATTACTGAACAAGCACTAACAATGATAGTTTTCTCCAAAAGTTTGTCTACACTGAAAAAGGAATCATGTGTGTTGTATCCAAGTCAGGCAGTACAGCCTATCAAGTTTCCTGTTTTAATTCCACACAAAGGGGCTTGCTTACAGACTCAGAATTAATCAACAATTGTTTGGGTGCCACTATGATGGCTTGGCACATTCATATGCCCATGCAGAATTGTTTTAAATTGTTCAATTCAGATGTCACTGTGAGGTCATTATTAGCCCATATAATTTTACAAAAATATTAACCATGTTCAGCAATCTAGCACCAAAACAGTGCAGAGAAAGGACATTTTGTAATGCAATGAGCTTAAGGATACCAGTGAGTTTAGCTAAACGTCCCTGTCGTAATACATTATGCACCCAGTTGTAGCTTTCTGAGTCAATACATCGAAAAATTTATAAATTACCAACATTTCTCTATCTTTAGTTTCTAGTGGTTTAGAAGAGAATGAGGACATCTAATGATCAATTAACAAATGTGGAAGGTTATATGTATACGTCAGGCTGCCATTTCATGAGGGCTGATATTCAAGCAAATCAGGAAGAAGCAAGTGATCAGACACCAAACAAGATATATGCTCGAAACGCTACCAACTCTGCATCACCAGAAAATGTAGCCATATATGGCATATTACTGCCCCATTTCTGCGTGGATGTCTAGACCCCTGATTCATATGCCAAAAAGGGAAGGAGCCAATCCAGTCAGTTCACATAACATCCATGCTTAGACAGTTACAAAGGTCAAGGAGATTGACTAAAAGGTTTATGTTGTAAATCCAGTAACAATGATATTTACAACTATGACCTGTTATCATTTATATCTGTTAAGCTTTTGGTGGGACCTGCTAGTCTGAAAGGTATTGAATGTTGCCTGCCAACGTTTTTTTTTTTGCCAACGTTTTTTGCGTGTGTTTCGCTTTAAAGATCTATATTTTTCAGAAAAGATTCCCAGTGGGTTGCAAATCTCGGTAGATAAATATTACTGGAGCCTTGTCAACATGTGCCATGTCAGGGTAATAAGTTTGTTGAAAAGTGAGTGTCTATTTATACACCATTGTTATTTTGCCGATTCAGTAATTGTATTGGATCTTTAAGTTATGAGCCACAGACCTTTGCCTTCAACAAATTGTTCGACCATGTTGCCAGAAGGATTTTGGACCTCTTGAATTGAACTACTTCCAAATATAAATCTTATGAACAGTGACACCCAATAGCTTAGCAAAGACTAAACACTATTATATTTGATATATTTATGGGACTCTGAGCTTGCGTGTTGGTTAATGAAGTCGTGATCTGAAAATCTCTGACCTTCTTCCTCGACTGGATTTTCTTTTGCTTTTGTTTCTCAATATGACTGGATCATAAATATGAGTGAAAATGTGTCTTTGTACTGAGTTCTGTTCACCAAGCATTTACTTGGCTCATGAGAAATTGTGAGCAGAAAAAACAATTCAGTTTTATGGTTGCAGAAAATTATATTTGATTCTAGTGACAAAACAAAACATCTAGTCTAAAGTAGATGTCAATACAAATATGTGGGAAAATATGTCACAACAAATGACACCTAGTACAAGTATTTGTTTCATTCTAGAAATTTGTTTCATTACAGTAAAATTAGGAAAGTCAATGGGGCGTAGCCTATATTCGGGATCGCGCCGATGGCTGTTCGTTTGCGTTAGCGTCTGCGGCGTCTCTTCCCTTGCGTCGCGCAGGCGGAGTCCTCGCAGCTGCACGAGTCCACGCTGGTGTATTGTTGTGTACGGGTGGAGCCGTCGCCACACGTCAACTGCACCTCCTTCACACTGGTGGTCAGCTCCTTGCAACATGCACACTTGTGCATCATCTTGTTTGCAGCTGCGGAGAATCTACACACCACACACTACAATTATTTTGTGTCGAGAAAATTTAGAAATTTGTCAAGAAAATGCATACTTTAGTATATAATTGTATCAGCTTTTTCTTGTATCATTTGTTTTGTGCTTCCCTCTGCAACAATTGCTTCTGCATATTCATTTCCTTATTGTTAAATTAAGGATAATCGATAGCATCGACTGCAGCTTTGAAGCATTAATTATGACGTATACGGCATTACACTTTATGAATGTGGAATCCATTATAGTATAT
Source organism: Gadus chalcogrammus (assembly GCF_026213295.1). Lineage (NCBI taxonomy): Eukaryota > Metazoa > Chordata > Actinopteri > Gadiformes > Gadidae > Gadus > Gadus chalcogrammus. The sequence continues at coordinate 16,062,339 of NC_079425.1, read as the reverse complement.
AATGGATTCCACATTCATAAAGCGTTGTTCATACATACTGTAAGCAATCAGTTATCATTAATAAGATAATCACATAATAGTTCGTAAGATAATTTATACAGCATATGTTAGTAATGTACTTACTATTTACAATGTGTTAATAATGCTTCATAAACACACAATAATGCTTTATTCTTGATTTGGTCAGGTAGGTTTAAAATTATAGTGAATTATTTCGTGTTTAAAGTAAGGACTATATTCCTTATAAGCATTTTAATTATTAAGTGTTTATAAAGCATGATTATTAAACACGTAAATAATAGTTTATTAATGCTTCAAAGTTGCAGTTATGCTAAAGCGCCCCCGGATAATCTTATGATATATGGATCTCGATTACATGTGAACCTTCTTGTATCAGAGCACATCCCTAACACATGACTAACAATACAAAAGCTCTGTCATCAACTTGCTGGATAGTAGACCGTGTTCCTCTTTAACATACTTCTGACTGTTTTCAAAAGTTCATCACAACCATTAATGCCTGGTGGGCATCATCAATTGCATTCTACTAATGTCTTATTCGCCTACTTGACTGAAACTGATCTGGATTAATGCAGTGTTCAGCACAAAACAAACTTTTGCATTGGCAAGTTGAATGAGGATTCAGGAAGATTCAGGAGTCTGGAAAAACGACCCAAACACGATTGTGTTGTGTCCGCTTTTTCAAATACATTCCACAAAAAGATATATATATATATTTATCTACCGAAAATGCAACTGCATATATCAGAAACCACTAAATGTATCCCTTTGAACCGTTTTTGAGGCATCCAGTTTTCTACTAAGGGACAACTCTTGTTTACTAAGGGACTCAATTCTACAGGGCTACAAGCATTGATAGTATGGTGCCTCACAATAGTAACGAATGGAAAAGAGGGGAAAACAAGGCACAAAAGTGTGCCTTGAATTCTGATTGAGATGTATTCCAAAGTATAAAATCACGGTCATCCTTAATTTTTGTTGTTACATTATTTGTGTTTAATCAATTATCATTGCTTGAGATTACTTCTTCAGTGTATCCCCAGGAAATCTAGAGAAGGCCCAACTTCTGGCCTTCTATTTGCCAAAGCTAGGTAAGTCTACTAGCCTGCTTTCTGCTGCAACTCCTTAACTATATAGAGGCAAACTTTTGTGCCAGTATTTCAAACAATGCAGCTGATTTGATGTGAGGCTTACTTGGATGAACTTCCACAGGTTCCTGAGCAGAAGGACATTTGGACAGGTTCCAGGTTTTTACATCCGTCAATCTCAATAACGGTCACCTCGGTCTTCAACTCACACACACTGCGCAGTTGGCCTGTAACATAGGACCAGGGAAAGTCATGAGTTGCCATCCAAGGCTTCTGCTGCTTCAAATAAATGTAATATCACAAGACTGGTCACAGCATTCATTCATTTGTGGTGGAGTATTGACTGAAAGTTGAGGAACAGCGTTATACATTGGGTTTGGGGTGTCATTAACATTACACGGCACCAATCAGCAGTTGGCAAACTGCCTTACAGTATGTTGAAATTGGTTACAGCCCTTAAGAACATTGACAAGTTTTACTCACATGTCTTGCAGCATCCTTTAGAGTCTGTTGTCTCGGTGCCCTTGATGACAGGAGAATGAGAGTTTGTATTACAAATCAATGCAAGCATGATGACCTGGGACACAGTAGCATTGTGAGATTGAGAAAGTGACTAAAGAAAATGTAAAACACATACAGGCACACAATCCTCTGGGTTGTATTGGGCACAGCTGGTTTTGGACTCGATGGCGGTAGGCGGTGTTGTGGATAAATCACAGGTGTATTCAATACAGCTGTCACCAGGGGGCGACCACGTCTCATTCTGCCAATCAGAATAGCGGCAGTGGTAAAACACAGGGAAGAAAGGTTTTCGTGAGTAAAAGAAATAATGGAATTATTATTAATTATGCAAGGTGATAACCTCCCTTAAGTTTAACTCAAATCAGCATACAAGAACACGATTCATAAATGTAATTCAGTACCTCAGAACTAACCTGTGTGATATACTTGGTGTTGTTATAGGTCATGATACAGCTCTTCTGGACACATTTGCCACAGCACATGTTTTTAACAGCCTGGTACTCGTAACCCTAAACACACACACACACACACACACACACACACACACACACACACACACACACACACACACACACACACACACACACACACACACACACACACACACACACGCGCACACACGCGCACGAAAAGAGATGGATGGGAGTGATTCATTTACCATGGTTGCCACATGTTATTTTGGGTGCTGAACAAATTGTGCCTTTAACAGTTTGTGTGGGAGAAGGCTTACCGCTTCACAGGTTTTGTTACATCTGACAGGTGTACACACAACGGAGAGAAGTCCTGTCTGTGCATCCATATTGTTGCTACAGGAACACTCGTTGCAGGGATCTGAGGACGGAACCTTTGACCCAGGCTGATGGGAAAACAAATACATGATGCAGTTGCATAAAAATGATCAAATAACTTTTAAGTTAGGTATCTGATCAGAAAATATGCTATTCATGATTTTTTGTGTGGTTGCAAAGCAAGCCACACTTTTGTTATTATATAGCCTAGTCTTCTATTATTATTCTACCTCATTTTCGGTAATTATCTCCTACACTGTTACTTGTATAAAAACCATGCCCATTGCAAATAATTGCACATAGCCTATCTCAGTACAGTGCGCTGTACCTACGATTTTTTTGTGAATGGGGCAAAAAGAGCTCAAATCAATAATTCTGAACCTGAACACCTGAGAGATTTCAAATTAATTTAACCATATTTAGACGGGAGCAGCCTACGGAGGTCATGCTGAAATTTTTGCCTCGAGAACCCATCAGATTCTTCGGAATAGATTTTGTTGTACCTTGACATTTTTGGGAAACCTTCAAAAAATCATAAAAACCCGTAAACCCGGATTACACAAAATTTGGAACAAATAGGCCTACTCCTTAACATTCCCCAACCCCATGGTATTATTTTGGTTTGATGTTAAAAATGGCAAATTTATGCGAAAATGTTGCAAATGAGCTGCCATAATCAGCCAATCTCAAGACCGGTCCTAAGAACCCCAGAGGCACAACCCAGTCTCACGGAAATACGTGACATTGTCACGTCATTTAATTTATCTAATCATTTGTGATTAGGGACACGTCATTTCAATTTTTTCTAGCCAAAAAGCACAAATTTCAAACTCAGAAAAATTGTCTGTGATAACTAGCAATATGACAGCTTTTGGCCACCCGTTTCTACTTTCACCTTTTATTCTGAGAAATTGTGACAATTCACGGATATATTTAATGCAGGTGCGCTGCTCTGTAGGCAAACGGCGACGGCAAAAAAGAGAACTTGAATCGTAGGCCTACGTCTTATTGTTTATTTTATCTAGTCATCTATTGTCTTGTTTATTTGTATGGTATGTGAATGAAAGTCTGCGTCGATGCCTCAGTGTCGCGAGCGGACGTTGCAATGAAATTTGTGCTTTTTTGGCACGGAAAATTTTAAATGACTTGTCCAAGATCACGAATGAATAGATTAAATGACGTGAGAGTGTCACGTATGTGCCATTCAAGGATATCATTTTTATTATTATGGAAGCTATCTGAGGAAATGTGCGGTCTTATGTCTGTATTAAGGCCCCGTCCACACGAAGCCGATTTCATGGCGAAACCGCAAAGGTCTTGTACGGTTCGGCCTTCCGTCCACACGAAGCCGGCGAATCCGCTGACCGAAACCGCAAACTTCTGAAACCACCCTCGGAGGTGGTTTCAAATCTACCCGGTTTCGTTTTGGATTTGTGTGGACGCCTGAAACCGTAAACCATGACGTCATCGCCCCACCCCTCGACCCTCTAGCCAATGACTGTTAAGCCCGCAGAGTCTCAGAACTCACAACAACAAGGATTTCTGTAGCAGAAGCAGCGCCCCTTATGGGCCTGGAATGTGTACTACAGCGTTTCTACAAATCTACCCGGTTTCGCTTGGCTTCGTCTTTACGGAGATACTGCGAAACCGGATAGATCGAAACCGTAACGGTTTCGCCTGTTTCGGCTTCGTGTGGACGGGGCCTAAAGCTGCAGTGCACTGTAATGTCGTGTAAAGGATTATTAAAAGTATCTATCTTTATGAAATTTGAAAAGTAATGTTATAATAGCTTACAGAATCTTATGTCATATGGTCAATTTCACAATACCACTTTTGCAAGTGCGCACCAAGCTATTTTCTTTATAATGGCGCTGAAAAAACAAACAAAAAGAAAAACGCTGACTTCAACCATTCTGAAGGTAAACAACCCAAGGTTGTCAAAGTCGGTACATGTATAGAAACTGCGCGTAAGCAGGCCTCCAAAAAGTAAAGTATGCCTACATTTTTGTGCCATAACTCGCAACTAAACGAAAACGATCAGGCCCATTATTCGATCAATCGCAAGTCCACTTCAAAGCCGCCGAGGGACTTGAAACTTGCCGCATACTCAAAATTATCAAGGTTGCAGAATATTGCACACCTGAAGAGTTTGCACTACCACACACATTTTCTGTGTAGGCCTATTACATTTTTGACTTTTTTTTTTTACAAAAGGATGAAGGGAAATTGGCTTCTTACTGAGTACTCCACACTGCTGTTGACACACACTTCTTTCGGAACTGTGTGGGGAAAAAACAGGTGCCAATATTAGACATATTCTATACTATAATACCGATATCCAAGCAGATTTTACTTAATATGTTTAAGTAATCAATTAAAAGCCTAAAAAGTAATTAATAATTCCCATGGCTATGTTTATAAAGACATACATTCCACAAAAGCCTATATTGGATCATTAAATATGAAGTTGACCGACTGCTATGCATGAATGAGAAAGTAAGAAATCTGTTAACCTAGAGACCATGTTTGTTTTGCTCATAGAGATTTCATGCAACACACTATGTCATGAGTTTATATAAATTGTACACAGCAGTAGGTTGTGACATACCGCAGGAATAGTCTATGCAGCAATCTCCACTGGTCTTCGTGACGTTGGTTTCAAATCCTATGGGGCAAGCTGATACGGCAGGACACCGACTGGTATCGCACTCTGCAAGTGTAAAAGGATAGAGCATGGGATTATAAATATGTGTCATCTTAGAGTAGATATTAGCATTTCGTTTGGGACACAATATCTAAAATGTTCACTTTATCTTTTACTACAATTGCTGTTTGCCATTGACCCCTTTTAGCCTTTTCTCTTTCAACTGGTAGCCCAACGCTTTGGCCCTTGTGAGACAGTTAATATACGATATTCGATAAATCTGCGTGCCTAGGGCTAATATTTTCCTTATTTTACTATTTGTAGCTTGCCGCAAAAACAAATAACCAAGTTGCAAATATTCTGTTTTCGGCCCTGGAAGTTGCAGTGAAACTTCAAGTGGGACAGGCGGCTGAACTCACCACATGTCTCCTTGAGGCAGCAGTCAACTGTTTTGTTAACAGATTTATAGCCGGGGTCGCTACAGTCGGGGCTGGGCTCTGCCACGCAGGGCACACGAGTACACTGGACGCTCATGGTTTCATTGTCGCAGCGGCAGTTATTGCAATCGCTTTTCCAGCTCTCACCCAGCTGGTTCAGGAAGAGAGGGGTTTAAAATGTTAAAGACAAAACACATTTGGCCCCTATAGTGTAGGCCACATAATACATAGGGACTGTTTAACATATCAATTTTGGGCATGCTATGAGAGTTAAGATAGTTCATGGATATATCTATCCGCCACTGGATAAATTGTATATTAAAGATAGTACTATCTTGCAGTGCAACAAAAAATTAAACAATTCACTGCCTACAATCTATATATTACAATAAAAAAAAAGTTTCACATCCCCAGTACCACTTCTTACCTGCTTTGGCATGCCGTTAGGTCCAACACAGTCTAGAAAAGATATTATCAAAAAAATATGTTTTAGAATATGCTGGTCGGCTAAGGGTCTAGGTAAAAACAACTTGATATGACGGAGAGAAGACGTCACTCCGACGACAAATTGCGCAGTGGGTCTGATTAAACTACTAAGGTTACACCCAAGAAACGTATTTTAGATGAGCTCCTATTTACCGCAGGACGTCACACAGACATCGTAGGCTGTGTTGAATCGTGTTGTGCCGGGTGCACAGTAACAGCCCTCCTGGAGTGATGTTCCGTTCTGTATTTGTATCTCAGAATTGTACATTTCATTATACCTGCACATTGAGGATGAAACAAATAGTATTTATTTGAAATCAACTGCAATTAACATATTTATACTTAAACCACTAAGTTATAGTGGTTAGGGTGTTTGACTGGGTTCAGACCCCAATGTCTGCACCTGACCCGATGATGTCTGCTGTCTACCTGTAGGGAACCTGTAGTCTATCTCTAAGGTCTGCAGTCTACCTGTCTGAGGTAGACAGATAGAGAGAGTAATAGAGAAGGTCCACTACAGGTAGACCGCAGACATCTTAGAGTTGGTGCAGTACAGGTAGACTCCAGACTACAGGTCTTTCTCAGAAACAGTTCTCCAAAGAGAGAAGAGAACTGTCGTTTCTGAGCAAGATGTCATCACACCTTTCGTGCTCTTTAATTATGTATCTTAAACGCATCTACTGAATGAGGAAATTGTAATAGGTGTGCATTTTTTTAAATATATATCCATATGATATATTTCATATATACAAAGTTGATAACCTACTTGGAGTTGCATGTTGGCACCACAGGTGGGCCACATGCGTTGTACACCATGTGGCTAGGACAATCATGGTCTGTGAAATGGAATATGTGCTCAGAATACATGAATAGAAAAACAAAAGCATCTTTTAAACTGAACTTTCGTCCTAAACTCAGATTTAACTATATATATATAGAGAGAGAGATATATAGAGAGAGAGATATTTACATATATATACCCATATATGTAAATACTTATGCGTACATTTACACATATATAGGGTTAGATGTGTGTATATATATAATATATATATTTGTGGATGTATCTATATATATATGAGTTATAGTTATATACATAGAGTATGAGTTATAAATATGCTACTAATCCAATTATAATCTATATTATTAAGAAACTTTATTACTCCAATTTTGATAATATGCTCCAACAGTCGAAGGCTCCTAGATTCTTAGCTAGACATAATGCATACATTTACATAGTCTTACCACCTAGTACCCTGACTCACCGCATTGGCCATTTGTGGCATTCCTCCAGTCGATGCAGACTCCGGCTTGGGCACACTTGCTTGCGTAGACCGCAAAGTTCATGCACACATTTTTCCCATTGCAGATGGTTGACTCACAGGTCTCCATAAATGGATTAGGGGACACATGCAAGTGGCATGGGGAAAACACACTAAAGGGAGACACAGAACATGTGAGGACATATCAATCACTTCTCAAACATAGGTTTCAAACCAAAGAACTGTGATCAATACAGGTGGGAAATTGGATATCAATGACCATTGGTTATTTCCCTTTTAGGGACTTTTTGTGTGTGTGTTCATTATAGAAAAGAAAAATATGGGCCAAGCATGAGGGGAATGTGATCAAGGTGCCACTGAACAGTTTAGGTATTGTTCAGCTGTTTACGTCTGATTGTAGGTAGTAAAATGGATACCACAAAACAGAAGATTTAAGGTTTTGTTCTGGTTTTTTGGGCTTTAAGGCATAGCACGATGCCGTTGGACATTGCTGCAGGGTGGCGTATGTTCTCTTTCAAAACCTACAGTTCCCACACCCAAGTGGTCAAAGCTTCTGTAACCTCACCTGCTGTTCAGGATGTCACAGGCTGTGGTCTGGCATGGAGTGGGGCTGGTGCCTGGTGTTATGGTTGAAGTGGACACAGTGGGCGGGGCAGTGGATGTTCCACAGGGTGTGTCAGGAACAAGCCATTTGCCAGCGGAATCGGTGCACTCCTCCAACTGTCCGTTCGGCCCGCGGCAGTCATTGGCTATTGAGTTGTCGCACGTACCTTAGAGGGGGGGGGGGAGAGAAGGAGTCGTTTAAGGGTTTTCTATTCTGGCCAACTTAAATGCTTTCATTTTTACCATCAAAACTCAAATTGGATATGGATAGGCGCAAATCTGCTCATGATACTGTCAACTGTTCCAAATTGTTCCGTTGTTACCAGCATTTTTGCTTTCAAGGCTTAGGATTCAGGGTTGAGGCAACTCACCACATAGTCCCTCTGTGGTCCCGCTAAAGAGTGTTGGGGATAAATGGATAACGAAGTACGATTCCCCATTTGTGACACCATAGACGATCTTAGCATCGAGAGCTGGTATTAGCAATGTGATGATCATATTGGTACCAGTGATTTGCAAGTCGTTGTTGGTATACGCAGGGAAGATGCGTTTGTCATTCAAAAGCACCTAGTAAGAACGGAAAGGAAGCCGGATCAGTCAAACCCAGCACCAGCATTTCTAGTTGATCTAGATGCAATGCACAATTACGTAGAGTAAATTGTGTATTATTATGATGCCTTTGCTTCATGTATGAACAATGATACATTTTCATTCATGGTAAGGAGGGAACCATCTTCATTACTTGAAATTAGCATATCGTATTGTAAGAAATAAAATGAAATGTTGGCTAAAAAACAACAACCTGAAGATGAATGAATGCTTACCATATCGCTAAATCCATTATTTTCTGATGTCAGGACAATCGTGTACTGCTTGTAGTTTACAATGAGCGCTTGGGGGCAGAATGTGGGGTCCTCTTTCAAACAATATCTATTGTTTACTATTACAGTCAGGTTGTATTTTGGAATGATCTCTTTCATTGCGTAATAGGAGCAGTTCTTGTTAAAATTGTACAATTCTCCATCAAATGTTATATAGGAAGTTTTCTTCCAGCTGGTACACTGACCTGAATTCAAAACCAAAAACATTGCAACACAGGTTGTTATGTGTAATATACCAGAAGGGACGTAATCAGTATCAATGGGGTTCAGTTGCTGAATTGCAAAAAATTTATGAGGAGGCCTTATCCTAACAACTTACATGGACATACGTAGTGATAACAGCATCCACTTTCATCTGTAACCCGAATAGCCGTGTTGTTATTTAAACAGTGGGGCATCTCAACAGATGGACAGGGAACAGAGTTCTGAACGATCTGGCCATTGATGCAGGAGGCCGTGGTGCAGTTGTCAGCAGTCCATGTCTCCCCATTCTATGGAGGAATAGATGTAACGTGATAGGACAAACAAGTACTGGGTGTGTTTGCAAAGTATTTATGACTTGCCTGGCATATCATATTCTGACATGTCATCAGACAGTTGTTAGAGAACCTTTGGATGTTTTACCTCTTTCTTCTCACTCAGATATACACAGTGTCCAAGTGTTGTAGCAGGGGTGGAAACTGAAGTAGGAGTAGGCAGGGTTTCTTTAGAGCTGACCCCTGGTGTGGTAGAGCTGGCGGCAGTGGTGGTTGGCAGTTCAGTTGTTGAACATGGCAGCACAGATGTGGTAATGTTACAAGACTGTCCACAATGGGCTATGTAACAAAACTTCAAACCGTCATCCCGGTTGTACAGCATTTGGCCTATGAAAAGGAAAGTCATTAAAAATACATTGGTCTAGAAATTGAATAAAAACGACAATAATCAAAGACAATCAATCTTTACAACAGAAGAGCACGAATACAATCCAACATCTGAAAAGTAATTTAATTATTTGAACAGCTTGGAATATAATTGGAAAATGAAATATATCTTACCTGGAAGATACTCTGTTCCATTGACAATACATTTGCATGACGTAGTTGAAGGAATACCGGTAGTAGTTTTATGTACTAAAAGCTCTGTAGTAGGTACATACGAAGTTGCGGTAGTCCCTGTTTGAATTGATTCAACCGTTGTTATGCTTGTTGTGAAGCTTGTTTCAGGAAGTGCTGTAGTAATTGTTGGGGGAAAACTTGCAGTAGGCGGTAGAGTCTTTGTTAGTGATTGTATGGAAGTTGCCTCTTTAGTTGTTTGAGGGTTAGCTGTAGGTGGCTGTGTTGATGATACAGTCGCAGCAGTTGTTACCTCTAATTTTGTCGCTTCAGTGGTTTCAGAGCTAGTTGTTGAGGTCTGTGGCACTGAGGTGGTGGTTGTAGTTTCAGTGGGTTTTACTGTAGTACCTTCGGTTTGTCCTAATGTTGTCACTGTCTCAACGGATGGTGTTGAAGTTACAACTGCGGTTTCAGAGCTAGTTGTTGAGGGCTGTGGCACTGAGGTGGTGCTTTCAACTACAGCTGTTGTAGCAGCAGTTGTTGGGCCAGTGGTTTCTTCTTTAAGTGGCTTTGTTGTTGATTCAGTCGCAGCTGTTGAAACCTCGGATGTTGAAGTTTCAGTGGGTTTGGCTGTAGTACCTTCTGTTGTTACTGCTGTAGTCACTGTTGTCACTGTCTCAACGGTTGGTGTTGAAGTTACAACTGTTGTTTCAGGGCTAGTTGTTGAGGGCTTTGGCCCTGAGGTGGTTGTTTCAACGACAGCTGTTGTAGCAGCAGTTGTTGTGCCAGTGGTTTCTTCTTTCAGTGGCTTTGTTGTTGATACAGTCGCAGCTGTTGAAACCTCGGAGGTTGTAGTTTCAGTGGGTTTGGCTGTAGTACCTTCTGTTGTTACTACTGTAGTCACCGTTGTCACTGTCTCACGGGTTGGTGTTGAAGTTACAACTGTTGTTTCAGGGCTAGTTGTTGAGGGCTGTGGCACTGAGGTGGTTGTTTCAACTACAGCTGTTGTAGCAGCAGTTGTTGTGCCAGTGGTTTCTTCTTTAAGTGGCTTTGTTGTTGATACAGTCGCAGCTGTTGAAACCTTGGATGTGGAAGTTTCAGTGGGTTTTTCTGTAGTACCTTCTGTTGTAGTCACTGTGGTCACTGTTGTCACTGTCTCAACGGTTGGTGTTGAAGTTACAACTGTTGTTTCAGGGCTAGTTGTTGAGGGCTGTGGCACTGAGGTGGTTGTTTCAACTACAGCTGTTGCAGCAGCTGTTGTTGTGCCAGTGGTTTCTTCTTTAAGTGGCTTTGTTGTTGATACAGTCGCAGCTGTTGAAACCTCAAATGTGGAAGTCTCAGTGGGTTTTTCTGTAGTACCTTCTGTTGTTACTGCTGTAGTCACTGTAGTCACTGTTGTCACTGTCTCAACGGTTGGTGTTGAAGTTACAACTGTTGTTTCAGGGCTAGTTGTTGAGGGCTTTGGCACTGAGGTGGTTGTTTCAACTACAGCTGTTGTAGCAGAAGTTGTTGTGCCAGTGGTTTCTTCTTTAAGTGGCTTTGTTGTTGATACAGTCGCAGCTGTTGAAACCTCGGATGTCGAAGTTTCAGTGGGTTTGGCTGTAGTACCTTCTGTTGTAATCACTGTGGTCACTGTTGTCACTGTCTCAACGGTTGGTGTTGAAGTTACAACTGTTGTTTCAGGGCTAGTTGTTGAGGGCTGTGGCACTGAGGTGGTTGTTTCAACTACAGCTGTTGTAGCAGCAGTTGTTGTGCCAGTGGTTTCTTCTTTAAGTGGCTTTGTTGTTGATACAGACGCAGCTGTTGAAACCTCGGAGGTTGTAGTTTCAGTGGGTTTTTCTGTAGTACCTTCTGTTGTTACTGATGTAGTCACTGTTGTCTCCGTCTCAACGGTTGATGTTGAAGTTACAACTGTTGTTTCAGGGCTAGTTGTGGAGGGCTGTGGCACTGAGGTGGTTGTTTCAACTACAGCTGTTGTAGCAGAAGTTGTTGTGCCAGTGGTTTCTTCTTTAAGTGGCTTTGTTGTTGATACAGTCGCAGCTGTTGAAACCTTGGATGTGGAAGTTTCAGTGGGTTTGGCTGTAGTACCTTCTGTTGTAGTCACTGTGGTCACTGTTGTCACCGTCTCAACTGTTGGTGTTGAAGTTACAACTGTTGTTTCAGGGCTAGTTGTTGAGGGCTGTGGCACTGAGGTGGTTGTTTCAACTACAGCTGTTGTAGCAGCAGTTGTTGTGCCAGTGGTTTCTTCTTTAAGTGGCTTTGTTGTTGATACAGTCGCAGCTGTTGAAGCCTCGGATGTCGAAGTTTCAGTGGGTTTGGCTGTAGTACCTTCTGTTGTAGTCACTGTGGTTACTGTTGTCACTGTCTCAACGGTTGGTGTTGAAGTCACAACTGTTGTTTCAGGGCTAGTTGTTGAGGGCTGTGGCACTGAGGTGGTTGTTTCAACTACAGCTGTTGTAGCAGCAGTTGTTGTGCCAGTGGTTTCTTCTTTAAGTGGCTTTGTTGTTGATACAGTCGCAGCTGTTGAAACCTCGGATGTCGAAGTTTCAGTGGGTTTTTCTGTAGTACCTTCGGTTGTTACTGCTGTAGTCACTGTAGTCACCGTTGTCTCCGTCTCAACGGTTGGTGTTGAAGTTACAACTGTTGTTTCAGGGCTAGTTGTTGACGGCTGTGGCACTGAGGTGGTTGTTTCAACTACAGCTGTTGTAGCAGCAGTTGTTGTGCCAGTGGTTTCTTCTTTAAGTGGCTTTGTTGTTGATACAGTCGCAGCTGTTGAAACCTCGGATGTCGAATTTTCAGTGGGTTTTTCTGTAGTACCTTCTGTTGTTACTGATGTAGTCACTGTTGTCTCCGTCTCAACGGTTTGATGTTGAAGTTACAACTGTTGTTTCAGGGCTAGTTGTTGAGGGCTGTGGCACTGAGGTGGTTGTTTCAACTACAGCTGTTGTAGCAGCAGTTGTTGTGCCAGTGGTTTCTTCTTTAAGTGGCTTTGTTGTTGATACAGTCGCAGCTGTTGAAACCTCGGAGGTTGTAATTTCAGTGGGTTTTTCTGTAGTACCTTCTGTTGTTACTGATGTAGTCACTGTTGTCTCTGTCTCAACGGTTGGTGTTGAAGTTACAACTGTTGTTTCAGGGCTAGTTGTTGAGGGCTGTGGCACTGAGGTAGTGGTTTCAACTACTGCTGTTGTAGCAGAAGTTGTTGTGCCAGTGGTTTCTTCTTTAAGTGGCTTTGTTGTTGATACAGTCGCAGCTGTTGAAACCTCGGATGTCGAAGTTTCAGTGGGTTTGGCTGTAGTACCTTCTGTTGTAGTCACTGTGGTCACTGTTGTCACTGTCTCAACGGTTGGTGTTGAAGTTACAACTGTTGTTTCAGGGCTAGTTGTTGAGGGCTGTGGCACTGAGGTGGTTGTTTCAACTACAGCTGTTGTAGCAGCAGTTGTTGTGCCAGTGGTTTCTTCTTTAAGGGGCTTTGTTGTTGATACAGTCGCAGCTGTTGAAACCTCGGATGTCGAAGTTTCAGTGGGTTTTTCTGTAGTACCTTCTGTTGTTACTGATGTAGTCACTGTAGTCACTGTTGTCTCCGTCTCAACGGTTGATGTTGAAGTTAGAACTGTTGTTTCAGGGCTAGTTGTTGAGGGCTGTGGCACTGAGGTAGTGGTTTCAACTACAGCTGTTGTAACAGAAGTTGTTGTGCCAGTGGTTTCTTCTTTAAGTGGCTTTGTTGTTGATACAGTCGCAGCTGTTGAAACCTTGGATGTGGACTTTTCAGTGGGTTTTGCTGTAGTACCTTCTGTTGTAGTCACTGTGGTCACTGTTGTCACTGTCTCAACGGTTGGTGTTGAAGTTACAACTGTTGTTCAGGGCTAGTTGTTGAGGGCTGTGGCACTGAGGTAGTGGTTTCAACTACAGCTGTTTGTAGCAGAAGTTGTTGTGCCAGTGGTTTCTTCTTTAAGTGGCTTTGTTGTTGATACAGTCGCAGCTGTTGAAACCTCGGAGGTTGTAATTTCAGTGGGTTTTTCTGTAGTACCTTCTGTGTTACTGATGTAGTCACTGTTGTCTCCGTCTCAACGGTTGATGTTGAAGTTACAACAGTTGTTTCAGGGCTAGTTGTGGAGGGCTGTGGCACTGAGGTGGTTGTTTGAACTACAGCTGTTGTAGCAGAAGTTGTTGTGCCAGTGGTTTCTTCTTTAAGTGGCTTTGTTGTTGATACAGTCGCAGCTGTTGAAACCTCGGATGTGGACGTTTCAGTGGGTTTTGCTGTAGTACCTTCTGTTGTAGTCACTGTGGTCACTGTTGTCACTGTCTCAACGGTTGGTGTTGAAGTTACAACTGTTGTTTCAGGGCTAGTTGTTGAGGGCTGTGGCACTGAGGTAGTGGTTTCAACTACAGCTGTTGTAGCAGAAGTTGTTGTGCCAGTGGTTTCTTCTTTAAGTGGCTTTGTTGTTGATACAGTCGCAGCTGTTGAAACCTCGGAGGTTGTAATTTCAGTGGGTTTTTCTGTAGTACCTTCTGTTGTTACTGATGTAGTCACTGTTGTCTCCGTCTCAACGGTTGGTGTTGAAGTTACAACTGTTGTTTCAGGGCTAGTTGTTGGCGGCTGTGGCACTGATGTGGTTGTTTCAACTACAGCTGTTGTAGCAGCAGTTGTTGTGCCAGTGGTTTCTTCTTTAAGGGGCTTTGTTGTTGATACAGTCGCAGCTGTTGAAACCTCGGATGTCGAAGTTTCAGTGGGTTTTTCTGTAGTACCTTCTGTTGTTACTGATGTAGTCACTGTAGTCACTGTTGTCTCCGTCTCAACGGTTGATGTTGAAGTTACAACTGTTGTTTCAGGGCTAGTTGTTGAGGGCTGTGGCACTGAGGTAGTGGTTTCAACTACAGCTGTTGTAGCAGAAGTTGTTGTGCCAGTGGTTTCTTCTTTAAGTGGCTTTGTTGTTGATACAGTCGCAGCTGTTGAAACCTCGGATGTGGACCTTTCAGTGGGTTTTGCTGTAGTACCTTCTGTTGTAGTCACTGTGGTCACTGTTGTCACTGTCTCAACGGTTGGTGTTGAAGTTACAACTGTGGTTTCAGGGCTAGTTGTTGAGGGCTGTGGCACTGAGGTAGTGGTTTCAACTACAGCTGTTGTAGCAGAAGTTGTTGTACCAGTGGTTTCTTCTTTAAGTGGCTTTGTTGTTGATACAGTCGCAGCTGTTGAAACCTCGGAGGTTGTAATTTCAGTGGGTTTTTCTGTAGTACCTTCTGTTGTTACTGATGTAGTCACTGTTGTCTCCGTCTCAACGGTTGATGTTGAAGTTACAACTGTTGTTTCAGGGCTAGTTGTGGAGGGCTGTGGCACTGAGGTGGTTGTTTCAACTACAGCTGTTGTAGCAGAAGTTGTTGTGCCAGTGGTTTCTTCTTTAAGTGGCTTTGTTGTTGATACAGTCGCAGCTGTTGAAACCTCGGATGTGGACGTTTCAGTGGGTTTTGCTGTAGTACCTTCTGTTGTAGTCACTGTGGTCACTGTTGTCACTGTCTCAACGGTTGGTGTTGAAGTTACAACTGTTGTTTCAGGGCTAGTTGTTGAGGGCTGTGGCACTGAGGTAGTGGTTTCAACTACAGCTGTTGTAGCAGAAGTTGTTGTGCCAGTGGTTTCTTCTTTAAGTGGCTTTGTTGTTGATACAGTCGCAGCTGTTGAAACCTCAGAGGTTGTAATTTCAGTGGGTTTTTCTGTAGTACCTTCTGTTGTTACTGATGTAGTCACTGTTGTCTCTGTCTCAACGGTTGGTGTTGAAGTTACAACTGTTGTTTCGGGGCTAGTTGTTGAGGGCTGTGGCACTGAGGTGGTTGTTTCAACTACAGCTGTTGTAGCAGCAGTTGTTGTGCCAGTGGTTTCTTCTTTAAGTGGCTTTGTTGTTGATACAGTCGCAGCTGTTGAAACCTCGGATGTCGAAGTTTCAGTGGGTTTTTCTGTAGTACCTTCTGTTGTTACTGATGTAGTCACTGTAGTCACTGTTGTCTCCGTCTCAACGGTTGATGTTGAAGTTACAACTGTTGTTTCAGGGCTAGTTGTTGAGGGCTGTGGCACTGAGGTAGTGGTTTCAACTACAGCTGTTGTAGCAGAAGTTGTTGTGCCAGTGGTTTCTTCTTTAAGTGGCTTTGTTGTTGATACAGTCGCAGCTGTTGAAACCTCGGATGTGGACGTTTCAGTGGGTTTTGCTGTAGTACCTTCTGTTGTAGTCACTGTGGTCACTGTTTGTCACTGTCTCAACGGTTGGTGTTGAAGTTACAACTGTTGTTTCAGGGCTAGTTGTTGAGGGCTGTGGCACTGAGGTAGTGGTTTCAACTACAGCTGTTGTAGCAGAAGTTGTTGTACCAGTGGTTTCTTCTTTAAGTGGCTTTGTTGTTGATACAGTCGCAGCTGTTGAAACCTCGGAGGTTGTAATTTCAGTGGGTTTTTCTGTAGTACCTTTCTGTTGTTACTGATGTAGTCACTGTTGTCTCCGTCTCAACGGTTTGATGTTGAAGTTACAACTGTTGTTTCAGGGCTAGTTGTGGAGGGCTGTGGCACTGAGGTGGTTGTTTCAACTACAGCTGTTGTAGCAGAAGTTGTTGTGCCAGTGGTTTCTTCTTTAAGTGGCTTTGTTGTTGATACAGTCGCAGCTGTTGAAACCTCGGATGTCGAAGTTTCAGTGGGTTTTTCTGTAGTACCTTCTGTTGTTACTGATGTAGTCACTGTAGTCACTGTTGTCTCCGTCTCAACGGTTGATGTTGAAGTTACAACTGTTGTTTCAGGGCTAGTTGTGGAGGGCTGTAGCACTGAGGTGGTTGTTTCAACTACAGCTGTTGTAGCAGCAGTTGTTGTGCCAGTGGTTTCTTCTTTAAGTGGCTTTGTTGTGATACAGTCGCAGCTGTTGAAACCTCTGAGGTTGTAATTTCAGTGGGTTTTTTCTGTAGTACCTTCTGTTGTTACTGATGTAGTCACTGTTGTCTCCGTCTCAACGGTTGGTGTTGAAGTTACAACTGTTGTTTCAGGGCTAGTTGTTGAGGGCTGTGGCACTGAGGTGGTTGTTTCAACTACAGCTGTTGTAGCAGCAGTTGTTGTGCCAGTGGTTTCTTCTTTAAGTGGCTTTGTTGTTGATACAGTCGCAGCTGTTGAAACCTTGGATGTGGACGTTTCAGTGGGTTTTGCTGTAGTACCTTCTGTTGTAGTCACTTTAGTCACTGTTGTCACTGTCTCAACGGTTGGTGTTGAAGTTACAACTGTTGTTTCAGGGCTAGTTGTTGAGGGCTGTGGCACTGAGGTGGTTGTTTCAACTACAGCTGTTGTAGCAGCAGTTGTTGTGCCAGTGGTTTCTTCTTTAAGGGGCTTTGTTGTTGATACAGTCGCAGCTGTTGAACCTCGGATGTCGAAGTTTCAGTGGGTTTTTCTGTAGTACCTTCTGTTGTTACTGATGTAGTCACTGTAGTCACTGTTGTCTCCGTCTCAACGGTTGATGTTGAAGTTACAACTGTTGTTTCAGGGCTAGTTGTTGAGGGCTGTGGCACTGAGGTGGTTGTTTCAACTACAGCTGTTGTAGCAGCAGTTGTTGTGCCAGTGGTTTCTTCTTTAAGTGGCTTTGTTGTTGATACAGTCGCAGCTGTTGAAACCTCTGAGGTTGTAATTTCAGTGGGTTTTTCTGTAGTACCTTCTGTTGTTACTGATGTAGTCACTGTTGTCTCCGTCTCAACGGTTGATGTTGAAGTTACAACTGTTGTTTCAGGGCTAGTTGTGGAGGGCTGTGGCACTGAGGTGGTTGTTTCAACTACAGCTGTTGTAGCAGAAGTTGTTGTGCCAGTGGTTTCTTCTTTAAGTGGCTTTGTTGTTGATACAGTCGCAGCTGTTGAAACCTCGGATGTGGACGTTTCAGTGGGTTTTGCTGTAGTACCTTCTGTTGTAGTCACTGTGGTCACTGTTGTCACTGTCTCAACGGTTGGTGTTGAAGTTACAACTGTTGTTTCAGGGCTAGTTGTTGAGGGCTGTGGCACTGAGGTAGTGGTTTCAATTACAGCTGTTGTAGCAGAAGTTGTTGTGCCAGTGGTTTCTTCTTTAAGTGGCTTTGTTGTTGATACAGTCGCAGCTGTTGAAACCTCGGATGTCGAAGTTTCAGTGGGTTTGGCTGTAGTACCTTCTGTTGTGGTCACTGTTGTCACTGTCTCAACGGTTGGTGTTGAAGTTACAACTGTTGTTTCAGGGCTAGTTGTTGAGGGCTGTGGCACTGAGGTGGTTGTTTCAACTACAGCTGTTGTAGCAGCAGTTGTTGTGCCAGTGGTTTCTTCTTTAAGTGGCTTTGTTGTTGATACAGTCGCAGCTGTTGAAACCTCGGATGTCGAAGTTTCAGTGGGTTTTTCTGTAGTACCTTCGGTGTTACTGATGTAGTCACTGTAGTCACTGTTGTCTCCGTCTCAACGGTTGATGTTGAAGTTACAACTGTTGTTTCAGGGCTAGTTGTTGGGGGCTGTGGCACTGAGGTGGTTGTTTCAACTACAGCTGTTGTAGCAGCAGTTGTTGTGCCAGTGGTTTCTTCTTTAAGTGGCTTGGTTGTTGATGCAGTCGCAGCTGTTGAAACCTCGGAGGTTGTAATTTCAGTGGGTTTTTCTGTAGTACCTTCTGT
This sequence comes from Gadus chalcogrammus, assembly GCF_026213295.1. NCBI lineage: Eukaryota > Metazoa > Chordata > Actinopteri > Gadiformes > Gadidae > Gadus > Gadus chalcogrammus. Next base: position 16,043,922 of record NC_079425.1, on the reverse strand, counting down.
TGTTACTGATGTAGTCACTGTTGTCTCCGTCTCAACGGTTGGTGTTGAAGTTACAACTGTTGTTTCAGGGCTAGTTGTGGAGGGCTGTGGCACTGAGGTGGTTGTTTCAACTACAGCTGTTGTAGCAGCAGTTGTTGTGCCAGTGGTTTCTTCTTTAAGTGGCTTTGTTGTTGATACAGTCGCAGCTGTTGAAACCTTGGATGTGGACGTTTCAGTGGGTTTTGCTGTAGTACCCTCTGTTGTAGTCACTGTGGTCACTGTTGTCACTGTCTCAACGGTTGGTGTTGAAGTTACAACTGTTGTTTCAGGGCTAGTTGTTGAGGGCTGTGGCACTGAGGTAGTGGTTTCAACTACAGCTGTTGTAGCAGAAGTTGTTGTGCCAGTGGTTTCTTCTTTAAGTGGCTTTGTTGTTGATACAGTCGCAGCTGTTGAAACCTCGGATGTCGAAGTTTCAGTGGGTTTGGCTGTAGTACCTTCTGTTGTAGTCACTGTGGTCACTGTTGTCACTGTCTCAACGGTTGGTGTTGAAGTTACAACTGTTGTTTCAGGGCTAGTTGTTGAGGGCTGTGGCACTGAGGTGGTTGTTTCAACTACAGCTGTTGTAGCAGCAGTTGTTGTGCCAGTGGTTTCTTCTTTAAGGGGCTTTGTTGTTGATACAGTCGCAGCTGTGGAAACCTCGGATGTCGAAGTTTCAGTGGGTTTTTCTGTAGTACCTTCTGTTGTTACTGATGTAGTCACTGTAGTCACTGTTGTCTCCGTCTCAACGGTTGATGTTGAAGTTACAACTGTTGTTTCAGGGCTAGTTGTTGAGGGCTGTTGCACTGAGGTAGTGGTTTCAACTACAGCTGTTGTAGCAGAAGTTGTTGTGCCAGTGGTTTCTTCTTTAGGTGGCTTTGTTGTTGATACAGTCGCAGCTGTTGAAACCTCGGATGTGGACGTTTCAGTGGGTTTTGCTGTAGTACCTTCTGTTGTAGTCACTGTGGTCACTGTTGTCACTGTCTCAACGGTTGGTGTTGAAGTTACAACTGTTGTTTCAGGGCTAGTTGTTGAGGGCTGTGGCACTGAGGTAGTGGTTTCAACTACAGCTGTTGTAGCAGAAGTTGTTGTGCCAGTGGTTTCTTCTTTAAGTGGCTTTGTTGTTGATACAGTCGCAGCTGTTGAAACCTCGGAGGTTGTAATTTCAGTGGGTTTTTCTGTAGTACCTTCTGTTGTTACTGATGTAGTCACTGTTGTCTCCGTCTCAACGGTTGATGTTGAAGTTACAACAGTTGTTTCAGGGCTAGTTGTGGAGGGCTGTGGCACTGTGGTGGTTGTTTCAACTACAGCTGTTGTAGCAGAAGTTGTTGTGCCAGTGGTTTCTTCTTTAAGTGGCTTTGTTGTTGATACAGTCGCAGCTGTTGAAACCTCGGATGTGGACGTTTCAGTGGGTTTTGCTGTAGTACCTTCTGTTGTAGTCACTGTGGTCACTGTTGTCACTGTCTCAACGGTTGGTGTTGAAGTTACAACTGTTGTTTCAGGGCTAGTTGTTGAGGGCTGTGGCACTGAGGTAGTGGTTTCAACTACAGCTGTTGTAGCAGAAGTTGTTGTGCCAGTGGTTTCTTCTTTAAGTGGCTTTGTTGTTGATACAGTCGCAGCTGTTGAAACCTCGGAGGTTGTAATTTCAGTGGGTTTTTCTGTAGTACCTTCTGTTGTTACTGATGTAGTCACTGTTGTCTCCGTCTCAACGGTTGGTGTTGAAGTTACAACTGTTGTTTCAGGGCTAGTTGTTGAGGGCTGTGGCACTGAGGTGGTTGTTTCAACTACAGCTGTTGTAGCAGCAGTTGTTGTGCCAGTGGTTTCTTCTTTAAGTGGCTTTGTTGTTGATACAGTCGCAGCTGTTGAAACCTCGGATGTCGAAGTTTCAGTGGGTTTTTCTGTAGTACCTTCTGTTGTTACTGATGTAGTCACTGTAGTCACTGTTGTCTCCGTCTCAACGGTTGATGTTGAAGTTACAAACTGTTGTTTCAGGGCTAGTTGTGGAGGGCTGTAGCACTGAGGTGGTTGTTTCAACTACAGCTGTTGTAGCAGCAGTTGTTGTGCCAGTGGTTTCTTCTTTAAGTGGCTTTGTTGTTGATACAGTCGCAGCTGTTGAAACCTCTGAGGTTGTTATTTCAGTGGGTTTTTCTGTAGTACCTTCTGTTGTTACTGATGTAGTCACTGTAGTCACTGTTGTCACTGTCTCAACGGTTGGTGTTGAAGTTACAACTGTTGTTTCAGGGCTAGTTGTTGAGGGCTGTGGCACTGAGGTGGTTGTTTCAACTACAGCTGTTGTAGCAGCAGTTGTTGTGCCAGTGGTTTCTTCTTTAAGTGGCTTTGTTGTTGATACAGTCGCAGCTGTTGAAACCTCGGATGTCGAAGTTTCAGTGGGTTTGGCTGTAGTACCTTCTGTTGTTACTGATGTAGTCACTATTGTCTCCGTCTCAACGGTTGGTGTTGAAGTTACAACTGTTGTTTCAGGGCTAGTTGTTGAGGGCTGTGGCACTGAGGTGGTTGTTTCAACTACAGCTGTTGTAGCAGCAGTTGTTGTGCCAGTGGTTTCTTCTTTAAGTGGCTTTGTTGTTGATACAGTCGCAGCTGTTGAAACCTCGGAGGTTGTAATTTCAGTGGGTTTTTCTGTAGTACCTTCTGTTGTTACTGATGTAGTCACTGTTGTCTCCGTCTCAACGGTTGATGTTGAAGTTACAACTGTTGTTTCAGGGCTAGTTGTTGAGGGCTGTGGCACTGAGGTGGTTGTTTCAACTACAGCTGTTGTAGCAGAAGTTGTTGTGCCAGTGGTTTCTTCTTTAAGTGGCTTTGTTGTTGATACAGTCGCAGCTGTTGAAACCTTGGATGTGGACGTTTCAGTGGGTTTTGCTGTAGTACCTTCTGTTGTAGTCACTGTGGTCACTGTTGTCACTGACTCAACTGTTGGTGTTGAAGTTACAACTGTTATTTCAGGGCTAGTTGTTGAGGGCTGTGGCACTGAGGTAGTGGTTTCAACTACAGCTGTTGTAGCAGCAGTTGTTGTGCCAGTGGTTTCTTCTTTAAGTGGCTTTGTTGTTGATACAGTCGCAGCTGTTGAAACCTCGGAGGTTGAAGTTTCAGTGGGTTTTTCTGTAGTACCTTCTGTTGTTACTGATGTAGTCACTGTAGTCACTGTTGTCTCCGTCTCAACTGTTGATGTTGAAGTTACAACTGTTGTTTCAGGGCTAGTTGTTGAGGCCTTTGGCACTGAGGTGGTTGTTTCAACTACAGCTGTTGTAGCAGCAGTTGTTGTGCCAGTGGTTTCTTCTTTAAGTGGCTTTGTTGTTGATACAGTCGCAGCTGTTGAAACCTCGGATGTCGAAGTTTCAGTGGGTTTGGCTGTAGTACCTTCTGTTGTAGTCACTGTGGTCACTGTTGTCACCGTCTCAACGGTTGGTGTTGAAGTTACGACTGTTGTTTCAGGGCTAGTTGTTGAGGGCTGTGGCACCGAGGGGGTGGTTTCAACTACAGCTGTTGTAGCAGCAGTTGTTGTGCCAGTGGTTTCTTCTTTAAGGGGCTTAGTTGTTGATACAGTCGCAGCTGTTGTAACCTTGGATGTCGACGTTTCAGTGGGTTTTTCTGTAGTACCTTCTGTTGTTACTGATGTAGTCACTGTTGTCTCCGTCTCAACGGTTGATGTTGAAGTTACAACTGTTGTTTCAGGGCTAGTTGTTGAGGGCTGTGGCACTGAGGTGGTTGTTTCAACTACAGCTGTTGTAGCAGCAGTTGTTGTGCCAGTGGTTTCTTCTTTAAGTGGCTTTGTTGTTGATACAGTCGCAGCTGTTGAAACCTCGGATGTCGAAGTTTCAGTGGGTTTGGCTGTAGTACCTTCTGTTGTAGTCACTGTGGTCACTGTTGTCACCGTCTCAACGGTTGGTGTTGAAGTAACGACTGTTGTTTCAGGGCTAGTTGTTGAGGGCTGTGGCACTGAGGGGGTGGTTTCAACTACAGCTGTTGTAGCAGCAGTTGTTGTGCCAGTGGTTTCTTCTTTAAGGGGCTTAGTTGTTGATACAGTCGCAGCTGTTGTAACCTCGGATGTCGACGTTTCAGTGGGTTTTTCTGTAGTACCTTCTGTTGTTACAGATGTAGTCACTGTTGTCACTGTTGTCACCGTCTCAATGGTTGGTGTTGAAGTTACAACTGTTGTTTCAGGGCTAGTTGTGGAGGGCTGTGGCACTGAGGTGGTTGTTTCAACTACAGCTGTTGTAGCAGCAGTTGTTGTGCCAGTGGTTTCTTCTTCAAGTGGCTTTGTTGTTGATACAGTCGCAGCTGTTGAAACCTCGGATGTTGAAGTTTCGGTGGGTTTTTCTGTAGTACCTTCTGTTGTAGTCACTGTGGTCACTGTTGTCACCGTCTCAACGGTTGGTGTTGAAGTTACAACTGTTGTTTCAGGGCTAGTTGTTGAGGGCTGTGGCACTGAGGTAGTGGTTTCTACTACAGCTGTTGTAGCAGTAGTTGTTGGATTGATGTTTTCCACTGTTGAGGTTTCAACTGTTGTTGGTGCAGTTGTATTTTCTTTCTGTTTTGTAGTTTCGGTCGGTCTGGAAGTTGATGGTTCTGAAATTCATGGTATTTCAATTATTGTAATTTATTCAGTGACCTTAAACGTTTTTTGAACATCAAAGTCCATCTAAATTGGATTATTCTTCTTGATCAATGTCACATTCCAAGTTAAACCATGAATTTAATTTGTATTTTGTCAACATAGAGTATCTGTATTCATGTAATAATTCCCTGCTGTACTTTTAAATTCAAAAGCTATGAAGTCAGAATTGAATTGCATTTCATAAACTATATTGGAAAATGTCAGCAAGATCCACATTATATTTAGTTTTCATTCTGTCTCGAGGTCATGTCTTGTCAGCCATTTCATTTTTCATCCTTAACGATTCTTACCAGGTGTTGAAAATGTGAAGATTGTGAATGGGCCTGGTGTTGTGAAGATCTCTGTGATTGTGCTGGCCACAGTGGTTGTGATAAGAGGTGTTGTGGATGGCTCCGGAGTGGTTGTGGTTACACATGGATACAATCCTCGGACTAATGTATCATTTGCCGCACATGTGGCGGTGATACAATGCCCTAGTCCATCAGTGGTATTGTAAATTGCCGCCCCATATGGGTAGAATTTACCGTTGACTAAACATTTGCAAGCTGTAGAGAATATGAATTTGGGTTAGATACTTACTTTTTAATTATTTAATTATTTTATTTTATTTAAATTATTGAATAAGGAGGAAAGGTTACTCACTGGTGACATCATGTATGCAGCTTATTCCAGAATTAGTACATGAGCTAAAACATTGAAATGAAAGACACAATAAAGATAAAGATACAAAGATTCAATATGTACACACAAATTGATTTTATGTAGGCATGAAAATACATTATGTACTTTTTTCTGTTGTTTGACATTTGGCATTTTACCTGTGTTTTTATTTTATTTTATAGCAATACATGTCAAAATGTTGGTCAAGTCAAATTCTAGGATGCGAGCAAACTACATGAGAAGAGCTAAGACATCCATGTTTACACTTCTGTTCTCAAAATGTTAGTAGTTTGTTGAATTGATGTATTGCATTGACTTCAGGCATGCTATGGTTCAGTATACACATTAATGGGAGAGACTTACCAGACATAACAGTTCTTTGATGGGACTACAGCCCCATCATCATAGTGATTGCCTTGTACATCGTAGCAACCACAATGGTCAATGGAAACACACTTCATGTTGTCCTCGTCAAAGAATGGACTGGTCGGTGGACAATTTGGGTAGCAACCTTCATGATGAAACGTCAAATTACACATGATAAATATCATCTGAGTTTCCCTATGATATACTAAAGCCATTAGTTTCCATCTGAGACCACATGATCATGGTAACAATAATACATTTAAGGTGTATGTCACTTTTATAAACAAATTTTAGAATGTTTTACAATAAAAAACAAAAGGATACTTATTGATTCTCGAATCATTAGTGATTTCCTCAATACTTTAGTTATGAAAATGAATGTATCAAGACAGACATGTGGACAATATAGATGAAAGCAACCATAACTGGGTCCTACATATGGCGGGCATGGTCTAATGTATACAGCAAGTTAGACATCATTTGATTTTTTGCAGTGCTTCAAAATATGTTTGGTTTATGTTAAACTCGATCTTGCAACCTACAAAGTCGAGCCTACGTTGTTTTGATGCAAATTCTTTGCTGTTTAAACGCCATGAATATGAATATATTTTACTTGAATTGTTTAGGTCCACCATCTTTGGTCATTTGCTATGTTTTTTTATAACCGTATAGTGCCACAGACACCAGTACATGTGTGTCAAGTTTGCAGCTTGTCCCACCTCGGGCACCGAATCTGTTTCAGTTTGAGCGTTTGAAGTTGTGGTGTAAGTAAATGAATAATATATAAATGCATATAATAATAACAATGCTAACGATTACAATAGGGTTTCTACGGGTTTCATCAGACCCCTAAATAAACAATGAAATACATTTCACAGATTGCATTTAAGTGTATATACAGTTCAAATTAAATAAGAGACAAGGATGTTGTGCCAAAATGTTACCTTCTAGGGCGGTGATGAGATTGGAGCAGTTCCCAGTTGGGTTCCTGCAGGTCTTCATGCAGGGAGCGCCACATGGCTTGTAGTGCCACTCACAGCCACTGGGATAGTTGTAGTAGTCACAAAACACAGCTGAGAAAGAAAAGAGAGCAAAAAACCCGTGCTTGTTTAAAAAATAAATGTTATCACTGTCGATGTTATGAAGAATTCTACCATCTTTCTATTCTGTTTGTCTTATGTTGTCAAACAGAGGGGAGGGGCCAAACTTACGACAGATCTTTGGGGTTCTCCATCTGACACATGCGCTGGCTTCAGAGCAGGCTTTTGCATATGCGGCCACGGCTGTGCAGAAGCACTCGCAATCACCACCAGTGTCACAAGCGCAGGAGTCTGTGACACAGGCTTGATAGAAAGGACCAGGGTCCACCTTGGAGAACGGGCATATTGTGTGCTTGAATCACCAAACTAATAATCCCTCTGTGACAAAATTGTGACCATTTGTTGTGCGTGAATTGTGTGTTTTTGACGGGGCTGTGTTATTGACATGTTTTACCTTTGAGTGACAATTCTTGAAAGTAATACTGTTGATGATGCTGCACTGCTTTTTGGACCAGGCTTCGCGGTAAGGATTGGCAGAACAGGGGTCGCTGGCCAGCTCAGCATCTGGACAGGTGCCTGACACCTTCCAGCTGTTGCCAAAGTCCAAAGTATCAACCACATTCTCGCCAGAACGTGTGGTAAAATCATTCTTGCTGTTGCCGTCATAGTTTCCACATAGACCACACACTTGACCCTGGGGAGCAGAACCAAATATGCCAAGAATTATCCTCTATTATCGGTATTCTATGAGCTTGGTATATACTAGCCTCACACATCAGACTTTAGATTTACACTTGAAGTCTGATGGCAGACAAGCTCAAATCTGTGTGAACGGCCGGAAACCACCTGCCCAGCGGAACCACAACAAATCGATTTGACCGGCAAAAAAAACCTCTCAGAAAGGTTAAAGGTCTCTCGATGATGCTTTCATTGCTTAGATCATTCGATAAAGAATATAAGCATATTACGAGTAGGCAATAATGCTCACGTGAAAACACTTTAGGGGTCTTCCACCCAGCGCAATTGACTTTCTACTCCGACGCATGTTTCATTGCTAGTTTTGCTATGCATCTGCAAACAACGTACAGCAAACACATATTTTATTGCCACATACATCATGTACAAGCCCATACGTTTTAGGATTGATGAGCATTAGATCGTGAGAAAACCTAGTTTTGTCACGAGTGAGTGTTTAAAAGATTGAATCAACGCGGGTGCGCGCGTCGAAACAACGAATGAATGCGGGTGTGCACCCATCTGTTTAATCACACGCAAACTAAACACATAACGCATGATACAGTCCATGGCAATGTATATTAACGGGGGGGGGGGGCACATGCATATTATGAACACAAGTCGATAACGATAATGTATACAATACTGGTAACAAACAAGGTTTGTTAACCTCTTGCCGCATATCATTAAATAGACCCACATTTGCGTCCACAGCACTGCATATCATGTTAAGTTCTCTTTGTCAAAATTGACATGACGACTCAGTGTTTCTGAAGTTAAAACGCTATTCCATTTGTGAATTAGGCCATATTATTTGGCCATAAACTGAGCCATTTTAAGTTTGAAATATATGTGGTCATGCATCTGTCTCACCGGAGACTGTGAACACGCTGGCAAATATCAACTCGTCAGGTTCATGGCTCTTAAAGTGGATGAGAGATGGCACTCTCATTGCATGTTACGCCCAAAACACACCTACGGGCATTCAGACCAACCAATTTTTGATTTGCATTGGGCGCAAGAGTACTTTATCTGCCGGATAAATTACTCCTCAACGTCCTGTCCAGACAAAGTCCTAGTACATGTGTCTGTTCTTGAGGTTTTAAACAAACCTGTAGTAGATGGGCCAGTGAAAATATACTATATATTGTACCTGGTGTTTGTATGCTCGGCGCATGTATTCCTTGTATTTGTTTAACTGTTTGAGGTGCTGTAATTTGCAACTTCTGTCTGTGTTCCCATTGCCGATTTACCTGGTATGTTGCGCTCAATCGGATAAAGAGGCTGGTCTTCTGGTCCCACATAAGCACCAGTCCCTGCTTCAGAACCACGACCATGTAAAGGCCCATCTTGCGCACCTGGATCGGGAACTCAGTACCATTGCCTTTAACCATAGAGTATTTTCCATCCATCAACTGGAACTCATTTGCCTTGGAGAGAACAAAATAAATCAAAGAATCAATGTTTGAATGTCTATTATAAAGGTGATATAAGGTTCTCGAGGTGTCTACCCTAGTGAACATCAGTTTACCCCCATGAAGATCTTGATAGCCCTGGAGCAGGTTGTCCCTGTGGATCCACAGGGTACATTCTCTGTGATGACTCGAAACGTTCCACTTGATTCGTCACAGTAGTCCTGCACGAAACACACACACAGGTTAGGCGTCTGTCACGGCCTTGCACCCTTACAGGTTTGGACTTCACCGCGACTAAGCTTTTTCACCTCGATGAGAGTGTATTCACACTGTCCACTGAAGTCAAACTTCTTCTCGTCAAAAGTGGAGTAATGTCCATCACCATATATACTACAGACTTCATCGCACACATTTTTGGTACACTCAAACCTCCGGTTGGTGCATTTGCTGTGTAGAGAAAAACATTAGAGAAACAACAAAGATCACTTAAAAACAATTACCTTCAAAGTTTAGGAAGTGATAGACCTATGTGCATGTTATTATTATTATTATTTTTATCAATGAAAATACTTATTTTTCAAACAGACCATTGGTTGCAGTCCACTGACAGTGTCTCCCCAGGTGTATAGGTGTTTCCATTGTAGACACAGGGACAGCTGCTCTCCAAGATGCAGCCCCCCTTGCCATCCGACACCAGGCCAGAGGGGCACATGCATCCTGACACACACCCTGTATGGATCTAAAGCACAAAGAAGGACAGAATGAGCAGAATGAGTATTTTTGTGTGCATGTCTATGTTCTGTGTGCAGATATAGTTTGTTTTTATGTTTGAGAAAGGATCGTTGTGAAATACTAGCTGTAATACCTAACATTTAATTTCTGTGTGCGTGTCTAGGTAAATATGCGTGAATGCATGTTTTTTTAGGGTTGTTCATACACAGGCCATGTCCAGAGTGTTGCAGCTCTTCTGACATTCAACGCCATTGGAGCCAATTCCAGCAGTAGAGCAATCAAAGTAGACCATGGGATTGAAACAGGTCTGAATGACTAAAAGTGGGATGAAAGACAACAAAGCAGTTTGGTCACAAATGGACTTCAATGCAAAGAGACTCACAATGAATTCAGATAGTCCTAGGTGTCAACAGAGAGCAGGCAGGGTCTGGACACCTTGCTCAAGAATGGCTATGCATAGGCTGTGGACATTAGGGGATTGAATCCAGTGTGTCTCTAATGGTAATCGAATGCCCCTTCAGCCACTACACTATACCGTTTGTATCAATGATATAAAAGCGCAACAACTGTGAATCATAAACTAGAATACTTTGTTTTCTAATGTTAGGCCTAATTAAAATCTTTCCACGTAGAATTGCTATGGATGGTAGTAAGAGCAATTGCTGAAAAATGAGCTATATTCTGATGTAGTAGGTGAAACATACTCTGTAATTGGGTTGACCCTCTGCAGTCGAGAGCTCCATGTCGACAATAGCTGTTTTTACATTGAAAAAAACATTAAAAGAGTGGTTTAAGGGTACAAGATAGAAAGGTACTGGTTCTGCTAGTTTATACTTTTATACACTTCGTTTGCCTTGCTTTCGGCCTACATTTCCTTTGGCTTAGATTCGGAATATTATCTGAGGTAAATGGTCAAACTAAAATGTACATGTAAATGTGTGCTACCCCAACTCTCTCTCCAAAGCCTATATTTTTTATTTGCTCTAAAGAAAAGCCAGTTCCATCCCTGATGGCAAATTTGATGGCAAAAAGAATCAGCTTTTGCCCAGTGCCTTCTAGTCTCACAAATCAGACTTTAGATAGATAGAAAGAATATATAACATCTGATGGTAGACAAGCTCAAATCTGGCCATCTATACTAGCCACAGTATAAATGCCCTTTTTTATATCCCCTTCTGAAAGCTTCTTCCACTCGTGCAAATGGGTTTTCTTGGGTGTTCTCTATAACATAGTAGGACTCTGGATCCGAGATTAAGAGCCTGCATACCATGTGACACCATCTTTGGTGACAGTCTCCCCAGCATTGATGATGTTTTCCTGGTCGTAGCAGGGACAGCTGGAGCTGTTCAGACATTGACCATTGTCATTCATGTAGGTGCCCATTGCACACCCACAGCCATCCACGGCTGCCATGTTGACCTTGCAGGAGTAGTCCACCTGGTTCAGGGAACGGCAGGTGCGGCCGCAGGATGTCATGTTGTAGCTGTATACCGTTTCCTTAGGGCAGGCTGACGCATATTTGCCTGGTGGTGGTGATGGCGGTTGGGAGAAGGGACAGAGGATTTATGAATAAATGCAGCATGTGTGTGTGTTTGTGTGTCCTGCTTATTTTGTTCAAGTAAGACCGAACAAAATAAGGGACCAAAACTAAATAAGATAAGCATTAGAATCAAGCTTCAAACATGGATGTTCCCATACGACAGCTATCAGCAAGTTGGGTAAGACAACATCAAATCAAACAACCATCACACAGTATAACTAACGTCCTTATAACACAAAAGACTAACTCACTGCAGATGACGCTTCTCCAATCACTGAGCTTGACCCCTGCGAGGGAGCAGGCGTACACGTAGGAGGAGACCGCAGCACACATGCAGTCCTCGCTGTTCTCGCAGTTACAGCTGTCATACATGCAGTTCTACGAGGCAGAGGGGTCATAAATAAAAAAAAGCACTGCAATAAAAGGACTAGTCTAATGGCCTGGGATTCCCATTGGAAGAATTCAAATTGGAATTAATAATGACAAATCCCTTGTGAAATGCATATAAACAAAATGTATTCTGTATGTAAATTGTGTTAAATCCTATTTATACGTACATCTTTGTATATTTTTGGATCGATCACAGCGTGGCAGCTGGAAAACACTCCATTTGAGTCTGTTAGTTTGGAACACCAGTACTGGGCATAGCGCTCTGGATGACACACACACACACACACACACACATGCACACACACACACACACACACACACACACACACACACACACACACACACACACACACACACACACACACACACACACACACGTATGTGAATACAAATACTGTGTACTAATGCTATAACAAAACCTAATTGAAAAGGTTATTGCAAATTAGCATAATGACTATGTCAGAATGTCCAGAATGAACTTTCTGATTCAGAGAATGATCTTCAAAATATCCAAATATTTGTAATATTTTCATTGCTTTAAATTACTCATATTTGACATTAATAATGACTTCCAAATTCAAAATAACCATCTCTCTCTTGGGGGAAAAAAGCAGGTGATTACAAATAACTATGACATCATATCACAACCAAAAACTATACTAATTTGGAGATTATTTTCAATGGCGGCTCCCTACCATTGGAGACTCCTTGGCTGCAGGGGTGTCCGAAGCGTGTGATAACGTTGGCACAGTCGGCTCTGGTCTTCCATGAGTTGGCAAAGGCGACTGCAGTCCCTTCCACCAGTCCACTCATCACCCGGAAGTCATCAGCCATGATGTTGTTGAAGTTTCCACACAGACCTACAGACACACACACACACACACATTCGTAGACAGACATAGGTATACAACTGTGGGTGAAACACTTAATAAAAACTATAATAATATATATTTTGTAACAATGCATAATGAATGCCTCGATGAATGTGACCGCTTTACTTCTGTCACACTTAAAGGAATTGAACAAGAACCGTTCCCTTGATAGGGGAGACACCCACCACAAGTGGTTCCTATCAGGGACGTGTCGAGGGTGACGAAGATCTGCATGATGGGCGAGAGCTGTACCATGAGCTGCAAGCCCACGTTTGTGTCGATGAGCATGTAGATGGAGGAGGGCTGGAAGATGCTCAGTTCGGCTGCAACAGGCCATGGGAGCAGACAGAGGGGCAATGAGACACACACATTTATATAATCACGACACAACCTGGTGTCACCTTGTTCTGACAATGTGAAAGAGTGAGGCAGTGAGAGTGAGGCAGTTTGCATAAATCGGGAAAAAAACACGTCATAATATAATGCCCACACCTCCACAGCCATAGAATTCAGCTATTTATCAAAAAAAAAATTGCATTGAAATCTAAACCTATCTTCGATTTTTAAATTACATACTGTTATTTTATAGAAAAGATTGTATTGCAATCCCTCTTAATCCTGTGTCTCATAATATGATAAAATATTTATATCCCTTCTTATATATATATAATTAGTATATATATATATATTATTAGTACTTATATATATATACTAATTAATATGCTAATTGTATGCTAAATAATATGTATATATATATTTAGAAATATATGTATATATATATTTAGAAAAGGCTTTTCTACTTTTTGTTTTTGTAATATGTATGGCACTTAGTTAGCAACGACAAAATATGGATTATGGGCTGGCTAAAACTATTTCTTGTGAAAGCTTGTTTTACGCTTGAAATACTTTTAAATATGCTAAAGGTTATTATACAGCTCATTTTGCAGTTTAACACGTTTAATAACTTGACAATACTACATACAATATAACTAAATACAAAAACATTTTTCAGACATGGCTTGTACAATCTATACATTTAATCTGATTCTAATTCTAATCAAAATACTAGATTACATTCATCTAGATTCCTCTTCATATGTGGATTATTTGAATTCACAATAAATGTGTCATCTTAACATAGGGAAGTTATTACACTCATTTGTTGAAGATGCCACACTGTTATAGCTAATCACATAGATATGTCGAAGATGTAGATTCTGCATAGTGTCAAAAATGAAACATTGCAATGACTGCAGTGCACTGTAAACTTCACCGTGTCCCTTATGGACGTCACTTAGGGAGACGAAGTCCAAGTGCACTGAAGAATAGACGAAAATGCAACATAAATGTGTTCAACTTACCGGTGAAAAGGGGGAGCTGAGAAATGATTTGGTTTACGTAGACTTGGCCTCCTGAAAGGATTTTTATGACCTGTGTATTGACGACAAGGCAACATTGAGAAAATCTTCAAAACCTGGTTGAAGCAACCTTTACGTCCAACTATTTGTTGGAACAATGCGAGTGAGGGTGCAGGGGTGTTTTAGCACACAAAAAAATAACGGTGGTAGCAGAAAAATAACAAATGCTTGTGTACAGAGAGTGTGAGTGTGTGTTTGCCTGTATTCATGTGTTTGTAGGGCTGTGTGCATTTGTGTGTGTGTGTGTGTGTGTGTGTGTGTGTGTGTGTGTGTGTGTGTGTGTGTGTGTGTGTGTGTGTGTGTGTGTGTGTGTGTGTGTGTCTCAGGGATCTAACACCATATTATTTGTGTGTGTACGCGTGTGTGTGTCTGTGTGTGTGTGTGTGTGTGTGTGTGTGTGTGTGTGTGTGTGTGTGTCTGTGTTTGTGTGTGTGCATGCATTTGTGTGTGATTGTGTGTGTCTGTGTGTCAGGGATCTAAGGCCATATTGTTAGTGTGTGTGTGGTTACCTGAGTGGGGCTGGTGGAGGAGTTGGTGGACAGACCCAGAGTCACAGCCCTCAGGCAGGTTTCACTGTCAGCCAGACCACACTGGACCAGGTCCACCAGCACGGTGAACAGGGACCCCTGGCAGTGCTGCAGTAACACAAAGAAAGACCGCACATTAGTTAAGCATTACCTAGGAATCCTGCGGCATAGAGATAAACACATCAGAGGTTAAAAATGGGAGAATTTTCGTTGGGTGATCAAATTTATTCATTTACATTATTATTCCTTTTGGAGCCAGTAAAATGAATATGAGATATAAAATAAGTCTGATTGCAAAAAAGTTTGCCCAGAGGAATGGTCCTGACTATAATAATATAATATATCTTATATATTATTATTGTTATTAGTATTACGGGTCACATAATAGTACAATAAATAATTTTGCTCTGTTTCTGTTTTTTTACGGTAAGGGAAGGAAAGCTGAAACTCTCTATAGTGGGTGAGCTGCTGTGTTGTACAACAATTCATTAAATACGGCCTCCAGCACTCAGGAAGTGAAGAGCGTGCCAAAGCTGAGGACACCAAAACTTCCTTTACACACACATTCTCAGCCCAGGGAGAGAGATCCAACCAGGTATTCCTTACACTCAAAGCTCAATGAATCTGGACATTTGACAGACCGACCCCGATCCTAGCAGGCTTACCCTGGTCAATGTGTATGAGCAGTCTCCATGGAAGGTAAACACCTTCCCATCAAAAGTGTTGATGTGGGAGCCTCCCTCTACAGAGCAGGTGCCCGGGCAGTCCTTCTCCGTGCACTTCCACAGGCCGCCATAACAAACACTGTTTCAGCGGAAGACGGTAGGAAGGGGCCAGGATTGTATTTAACACACAAAAAAATGCACACACAAACACAAACACACACACAAACACACCCACACACACAAAGAAACCGCACACATAAAAACACACACACACACACACACACACACACACACACACACACACACACACACACACACACACACACACACACACACACATACTCACTGATGAAAGCTTTTAGGAAGCGATACTATTCCCCTATATTTATTCATTTAGTATCTAATTATGCATTCTCAAATATTTTCAAAATTTCCACTCACCATGTGGAACAGGGGAGGGAGTAGGACTCTCCGGACTGGTACACTTCACCCTTGTGCCTGCATGAACATTCACTCACTGGTACACAGCCACTTTTGGTGACGTCGTCAAAGACCGTTCCTAAGGCAGAACAGAGAATTCGAGGTTCATAAATATATTCAACTTAATGTTGTCAATTTAGAAGATAATGGGCCAAGACTCTAAATGCTTTCTGTGCTCCACATTCAGTTTCCCTCACCCAGCTAGTGTTTACAGCCAATATGCTCGGTGTTGGTTGTCCGACCTTTGAAAATACAGTATAGCAGTCCTCCCAACATGGGTCTGATTGAGGCTTATATGGCTGATACTCCAAAAAATATAAGTGAAGGGTTCAATCCCAGTTCTGATCCCTTAACAAGCCTAACATATCATGTCGTTAGGGCCATGTGTGGTTGTTTTATGAACTCTAATTAGCCGTAGCTCTCCATAAGTTGGATAGAGCTGTTTACAAGGCAGGCATTTAAACTTAGCCAGACCTAAAGTACTACACACAATGCATACATCTTTACAATGTGTGTGTGTGTGTGTGTGTGTGGGCGCGCGTGTGTGTGTGTGTGTATGTATGTATGTGTGGGTGTGTACGTGTGTGTGTGGGTGGGGGGGGTTGTTTGTGTGTGTGTGTGTGCATGTTTGTGAGTGTGTGTGTGTGTGTGTGTGTGTGTGTGTGTGTGTGTGTGTGTGTGTGTGTGTGTGTGTGTGTGTGTGTGTGTGTGTGTGTTTGTGTATGTAAGTGTGTAGAGGTATGTGTGTGTTTGTGTGTGTGTGTGTGTATGTAGGTGTGTAGAGGTATGTTTGTGTGTGCGTCTGCTTGAGTTTGTGGGTATGTGCAATGTGTAGGTGTTTAGGTGTGATTGTGTGTGTGTGTGTGTGTGTGTGTGTGTGTGTGTGTGTGTGTGTGTGTGTGTGTGTGTGTGTGTGTGTGTGTGTGTGTGTGTGTGTGTGTGTGTGTGTGTGAGTGTACCTTTAGGACAATAGCAACCGTCGTGGCAGTGGAAGCCACAGGTGTCGCTGGCCTGCTGGTTGGAGCAGGTGTTGGGACATGCACTGCCACACTCTTTAAACTCCATATTATAAGGACAGCTCCTCCCTGCAGGGACACATTTCGTCAGCTCTGCAAAATCCTGGCACCTACATTTTTAACAGCTGATAAATGAAGGGCTTGGGTGCTAACAGCCTTACGGCAAAAAGATGTCCTCCAGTCTCCGGGTACACCACCAGCATGAATGCACTGCCTGGAGAACTCAGAGGCTGTTTTGCAGACGCAGGATTCATCTGTACCGCACTGGCACATGTCAGCCAGGCACACCTTGGTAAAGGCTGCAGTATCCAGGCGGTTTGTGCAATCGCTGAATGCAGAACGATTAAAAATTCCTTCACAGAAATCCTGAGAATCAAATACAACAAAAGCAAATAAATGCATATTTTTTAACAAGATCCATGACTCAAAGAGTTAATAGGATAAATAAGATAAATTATCAAAGATCAATAATATGAGATTGATACCACTGACATCAATGTTACAACAGGCTCAATGATATCTATCATCAATGACGGAAATAACATCAACGAGATGAGATTAATGAAATTAATAAGATAAATGTGATTCATTTGATTCATTTGATTAATGATCAATTTAAAGTTTTCTAAGGTGGATCATATTGTGTCACGTGCAGACCGGCTACCTGGTCTCCACAGTCACTGATTTCTTCTGGAAGGGTATCGTCTTTACAGCTCTCGGTGGGTTTGTCCATTTTGAACCGGTCTGCGTAGTTTGCCACACTCAATTTGACATCTGCAACAGAACGTGACAGAACGAGATGCTTGGATCTGTCACCAGTATATGGAAGCAAAAGTTTTCCCATTGTAGTCTCAGTGCTGTGCAATAGGTGCATGAGTATTTGAACTTGTGTAACCTGCAATAATGAGATCTGCTTGAATACATCCTTTGAGAATATTCAGTGTTAGAGGCTTGCTCACAGGTTCTTCAATTTGGAAGGAACTTTACCATTTTGAAGAAACTCATCGGCTTGCACACTGTTGAAGTTTCCACAAAGTCCACACGTTAGGCCCTGATACTTCTCGTTCATTTCAATCTGCAACACACAGACAACCCTATCATTACAGTACTGTATCTCTGTATGAAAAATCATCATGTGAATGATTGATCTCCTAAATGGGATAAAAAGCATTTAACATGTTTCTATTGCATGTATTGAAATGGTGCCACTGTCTGCTGGGGGCTGAAGGGTCATTTTAGGATATAATCAATCTATCCAAGGCTAACCGCTGAGTGAAATCCTTTTGTTCATTAGCTTTCCAAAAGTCACACACACACACACACACACACACACACACACACACACACACACACACACACACACACACACACACACACACACACACACACACACACACACACACACACACACACACCACTAGGAGACATACGCATGCAATGAGTGTATAATCTTTAACAGATATTTGTACTGCTATGTATAGTATTTGTACATTCTGAAACACGTGTAAATTAAAGCAACTAAATTGCTTCGTCATGTGAAATCAAGAGTTTGTTTGTGTGTGGTTGTGTGGTTGTGTGTGCATGTGCGTGTGCGTGTGTGTGTGTGTGTGTGTGTGTGTGTGTGTGTGTGTGTGTGTGTGTGTGTGTGTGTGTGTGTATGCGTTTATTTACATCAAGTGAGTCGTCCATATTCCAAAAAGCACTGATTCCCAGTTTAGCTTTGATGGTCAACGAAGAGAAGACCTTCTCAATGGACACACCAGATACGATGGATGGCAGAGATACCCTGAAACAGACAGGGAGCTCCTTCAGTGATGAGTGCATTACTGTATGACTATATACAACTAACATTTCACCTCCTAACTCCTGTTCTTTCCAAATGAGTAAACCCTGTATAAATGTCTCTAAGTGAAATTAATTTGATATGTGTGTAGCCAAAGTTAACTTTTAATCCTTAGCTAGTATTATTGGGCATCATAGGGTAAACGTACTCCTGGCCATTGACGACTACAAAAGTCTTGGTCATCTCAACCACAGCCCCGTCCAGCTTCATGACGATCTCAGTGATGGTAGCGGAGCCGTTGACTATCTCTCGTCTGATCTGGATGTTGAAATCCTCATAGCTGTTCTTGCAGTCTGAGGTGAGGACATAGTTGCAGGTGGATGGCAGCTGGAAGAATTCTCCGTCGAAGGTCTTTAAGTGAAAGTTTCCCCAAGTTGAGCACACTCGGTTGATGTGGAATTCTAAGGAGGAAACAGAAAGTATTAATAGACTTTAGTCCCCCCCCCCCTATTGTCCTATTTAGATTTACTTTAGCCACTTAATCTTGACCTATGTCTTGTGAGGATTGCCCTGAATTAATTATTGGGCTTATCTGTCCAGCGGCCATGGTGTAGCAGGTGATGGGCTCCTTAGGAACATTTCTATTAATAGGGTTAAGTTGCATGACCGGAGGTCCTTTTTAGTCGATTACTATAGCGAAGGCTCCAGAGCAACTAATGACCCATGTGACTTGACGGATATCACGTATGATGATGATTGGCTGAGGTTAACCGTGCCTTTTGCAAAACAACACGGCGGCAAGATGCACATAATTTTCCAATTTTGACCATTTTGGGCATCCATGTTGTTTTGTCAGTAGACTCCATCATACTTTACCAGGTAGAACCATCGACCCCAAAGGTCACAAAGTTAGTCCTGCTCAAGTCAAACATTCCGTCTATGAGCTGTGGTCATTTAAGTCACAAGACATTTTTATGCCACGCCCCAATTGAACAAACTTGCACATTAAGCAGGACTTAAATCAGAATGGGTACTGGGTACTGGTTACACTATTATGATGACCTTAAAAAAAATCTAACTATAAGTTAGTTGACGGTAAGATAGAATTAGAGAAAGAAAGCACAATACGCAACATATCTGTACTCAAGAATTAATATGTACTTGTTACAATATTTGTTTTACATACTGACATAACATCAATCACACCAGTCTATTCTAAACTTAGCTTACCAACCATCTTAAACCCTTAAAATCTAGGCAATCTTTACACAAATTGTTAAATCCAAGGGATCCAAGTGATTATTAAAGAATGATGAATACAAATGTGTGTATATATGTATATATATAAAGATTCACCAACCAGTTTGAGCGCGGGCCGCGGTGAAGAGCAGCAGCAACAACAGAAGCCCTACTGGGAAAATAAATGGAGTCCCCATGGCTGTCGTGAGGACTGATCGACTATGAGACACACCTGAGAAACAGGTGTCTTTATAAGTTGGTTGAGGTGGGGCCATCCTTTCTCATGTACGTGAATATGCATATTCCGGGATGTGGCTCTACAAACGTGGCATCAGTCTCACTCATCTAACCCTCCTTTTACCTACAATGCAGAGTGTGTGGTGTGTGTTTGTGTGTGTGTGTGTGTGTGTGTGTGTGTGTGTGTGTGTGTGTGTGTG
Source organism: Gadus chalcogrammus (assembly GCF_026213295.1). NCBI lineage: Eukaryota > Metazoa > Chordata > Actinopteri > Gadiformes > Gadidae > Gadus > Gadus chalcogrammus. The sequence continues at coordinate 16,023,959 of NC_079425.1, read as the reverse complement.
TGTGTGTGTGTGTGTGTGTGTGTGTGTGTGCTTGCGTGCGTGCGTGCGTGCGGTGCGTGCGGTGCGTGCGGTGCGTGCGGTGCGTGCGGTGCGTGCGGTGCGTGCGGTGCGTGCGGTGCGTGCGTGCGTGCGTGCGTGCGTGCGTGCGTGCGTGCGTGCGTGCGTTGCGTGCGTGCGTGCGTGCGTGCGTGCGTGCGTGCGTGCGTGCGTGCGTGCGTGCGTGCGTGCGTGCGTGCGTGCGTGCGTGCGTGCGTGCGTGCGTGCGTGTGTGTGTGTGTGTGTGTAAGAGGAGCGGGTTTTACTGATATATAATTTTGACAGCCGTGACATTTGAATCTAGCATACACCCATAAAACTCAAGCACATTGGCGTAAGACGTGCTCTGTCCAACAGTGTCAATCACTACCCTAGTGAGGCTCTTGTCTTATAAGAGACTACGCCGTTTTTTCTGTCCCAACAACCGGCATTGCACAGTGTACTGAGTGCTTTGCAGTGAACAATTGAATCAAATATATTACACTTGAATGTAACAAAAAAAGAATCAGATTGCTTCCTTTTATCATTAATTATAATATTGATTTGAATTTGTGAATGTGACAAGCCAACCTCAGGACATCGCAGCACTTGTAATCGAAACACCTGCATGCTCACGCATTTAAGTGGCACTGACAAAGGCCAAACTCGTACTGAAATTAAAGATGAGATCATATTACTACTTTAAAGGCACCCAGTGCAACTTTCGAGGCTTAAAAATAAACATTCAATTTCTAGTCTTTTTTACACGTAGTAAGTTTCAATAACTCCATACCATTACATATCGACATTCAAGCAGCAAAGATGAGACGTCGTTGTTACTACGTGTAAAAAAGACTAGAAATTGAATGTTTATTTTTCATTGAATGTTTACATAAAGTTGCACTGGGTGCCTTTAAGTTAAATTCTGGCTAAAATTTTACTTGTTGATGTAATTGTATGTTGCCAACTGGAGACATAAATTAACTTTTTTGTTCTTTCCCAAGAACAGATGGAAGGGACATAATTAAGGGTTCACAATGCACTAACCTTCCCTATCTAACCTTAAGGCTTTATCATCACAACCAACTCCCTTAATAAATACATCATCGCTGTGGCTTAATTTATAAATAAATTTATTCAGCATCTGTCATCTTCAGGCAATTAACCTTGACATCGAGGAGAACTGTAATGAGCTTTTAGATTTTAGAGTAGAAGTAGCAGTTAATATAATATATTACATACATATTCCGTTTAGGTTGTGTGTTAGAATGAGTGTCCCTTATATCTACTGTAGAGATAAGCTTACCAATGAGGTCAAACATTCAAGATGAGGGAATAGATACAATTATCTTATGTATATAGATGGAACCTACAACTAATAAATGGTGGGTCTAATCGTGTCTGTAGTGCCATGAATTGGCCAAGAGAGCAGAAGCTTCACTGGTTCAGACTACACGATTCTCAGATATTCCTCCACGATTTAACATGTCACACTATACGATCACAGAGCCAGGAAATCAGGCGTTGTCTCGTCGGAAGACTGGCCACACACTACAAGATTCGAGGGTGCGATGCTCTCTACTTTGTATCATTCGCGTTTGCAATATATTTAGAACATCTAAGGTTTAGAACTGTCATAGAGCGTAGTGCAGTGAAGTCAGTTGGTAAACACTGCGCGTGAGCTCGAGCTGTTCGTGGGGTTCCCTCACGCAACGGGGGGCGGGGTTCCCTCATGTCAACAATGGATACGTCATGCGATTCCCCAAAAAATGCCAAACTTTTCGTCTTGGGGTTTTCGAACGTCGCAGACGAAAACATCGCAGATCGCAAGCATGTCACGATATTGAGTTACAATGATGAACTCTTATAGTCTAGTAGTGGAGATTATCTAATAGTCTTCCGAACAAAGATTAACTCTGTTTTATTAGGTAGGCAGATTAACCTAAAAGCCATGTGTTCATTATCTTTTTGCAACTCTTAAATTTAAGTTAGTAAAGGTCATTATTATTGAATTGTTATTATTGATATTAATTTATTCAAAATAAATATCAATTTTAATTCTGCCACTATTTCTGGAATGGTCGCACATTTCATTTTTTCTTTGTTCTTTTGTGCATTTTGGCAAATTCATCTAGTTTGATCCAAATTGAGTCCAGCTGCCGGAAGTCTGCTTTCACTTGACTAAGCGCCAAGCTATCCAAGAGAACTGCAAATACAGTATTTAGAAACATGGAACAGGTGCCACAACACACAAACAACGAAGCCTAATGCACGGGCCAGAAATGCTTGTAAAACCTAGGAGCTGTCAGAAAATGATAATGAAGATACGATAAAATAATGCTTTATTTATCCCAATAATTATTATAACATGGAAATAAAATGATCTGTTGAGCTGTAGGAATCTAAAGTTGGAGAAATACAGTGAATTTTATTGATTGTTGGTGCAATCAAATCTTATACATTCTAATTGATAAGATATCATTTACTCAGGGATCAGTGACCACTTTAAGCACCCAATATTCACGGGCATTTGATCATCTTATAAACCACTTTGACTTCCCTACTATCTCAACCAAAGAAAGGATTCAATAAAATTACAAATATTAACATTAAAAAACACTTTTTTAGTTTAGATAATTAAGGTAAGAGCTTAAATAAAACAGCTAGCTTTGGAGTTTATTTACAATTGTTATGCTGAATAAGCATAGACATTCTGCATGTCTATGCTTATTCTGCATTTGAGGAAAACATTAATTGTTTCACCTGACTCACTGAGCAATACAAACAACAAGCAAAATGAGCTTGCTATAATCTGTTCCGCAGTATTAATTCTTAATATCTTGGATAGGGAACACAATATTGTCCATTGTCTCAATGTCAACATGACTCGTGTTGCTCTAAGGAGTGTTGCAGTGTTGGCGTTGAAATCAGAATCCATTTGTATTCATCGTTCTGTGAGTCAGCACTCCAAATCCAGGATATGCATCCTGTGGTGCATCCTAAAGAAACACGGCTTTGCTTTTTTTCATTTTGGGAATTTAATAATTATTTAGGAATTTCCAATGGAATAGTGGTTAGGGTTAGGGTAGTAGTGGTTAGGGTTAGGGTAGTAGTGGTTAGGGTTAGGGTAGTAGTGGTTAGGGTTAGGGTAGTAGTGGTTAGGGTTAGGGTTAGGGTAGTAGTGGTTAGGGTTAGGGTTGTAGTGGTTAGGGATAGGGTAGTAGTGGTTAGGGATAGGGTTGTAGTGGTTAGGGATAGGGTAGTAGTGGTTAGGGTTAGGGTAGTAGTGGTTAGGGATAGGGTAGTAGTGGTTAGGGTTAGGGTAGTAGTGGTTAGGGTTAGGGTTGTAGTGGTTAGGGATAGGGTAGTAGTGGTTAGGGATAGGGTTGTAGTGGTTAGGGATAGGGTAGTAGTGGTTAGGGTTAGGGTAGTAGTGGTTAGGGATAGGGTAGTAGTGGTTAGGGTTAGGGTAGTAGTGGTTAGGGTTAGGGTTGTAGTGGTTAGGGATAGGGTAGTAGTGGTTAGGGTTAGGGTAGTAGTGGTTAGGGATAGGGTAGTAGTGGTTAGGGTTAGGGTAGTAGTGGTTAGGGTTAGGGTTGTAGTGGTTAGGGATAGGGTAGTAGTGGTTAGGGTTAGGTTAGGGTTAGGGTTGTAGTGGTTAGGGATAGGGTAGTAGTGGTTAGGGTTAGGGTTAGGGTTAGGGTTGTAGTGGTTAGGGATAGGGTAGTAGTGGTTAGGGTTAGGGTTAGGGTTAGGGTTGTAGTGGTTAGGGTTAGGGTTAGGGTTAGGGTTGTAGTGGTTAGGGATAGGGTAGTAGTGGTTAGGGTAAGGGTTACGCACTTATCACTGTTCGACGTGGAGGGATTACATTTGAAAAAACCTTGTGTCGAATGAAGACGCTCAAGGACACCGTTTGCGTCAGCAGTTAACGCCAAAAGCCCCTGAACAAGCATCGATTATTGACGCACTCGGAGTGAGACTGTGTTGGTCTAGTTCAACTACACTTTTTTATATGACTAAAATATTTAACCTTGGTTCACATATTCCTTCATGACATATGCCTCTACTTTTATTTATACATGGCGCCTACTGCATTTATATCTGTTAGAGATTACAAATGAATGAATTCATTTATATAGTTGTTGCCGAACATCTCTCTTAAATCGTCCCACCTTGGTTTATTTGCTCTCCATTCATCGTTATGGAACCATGGACTGTAGCCAGGCCTTTATTGAGTACATGGTTTGCTCTCAATGACGAATCTGACTTGATGAATGTCAAACTAATTAGCCATGGCTATTTACCAAGGCTCTGAATACTTGTGCTATACACCCATCGTTCAAAGAAGGGCAGGACCTCAGGCTGTGTGTAGTTACGATGCTCTGGCGGTCTTCGTCCTGTCTCCATGCTGTACGAAGCCGCAGTGTTTCCAGGAGCCTCTGGAAAGACAAGTACAAACACACGCATGCACGCACAAAAGTGTGCCGACACGCTACTTTTATCTGTGTTGTGCATTACCGGTGTCCCTAGAGCAGCGTCACAAACCCTGTCTACAAGAGGGCCATCTCAACCCTCACAATATCAATAAGAGAACTATCACTTTATAGACCCATTTTCTCAACTAATGTTGTGGTGTCCTGCCGCTGGTTTGATGTTGGTTCATTTATGTTTGTAAAAACAATAGGCTATGCTGCAGCCGACGCCACATGCTATACAGTGTATGCCGCCATTTAGTACTTTAACTGTACCATTTCATTATCTCAGGGTATGTATGTTATTTCCTGGGAGACCACAAATAGCTAAATAGCCCTTCTTTGACAGTGGTCACACAAGAGAGGTTCTGAGAAATCCAGCCTGAAATCCTTACTATTATGGTGAAAATACGATGCTTTAAATTATCATAGGCTTTAAGTTATCATAGGCTTTAATGTTATTATTAAATAACTTAATAATAACATTATTAAGTTATTAATAATGTCTAAAACAGGGAGTACCAAGTTTTGTCTCATCGCCAACCCTTGGCAATGACAAACTCTTACGACAATGAAAGGCAATTGACGTGGCATGCATTTCTCTGCACAACACCTGTATTGTGCTTGACCCCAGCGTTACGACCAATGTTGCAGGAGGTGGTCGAGCTACCTTGACTGCAGCAACCCTGTAGGACTGCATGAATAAAGTTGAGTAAAGCATTAAAATACATCCAGTCACAGGGGGGGGGCGTACAATTGGGATTCAGTTGGAGATGTGCGAGTCATAAGAGTAGGGATTTTACAGCTCGTTGCTTCGGTACCTGGCAATGAAGATTTGTTCAAATAGTATGGTGATGTTTCTGTGCTTCCTAGTATACACGTTGGTTTAAGCCTGGTGCTCCTCGAGTCATACATGTTAATACTCCTGATGTTGCCATTGACCAAGGCCCCACCAGCAGACCTTGAGATGTTGCCAGGGCCTCTCTCTGTCTACTACAGACCTCCTCCTCAAACCTAATCAAGGACATGATTCATTCTGAGAACCTTTTATTGTCTAATCTACATCTAATTGTCTAGCCACAGGACCCATGTGGCTGTAGTAGGATGTTGATGTTTTTCCTCAATATAGTTTGAGAATAAGACAATCCTGCATGCAATACAATTAACATTATGTTATAAGACAAATACTGGGGCCGGTAATTACCATAATGAATAACAAAATTCAAGAGAAGCATCTGGAATTTGTTCAATAAGAGGCAGGGTGAGGTAAATGAACAAAAAGGTATGTACGGATTATATTTGCTTGCTTTAGGTCCTTTGGGTCACAGGGGGGGTTTAGATGGAACATTTTATGTCCTTTTATGTGGTGTTTGTATGAGTAGCGGTCACTGCTGTGGTCATTTGGTCTTCTACTTGCCAGAGAGACCGATATGGAAGTGAAATGACTATAAGCTGAAGCTTGATGTTTCATACCAGTAAGAATTCAAATTAGACCGGTGCAAGGAAAGTCTGCAATTGTTGATTTAATGCATTTAAACACGCACAGACACACAAACAAACATGAGCCACACACGCAAAATAAAAATAGACGGAAGCACAATGAGTTGCATTGAGTGGGTTTAATTGTTGCACATAATGAAGAAAAAACGAAAATGACAATAATCAAATCTAACAATAACATCGCATAACTGCGAGACTATATATAGATTTGTATTTCAACACACTTGATGGCTTCTGAAAAGTATATAATATGTTGGTGTTTCGCTTAATACAAACAAAAATGAATAGGCCATAGATTTGGTTCTGTAAGGTGGTGTAATGTGGTCACTCCCTCATCTCCTCCGTCGGCTGGACTTCAACACCCCTGGCGAGGCGGCGCGCCCCGCGGCGGTGCACTCCGTCTTCAAGCATCCACAGGTGTTGATGTGCTCGTATGTGAAATCCACCTCGACGCTGTCGGGGCAGATCAGGCGGACCGTGCGCTCAGATGTGGACATCTCTCGACAGCAGGTGCAGGTATGCTCCAGGGACCTCCTCTGGGAAGAGTAGCTAGAGGTGGGGGTAAGTAGGAAACACAGAGGGTGTGTTGAGGAGAACAGCATCGATATCATGTGATGGGGGTTTGATGAGCTGATGAGTTGTGGGTAGGAGTGATGCTTAAGGACTGTGGTTGACGTACTATGTGAAGGTCCCACAGGCTCCACCACAGGATGTCATGTTTATAAGCTCCTTTGAGAGGCAGCCCTTGTTCTGAATAGTGATGGCTGTTGTGGTCAGGTTGCACTGGTCACGTCTCATGCCTGGAACGCATGGAAAATGAAAAAGAGCAATTACAATGAGCAGACGGCCGGATGTTTATTATATTTAAATTTAAGTTTTATTTAAATATAAGAAAAAGACTTCAAGGGAAACAAACTCACAAGTATAGCAGCATCCATCGTAGAGAGTTTCAGTTCCCTAGGAGGAAATAGACAGATATGAATTCTAACTACCAATGCGTCAGTAGGAGAACATCCCTAACCCTAGGGCTATTAGGGTAGTAGACATCAGTTTCCATGATGAATTGTTGTGTGTGTGTGTGTGTGTGTGCACGCATATGTGTCTGTGCGTGCACGTGTAAGTCTGCATGAAATTGTGCATGTTTGTGTGTGTGTGTGTGTGTGTGTGTGTGTGTGTGTGTGTGTGTGTGTGTGTGTGTGTGTGTGTGTGTGTGTGTGTGTGTGTGTGTGTGTGTGCATTTGCATACAGGTATGCAATCGCTTGGGTTGTAGGGAGGACAGACGATCTTGGCCTCAATGGTGACCAACTGATTGGCAATCTTCAGGCACTCAAACTTCAGACATGGGAACCCAGGTGCCGTCCAAATGCTACCAGGCTTCATGAAACGAGAGACACAGGATAGTCTTGATGGTTTCCTTACGATGACCTGACCATACATATCTATATCCATTCTGGATGACACATAGTCACACGTATATCACATGTTCACGTGCATGCAAGTTCGTACACATACCAGGAACGTGTTGGTGGTGTTGTCGGGCAGCACAGCAATGCAACTTGTTTGGACACATTTCCCACAGCAGTGGCCTGCAATGGTCTGGTACTCATAACCCTGGAAACATAGACAGGCACACACATAAAGACACGTACATGCAAGCGTGCAAGAACAGACAAACGTGCCCACACACACAAATGCATTTAGGACTAACCACAAAGTCACAATGAAAGAAAAGTCAAAGGTGTATGCATTAGTGTGTGTGTGTGTGTGTGTGTGTGTGTGTGTGTGGGTGTGGGTGTGGGTGTGGGTGTGTGTTTGTGTTTGTCTTTAAAGAGAGAGAGAAGTGGAACTCTTACCAGGGTGCAGAGTGTGTCACATGGTATAGGCTTGCATTGTACTTCGTTTAGTTTGGTGCTGTGGTCGATCATGGCAGTGCAGATGCATTCCTCGCATCGAGGTCCATTCACCTGGTCACCTACCTATAGGGTTTGGGAAGTGGGTACATTTCTGCTAAGCACCCTTGTTCAGACTGAATCCTGTGCCAGCCATCTCTAAATGTAAGTTATCTTAACATCGAGATTAGTGCCAACTTCTAAGCTAAAACCACAATCAATCTTAAGCATCCTTGAGGAAACCCTTACACTTATTTCCCCCAAAAACTATTCACTGTAGGTTTCTATTGAGGAAATTATGTTATGTATTAGCTGTTCCTGTTGGTTAGAAATTTAGCAAGGTCATCAGTATATCTTATTTGAACTAATCAGAAATCACCAGAAATGCTCCTGTATCTCCAGTTTGCAGATTTCTTACCTGATACGTGTGGTTTCCGTAAACACACACTCCCGGTTTCGGTGGAACTGCAGAAAAAACAAACAGTGGTTGAATTTAAATAGAAATGAATAGTTAACTCACATTTCCCACATTATATCGGTCTCCAACAGATTTGATCAAGAGCAGTTTTTGTCATTTTTCATATCGTTTTTGGCCAACCCCCTTAAGGCTTGACATGCACGGATGCAAAGAAGACACTTTTACTATGCACTCACCACATTCAGGCTTGGGGCAACAGGCTCCCATTTGTATGGTAAGATTGTAGCCAGGAGGGCAGGGGGGAATAGGCTTGCACTCCTGTAGATTGCACTCTGTTAGAAGAAACAGGTAGTTAATGAAGGAAAACCTGCTTGTCCGGCTTCCAAAGAAAAACGTATTATTTTCATGAATATTATTTTGCTTATCAAAAGCGTGCCCAGTGCTTACAGCATTCCTTCGAGTGTTGACTTAATTAAACACATAACCTCCCTTTTTTTTAAGCAAGACTATTTCCCATCCAGCATCCCCTGTGGTAATGATTTAATGAAACACATAACCTCTTTGAAACGAAGTGAAATGTGTTGATACTAAAGCTTAAATGTGTTGAAACTAAAACTGATTTGAATGTGCAAAATAGGCCTTATTCACCTAGCGACCATCTTCTTGATGATAGCTTGGAGTGAAATGTAATAAAATGGCCACTAGGTGATTAAGGCCTATAACAGATTATTATTTTACCACACTCTTACCGCACTTCTGCTTGGAGCAACATTCCCCCGTCTCTGTGACTGTGATTTGGCCCTCTTGGACACAACTGAGAGGTGGTAGTATTGGGCATGAAATATTCTGGCAAATGTAGTTTTCCCTGCCCAGACAGGTGCACACTTCACAGCCCTGTTTCCATGTCTCATTGACCTGTAAAAGAAAAGTAGACCGCAGGCGCTTTAATGGTCTGCCGTACGCTGGGCGGTTACTGGACGGTACTATTGGACAGTATTATATTCCTGTATAAAGGGATCCTCCTCCTTCATCCTCCTCATAAGGAGGATGAAGGAATTCAATATTTACCATCTTCCATTCATCTTTTTTCAAGACACAAATATCTGTCGGGAAAACAAAAGACACAATCTATTGAACCAACTTAGTCTACACATCGATTGAGTTCCGAAATTAGGCCCATATATCTCGGCTCCTGAATTCGCTGTAAAATGTTTGCTAGATAAAGGGTACTACAGCATGCATACAGTGCTATGCTTATTTGTGAGCGCTTTAGGGGTCTGAATTAAATAATAAGACATTGCTATTGAAGCAAATGGCAAAATGTCAATATACATAGCAAAAGCAATGTAATTAGGTCTCTTACCACAAGACGGCACACATATGTTTGAGGCGGTGTTGAGCTGGACAGATCCCGGTGGGCAGTAACACCCCTCACATTTCTTGGAGGTCAAGGCAGTAAAGATGTTCTTGTTGTAGATGAACTCATAATTGTATCTGGATGTAAAAAATGCACACACTATGTCATGGTCGTAATTGTCCCCACACGAAGAATGATCCCATGCGTTTTATATCATAAATAAGTGTTAACAGTATAGCCAGGCACCGTCAAGATAAAGGTAGGCTACGCAAGCCATGAAGCACTAACAATTATTACATGGAACACCTGTTATGCAACTAGACATTTCTGATACTTATTCCAATAATGCGTTGTATTCCCCGAGACCACTTCCTTAATGTAATACTTTTTTTTTCTCAATAACAAAATACAGTTGTTTGATCATCGTGAAGTAACCTGGGATAATGTGAGTTGCTGTCATACCACCATTGAGAGTGAAAATCGATCAGACGGTGACTCATGTTGATTGCAATTAAAGCATGAGGCATCCAAAACATCAAGCATTGTTTTTACAATACCTGTAATCACAAGTGGGCTCCACCCAAGGGCCGCAGGCTTCATACACTTTGGGACTGCCGCATGTGTATTCTGTAATTCCAAAATAAGAACAAAAGGGTTGATGCAAACAGAGACCTAAATACACTGAAAAAAAGGCTTGAATAGATAGAAAAGGTGTGATTGTGTGTGTGCATGTGTTTGTGTGTTTGTGTGTGTGTGTGTGTGTGTGTGTGTGTGTGTGTGTGTGTGTGTGTGTGTGTGTGTGTGTGTGTGTGTGTGTGTGTGTGTGTGTGTGTGTGTGTGTGTGTGTGTGTGTGTTTGTGGGTGTGTGCACGTGTAAAATTTCATGAACATTCCTCGCGTTTGATTATTATGCTCAGATGAAACAGATTGCACTTTACATTCCTATTGTTAACAGCTGTACTGCGGGTTTGAAATGAGATCTAAGGCCCACAATGCAGTCCGGTCACAGGTTTGGTTTTAACTCAATATCATAAAATGAAATAGCACACACCACAGATTCCATCAGTGGCATTCCTCCAATCTATGCAAACACCAGCTTCAGCACATGCCACAGCGTAGGTCTGTATGCTTGTGCAGCCGATGATGTCAATCTCCATGTTGCAGACGTCGAATTTGCAGGCCACCATAAATGGCTCAAAGTTAATCACACCATGGCACTTTCCAAACACACTGGAGAAGGGATTAAATATCGTCAGTATAGAGAATACAGAGAGTGACTATAGGAAGCTGGTATACCACTGTAGTACATTTAGGGTAATTAGAAGACTCTTTTATCCAAAGTGATTTACATTGTTCAGAAGAAAGAGAAACAATATATCACTGTCGTTACAGTAAGGATGTACATAGAACCAAGTGCCAAGCAATAACGATTGTTACGTATACAACAAAAGCTAACTAGGATAAGATGCTACCCATTTTTAAGTGTACTATTTTTAAGTGCAAGGACATAAAACATACAATACATGTGTAAGTGGTGGTGGTGGTGGGGGGGGGGGGGGGGGGGTGGTAAGGGGGTAAGCTATTTAGAGTCTAATTGAACTCTGAACTACTACATGTACGTTACTATTAATGTGAAACCGGACATTTAGTAAAATATACTTAAAAACATCTACTTGAAATATATAGTGTGATGAATTGATTGAAAACACAATATTTAGAAACCCACGAATGGAGGGTTGGTGTTCTGACCTGCTTGAGATGATCTCACAGAGAGAAGCCTTGCAGGGATGAACGGGTACAGGGGTCGTCGGAGATGGTGTAGGTGTAGGAGGATGCATACACACACTGTTGTTCAGCTGCCACTCATGGCCCATGTATGGACAGGACAAAGCAATCTCCCCACTGGGCAACATGCAATCATTTGTTCGGTTGTTGTCGCAGGTACCTAGAGGAAGCCATGTGATGATCAATTTCGGAAGTGTTTACGTAATAATCATTCACATGGCACCACAAACTATTGTTAGCTGTGATGAATGCAGTGAACAGTTGTAAATAAAAAAATGTCATTATAGCTAAACCATTATAGTTTAAAGATAGACCTCGGACATGCACAGCAAGGTCTGTAATATTCTAAATGTCCTAGAAACGATGTACAGTATGAGATATATGATAAGACAATAGACTAGACTGACCACACTGCCCCTCTGTGTTATGGTTGAATTCTTCATATGGTAGGTAGACGCTGAACATGAGTCCTGAGAAGGTAATCCGAGCTCCAATAGATTCGATGAACAGCACCGTATCTATACCAGTGGTCGCTAAACCAAAGTCCTTATTTTTGAATGCAGGATTCACACGAAGGCCATCCACGAAAACCTAGGGCAAGAACATTGTTAATAAACATTACAAATAGTCTTTAGCTTTGTAGCGACAATATTTGCAGACAACACATACGGATACATTCAGATACTGGTTGGGGTGAGTGGAACGGCCAACTAATGATTGTCAACTAACTTTCCTCAATATATTTTGAAAATTCAATAAATATTCAATCAATTTAAATTACCATGTTGATGGGAACACCATTGATGTCCTTCTGGGTAATAAAGATTGTGTATTGCTGGTAGTATACAGTTAAAGACTGTGGGCAGGAAAGTCCATCTTCTGCATCACAGTAGTAGTTCTCGATCACAACGCTGAAGTTGTATTTGGGGTGGATCTCCTTTACGAGCACGTAGGAACAGTTGCCTTGGAAACCATAGTAGGTTCCATCAAAGGTAACATAATGGGGGTCTCCCCAGCCATAGCAGATGCCTTTATAGGGAGAGAGTTTAGATAAAGATATAAATATACACGCCAATATGTTCAATAAAGGGAGTTTTTGTGCTCATGTCAACATTCTTTTGAATTTGTCATGCAGAGGTTTTCATAAAAGAGCAATTCATTAATCAGATGAGACTTACATTGGCATTCATAGTGGCCGCAGCATCGATCCTCATCATAAACTAATGTAGCGGGAAAGTTGTTAGCGCACACCATCGGTTCCAGTTTTTTACATTCTATTGTGGTAGTGTACACTATACCATTAATACATGTTGCGTTAACACACGCGCTCTCTTTCCAACTCTCCCCGCTCTATGGAAAAAAATAATAATATAAGTTAGTGTGTACAATCAAGATGATATTTTGACACAATAGTGTGAATAGTGTGAAAGCTCCATACAAATATTGAATGGGATCTCATGATGTACCTTTTTGGGAGGATTCCAGTGAAGGCATGGATGAAACACAGCATGTTTTGTGGTTGGTTGCTGGGTTGTTGTAGAAGGCCTACTTGAGCTCCGATGTTGTGTGGAGCTCTCAGTTGTAGTTGGAACCGCAGTGGTAAATTCCTTACAGTAGGAAGGCTTTGTAGTCACCACTAGGCAGGTTTTATTGATATATTTGCAGTAAGCAGTATAGCACCAGGCTCCATGGTCAGACACATTGTATATCATGGAACCTAAAGATAAATGAAGATAGTTGGATGTGGTTAAGCATCTACCCTACATTTGTTACACCATTAAGAAAAACTTCAATAATTTTGGTTTGATATTTACTGAAGGTAATGTTTTCAAAGGGATCTAACTGTACATTGGGCTGAATGAGGACATTTGCAGCATGTTTCGCAATCTTGGCTTCTTGAAAACATCAGCTGATTTTCTTGGCAGACAGGTGTCTTTAAACTTTTAATTGAACATTTAACGTTAAATGACACTGTTGAATGGTTGATTTTGAAAGTGTCCTGTGAGGTTTATTACAAATAGACTACAACAGCCAAAATAGTCTGAGATTGAGTCTCTGTTACAAACCCAGTGTGTTAGGTACTCACCGGCTTCATACGCTGTGCCGTTATATTTGCAGACGCAGATCGGAGCGTGGGTTGGCGAGGATGTGCTGTGAGTCACCACCGATTCAGGGGTGGTCATTGGCGTAGTTGTTGGTAAAGTTTTCAATGTGGTGGTAGGTGTTGTCGGAACTGTAGTGGTTGTAGTTGTCAGAGTAGTAGGGGAGGTTGTTGAAGGTTTGGTTGTTGGAACCGGTGGTGGCGTATGTGGCACTAGTGTGCTCTTCATTGTAGTGATAGTAGGGGTTTTAGTTGTAGGTGTGGTTGTTGCAATTGGTGTTATTGTAGGTGGCACTGGTGTACTCATCGTTTTAGAGGTAGGGGAGGTGATAGTAGGAGGTGTGGTTGTTGTTACAGTTGTCGTAGTAAGTGGTGTAATTGTTGAAATTGGAGTTGTTGTAGTTGTAAAAGGACGGCAGTTGCAGCACTTTACTCGGATCTCATAATCCAGACAGTCTTGTTTGGAAGTCTGCATTTTGTTTTCACAGACTAGTCCAACCCTTGAATTGCAAGTTATGGTCTGCCCAAGATCTTTGATTGGTAGAGTTGGGTAAAGAGCAGATCTACACTGAACATCTTCAGGAGCTGAGCAGATGTCGTGCCCATCAGCTCTTATCTTCTGGATAGATTCATCTTCTCCACCATTTGGACCAGTTGTTGGTTCTCCAAGATTAAACCAGTCTGACCAATCACAAGTCATTATTCCAGAACAGTTTGGAGTAGTTGGGCTTGTGGTAGTAAGTGGTGTAGTCGAAACAGTTGTCGTAGTTGGGGATGCAGTTGTTGTTATGGTAGTAGTTGTTGTAGATGTGGTCACTGTTACCAGTGTTTCAGTACTTGGTACTGGGGTAGTTTTCGTTGTAGGAGAGGTTGTAGAAGGAGTTGTGGGTATTGTAGTAGTTGTAGGCGCGGTTGTTGTAGGTGTTGTTGTTTCAACAGGTGTGGTAATAGGTGGTGCAGTTGTTGTTATTGAAGGAGTTGTTGTAGTTGTAATCGGACGGCAGGTGCAGCACCTAACTCGGATCTCATAGTCCAAACAGTCTTGTTTGGAAGTCTGCATTTTGTTTTCACAGACTAGTCCAACCCTTGAATTGCAAGTTATGGTCTGCCCAAGATCTTTGATTGGTAGAGTTGGGTACAGAGCAGATCTACACTGAACATCTTCTGGAGCTGAGCAGATGTCGTGCCCATCAGCTCTTATCTTCTGGATAGATTCATCTTCTCCACCATTTGGACCAGTTGTTGGTGCTCCAAGATTAAACCAATCTGACCATTCACAGGTCATTATACCCGAACAGGCTGTAGTTGGTGGTGTAGTTGTTGTTGAAAAAGGCGTTGTTGTGGGTTTGGTAGTAGAAGAAGGAGAGGTTTTTGTGGGAGTGGTTGTTGAAACTAGGGTGGTAGTTGGTGGAACTGTTGTGGTCGTAATTGTTGTTGTAGGAGAGGTTGTAGATGTAGTGTGATGACATGAACAACACCTGACTCGGATCTCATAATCCAAACACTGTTTCTTGAGTCCTTGTTCATTATTTTGACACACAAGACCGACAACTGGATTACAAGTAACAGCCTGTCCTACATCGGAGAGGGGAAGATTGGGATATAAAATAGCTCTACACTGAACATCTTCTGGGGCTGAGCAAATGCTGTGGCCAGCAGCAATGATCTTCTGGATAGATTCATCTTCTCCACCATTTGGACCAGTTGTTGGTTCTCCAAGATTAAACCAGTCTGACCAATCACAAGTCATTATTCCAGAACAGTTTGGAGTAGTTGGGCTTGTGGTAGTAAATGGTGTAGTCGAAACAGTTGTCGTAGTTGGGGATGCAGTTGTTGTTATGGTAGTAGTTGTTGTAGATGTGGTCACTGTTACCAGTGTTTCAGTACTTGGTACTGGGGTAGTTTTCGTTGTAGGAGAGGTTGTAGAAGGAGTTGTGGGTATTGTAGTAGTCGTAGGCGCGGTTGTTGTAGGTGTTGTTGTTACAACAGGTCTGGTAATAGGTGGTGCAGTTGTTGTTATTGAAGGAGTTGTTGTAGTTGTAATCGGACGGCAGGTGCAGCACTTAACTCGGATCTCATAGTCCAGACAGTCTTGTTTGGAAGTCTGCATTTTGTTTTCACAGACTAGTCCAACCCTTGAATTGCAAGTTATGGTCTGCCCAAGATCTTTGATTGGTAGAGTTGGGTAAAGAGTAGCTCTACACTGAACATCTTCTGGAGCTGAGCAGATGTCGTGCCCATCAGCTCTTATCTTCTGGATAGATTCATCTTCTCCACCATTTGGACCAGTTGTTGGTGCTCCAAGATTAAACCAATCTGACCATTCACAGGTCATTATACCCAAACAGGCTGTAGTTGGTGGTGGAGTTGTTGTTGAAAAAGGCGTTGTTGTGGGTTTGGTAGTAGAAGAAGGAGAGGTTTTTGTGGGAGTGGTTGTTGAAACTGGGGTGGTAGTTGGTGGAACTGTTGTGGTCGTAATTGTTGTTGTAGGGGAGGTTGTAGATGTAGTGTGATGACATGAACAACACCTGACTCGGATCTCATAATCCAAACACTGTTTCTTGCGTCCTTGTTCATTATTTTGACACACAAGACCGACAACTGGATTACAAGTAACAGCCTGTCCTACATCGGAGAGGGGAAGATTGGGATATAAAATAGCTCTACACTGAACATCTTCTGGGGCTGAGCAAATGCTGTGGCCAGCAGCAATGATCTTCTGGATAGATTCATCTTCTCCACCATTTGGACCAGTTGTTGGTTCTCCAAGATTAAACCAGTCTGACCAATCACAAGTCATTATTCCAGAACAGTTTGGAGTAGTTGGGCTTGTGGTAGTAAGTGGTGTAGTCGAAACAGTTGTCGTAGTTGGGGATGCAGTTGTTGTTATGGTAGTAGTTGTTGTAGATGTGGTCACTGTTACCAGTGTTTCAGTACTTGGTACTGGGGTAGTTTTCGTTGTAGGAGAGGTTGTAGAAGGAGTTGTGGGTATTGTAGTAGTCGTAGGCGCGGTTGTTGTAGGTGTTGTTGTTACAACAGGTGTGGTAATAGGTGGTGCAGTTGTTGTTATTGAAGGAGTTGTTGTAGTTGTAATCGGACGGCAGGTGCAGCACCTAACTCGGATCTCATAGTCCAAACAGTCTTGTTTGGAAGTCTGCATTTTGTTTTCACAGACTAGTCCAACCCTTGAATTGCAAGTTATGGTCTGCCCAAGATCTTTGATTGGTAGAGTTGGGTAAAGAGTAGCTCTACACTGAACATCTTCAGGAGCTGAGCAGATGTCGTGCCCATCAGCTCTTATCTTCTGGATAGATTCATCTTCTCCACCATTTGGACCAGTTGTTGGTGCTCCAAGATTAAACCAATCTGACCATTCACAGGTCATTATACCCAAACAGGCTGTAGTTGGTGGTGGAGTTGTTGTTGAAAAAGGCGTTGTTGTTGGTTTGGTAGTAGAAGAAGGAGAGGTTTTTGTGGGAGTGGTTGTTGAAACTGGGGTGGTAGTTGGTGGAACTGTTGTGGTCGTAATTGTTGTTGTAGGGGAGGTTGTAGATGTAGTGTGATGACATGAACAACACCTGACTCGGATCTCATAATCCAAACACTGTTTCTTGAGTCCTTGTTCATTATTTTGACACACAAGACCGACAACTGGATTACAAGTAACAGCCTGTCCTACATCGGAGAGGGGAAGATTGGGATATAAAATAGCTCTACACTGAACATCTTCTGGGGCTGAGCAAATGCTGTGGCCAGCAGCAATGATCTTCTGGATAGATTCATCTTCTCCACCATTTGGACCAGTTGTTGGTTCTCCAAGATTAAACCAGTCTGACCAATCACAAGTCATTATTCCAGAACAGTTTGGAGTAGTTGGGCTTGTGGTAGTAAGTGGTGTAGTCGAAACAGTTGTCGTAGTTGGGGATGCAGTTGTTGTTATGGTAGTTGGTGTTGTAGATGTGGTCACTGTTACCAGTGTTTCAGTACTTGGTACTGGGGTAGTTTTCGTTGTAGGAGAGGTTGTAGAAGGAGTTGTGGGTATTGTAGTAGTCGTAGGCGCGGTTGTTGTAGGTGTTGTTGTTACAACAGGTGTGGTAATAGGTGGTGCAGTTGTTGTTATTGAAGGAGTTGTTGTAGTTGTAATCGGACGGCAGGTGCAGCACCTAACTCGGATCTCATAGTCCAAACAGTCTTGTTCGGAAGTCTGCATTTTGTTTTCACAGACTAGTCCAACCCTTGAATTGCAAGTTATGGTCTGCCCAAGATCTTTGATTGGTAGAGTTGGGTAAAGAGTAGCTCTACACTGAACATCTTCAGGAGCTGAGCAGATGTCGTGCCCATCAGCTCTTATCTTCTGGATAGATTCATCTTCTCCACCATTTGGACCAGTTGTTGGTGCTCCAAGATTAAACCAATCTGACCATTCACAGGTCATTATACCCAAACAGGCTGTAGTTGGTGGTGGAGTTGTTGTTGAAAAAGGCGTTGTTGTGGGTTTGGTAGTAGAAGAAGGAGAGGTTTTTGTGGGAGTGGTTGTTGAAACTAGGGTGGTAGTTGGTGGAACTGTTGTGGTCGTAATTGTTGTTGTAGGAGAGGTTGTAGATGTAGTGTGATGACATGAACAACACCTGACTCGGATCTCATAATCCAAACACTGTTTCTTGAGTCCTTGTTCATTATTTTGACACACAAGACCGACAACTGGATTACAAGTAACAGCCTGTCCTACATCGGAGAGGGGAAGATTGGGATATAAAATAGCTCTACACTGAACATCTTCTGGGGCTGAGCAAATGCTGTGGCCAGCAGCAATGATCTTCTGGATAGATTCATCTTCTCCACCATTTGGACCAGTTGTTGGTTCTCCAAGATTAAACCAGTCTGACCAATCACAAGTCATTATTCCAGAACAGTTTGGAGTAGTTGGGCTTGTGGTAGTAAGTGGTGTAGTCGAAACAGTTGTCGTAGTTGGGGATGCAGTTGTTGTTATGGTAATAGTTGTTGTAGATGTGGTCACTGTTACCAGTGTTTCAGTACTTGGTACTGGGGTAGTTTTCGTTGTAGGAGAGGTTGTAGAAGGAGTTGTGGGTATTGTAGTAGTTGTAGGCGCGGTTGTTGTAGGTGTTGTTGTTACAACAGGTGTGGTAATAGGTGGTGCAGTTGTTGTTATTGAAGGAGTTGTTGTAGTTGTAATCGGACGGCAGGTGCAGCACCTAACTCGGATCTCATAGTCCAAACAGTCTTGTTTGGAAGTCTGCATTTTGTTTTCACAGACTAGTCCAACCCTTGAATTGCAAGTTATGGTCTGCCCAAGATCTTTGATTGGTAGAGTTGGGTAAAGAGTAGCTCTACACTGAACATCTTCTGGAGCTGAGCAGATGTCGTGCCCATCAGCTCTTATCTTCTGGATAGATTCATCTTCTCCACCATTTGGACCAGTTGTTGGTGCTCCAAGATTAAACCAATCTGACCATTCACAGGTCATTATACCCGAACAGGGTGTAGTTGGTGTTGTAGTTGTTGTTGAAAAAGGCGTTGTTGTGGGTTTGGTAGTAGAAGAAGGAGAGGTTTTTGTGGGAGTGGTTGTTGAAACTGGGGTGGTAGTTGGTGGAACTGTTGTGGTCGTAATTGTTGTTGTAGGAGAGGTTGTAGATGTAGTGTGATGACATGAACAACACCTGACTCGGATCTCATAATCCAAACACTGTTTCTTGAGTCCTTGTTCATTATTTTGACACACAAGACCGACAACTGGATTACAAGTAACAGCCTGTCCTATTTCGGAGAGGGGAAGATTGGGATATAAAATAGCTCTACACTGAACATCTTCTGGGGCTGAGCAAATGCTGTGGCCAGCAGCAATGATCTTCTGGATAGATTCATCTTCTCCACCATTTGGACCAGTTGTTGGTTCTCCAAGATTAAACCAGTCTGACCAATCACAAGTCATTATTCCAGAACAGTTTGGAGAACTTGGGCTTGTGGTAGTAAGTGGTGTAGTCGAAACGGTTGTCGTAGTTGGGGATGCAGTTGTTGTTATGGTAGTAGTTGTTGTAGATGTTGTCACTGTTACCAGTGTTTCAGTACTTGGTACTGGGGTAGTTTTCGTTGTAGGAGAGGTTGTGGAAGGAGTTGTGGGTATTGTAGTAGTTGCAATAGCGGTTGTTGTAGGTGTTGTTGTTACAACAGGTGTGGTAATAGGTGGTGCAGTTGTTGTTGTAGTAGTACTTGTTGTAGGTGTGGTTGTAACCGGTGTTATAGTAGGTGTTACTGGTGTAGGTGAAGTGGTAGAAAAAGGCGTTGTTTCTTGCGTAGAAGTTTGTATTGTTGTTGGGCAATTCACTTTCCTACAGCATTCCACCTTTATCTCATAGTCATAACATATGGGTGGGAATTGATCTTTGTTTTCACAAATTAATCCAACTTGTGTATTACACTCTACCTTTTGTCCCAATTCAGAGAGAGGCACACCTGGAAATTGTACTGCTTGACACATAATAGCTATTGGTGCATCGCATGTATCATAACCTTTCTCAAAAATTGTCGTAATGTTTTCAATATCCCCCCCTCCATGGCCATACTCAGGATAGTCTATGCTTATCCACTTTGACCAATCACATGCTGTTTCACAGGGTTTTGGGTTCTCTGTGAGAGGTGTTGTGGGTATTGTAGTAGTCATAGGAGCGGTTGTTGTAGGTGTTGTTGTTACAACAGGTGTGGTAATAGGTGGTGCAGTTGTTGTTATTGAAGGAGTTGTTGTAGTTGTAATCGGACGGCAGGTGCAGCACTTAACTCGGATCTCATAGTCCAAACAGTCTTGTTTGGAAGTCTGCATTTTGTTTTCACAGACTAGTCCAACCCTTGAATTGCAAGTTATGGTCTGCCCAAGATCTTTGATTGGTAGAGTTGGGTAAAGAGCAGATCTACACTGAACATCTTCAGGAGCTGAGCAGATGTCGTGCCCATCAGCTCTTATCTTCTGGATAGATTCATCTTCTCCACCATTTGGACCAGTTGTTGGTGCTCCAAGATTAAACCAATCTGACCATTCACAGGTCATTATACCCAAACAGGCTGTAGTTGGTGGTGGAGTTGTTGTTGAAAAAGGCGTTGTTGTGGGTTTGGTAGTAGAAGAAGGAGAGGTTTTTGTGGGAGTGGTTGTTGAAACAGGGGTGGTAGTTGGTGGAACTGTTGTGGTCGTAATTGTTGTTGTAGGAGAGGTTGTAGATGTAGTGTGATGACATGAACAACACCTGACTCGGATCTCATAATCCAAACACTGTTTCTTGAGTCCTTGTTCATTATTTTGACACACAAGACCGACAACTGGATTACAAGTAACAGCCTGTCCTACATCGGAGAGGGGAAGATTGGGATATAAAATAGCTCTACACTGAACATCTTCTGGGGCTGAGCAAATGCTGTGGCCAGCAGCAATGATCTTCTGGATAGATTCATCTTCTCCACCATTTGGACCAGTTGTTGGTTCTCCAAGATTAAACCAGTCTGACCAATCACAAGTCATTATTCCAGAACAGTTTGGAGTAGTTGGGCTTGTGGTAGTAAGTGGTGTAGTCGAAACAGTTGTCGTAGTTGGGGATGCAGTTGTTGTTATGGTAATAGTTGTTGTAGATGTGGTCACTGTTACCAGTGTTTCAGTACTTGGTACTGGGGTAGTTTTCGTTGTAGGAGAGGTTGTAGAAGGAGTTGTGGGTATTGTAGTAGTTGTAGGCGCGGTTGTTGTAGGTGTTGTTGTTACAACAGGTGTGGTAATAGGTGGTGCAGTTGTTGTTATTGAAGGAGTTGTTGTAGTTGTAATCGGACGGCAGGTGCAGCACCTAACTCGGATCTCATAGTCCAGACAGTCTTGTTTGGAAGTCTGCATTTTGTTTTCACAGACTAGTCCAACCCTTGAATTGCAAGTTATGGTCTGCCCAAGATCTTTGATTGGTAGAGTTGGGTAAAGAGTAGCTCTACACTGAACATCTTCTGGAGCTGAGCAGATGTCGTGCCCATCAGCTCTTATCTTCTGGATAGATTCATCTTCTCCACCATTTGGACCAGTTGTTGGTGCTCCAAGATTAAACCAATCTGACCATTCACAGGTCATTATACCCGAACAGGGTGTAGTTGGTGTTGTAGTTGTTGTTGAAAAAGGCGTTGTTGTGGGTTTGGTAGTAGAAGAAGGAGAGGTTTTTGTGGGAGTGGTTGTTGAAACTGGGGTGGTAGTTGGTGGAACTGTTGTGGTCGTAATTGTTGTTGTAGGAGAGGTTGTAGATGTAGTGTGATGACATGAACAACACCTGACTCGGATCTCATAATCCAAACACTGTTTCTTGAGTCCTTGTTCATTATTTTGACACACAAGACCGACAACTGGATTACAAGTAACAGCCTGTCCTATTTCGGAGAGGGGAAGATTGGGATATAAAATAGCTCTACACTGAACATCTTCTGGGGCTGAGCAAATGCTGTGGCCAGCAGCAATGATCTTCTGGATAGATTCATCTTCTCCACCATTTGGACCAGTTGTTGGTTCTCCAAGATTAAACCAGTCTGACCAATCACAAGTCATTATTCCAGAACAGTTTGGAGAACTTGGGCTTGTGGTAGTAAGTGGTGTAGTCGAAACGGTTGTCGTAGTTGGGGATGCAGTTGTTGTTATGGTAGTAGTTGTTGTAGATGTTGTCACTGTTACCAGTGTTTCAGTACTTGGTACTGGGGTAGTTTTCGTTGTAGGAGAGGTTGTGGAAGGAGTTGTGGGTATTGTAGTAGTTGCAATAGCGGTTGTTGTAGGTGTTGTTGTTACAACAGGTGTGGTAATAGGTGGTGCAGTTGTTGTTGTAGTAGTACTTGTTGTAGGTGTGGTTGTAACCGGTGTTATAGTAGGTGTTACTGGTGTAGGTGAAGTGGTAGAAAAAGGCGTTGTTTCTTGCGTAGAAGTTTGTATTGTTGTTGGGCAATTCACTTTCCTACAGCATTCCACCTTTATCTCATAGTCATAACATATGGGTGGGAATTGATCTTTGTTTTCACAAATTAATCCAACTTGTGTATTACACTCTACCTTTTGTCCCAATTCAGAGAGAGGCACACCTGGAAATTGTACTGCTTGACACATAATAGCTATTGGTGCATCGCATGTATCATAACCTTTCTCAAAAATTGTCGTAATGTTTTCAATATCCCCCCCTCCATGGCCATACTCAGGATAGTCTATGCTTATCCACTTTGACCAATCACATGCTGTTTCACAGGGTTTTGGGTTCTCTGTGAGAGGTGTTGTGGGTATTGTAGTAGTCATAGGAGCGGTTGTTGTAGGTGTTGTTGTTACAACAGGTGTGGTAATAGGTGGTGCAGTTGTTGTTATTGAAGGAGTTGTTGTAGTTGTAATCGGACGGCAGGTGCAGCACTTAACTCGGATCTCATAGTCCAAACAGTCTTGTTTGGAAGTCTGCATTTTGTTTTCACAGACTAGTCCAACCCTTGAATTGCAAGTTATGGTCTGCCCAAGATCTTTGATTGGTAGAGTTGGGTAAAGAGCAGATCTACACTGAACATCTTCAGGAGCTGAGCAGATGTCGTGCCCATCAGCTCTTATCTTCTGGATAGATTCATCTTCTCCACCATTTGGACCAGTTGTTGGTGCTCCAAGATTAAACCAATCTGACCATTCACAAAATATTGTACCAGGACAGGTTGGAGTGGCTGGGCTTGTACTAGTAAGTGTAGTAGTGGGTGGTATAGTTGTTGTTGTAGTAGTACTTGTTGTAGGTGTGGTTGTAACCGGTGTTATAGTAGGTGTTACTGGTGTAGGTGAAGTGGTAGAAAATGGCGTTGTTTCTTGCGTAGAAGTTTGGATTGTTGTTGGGCAATTCACTTTCCTACAGCATTCCACCTTTATCTCATAGTCATAACATATGGGTGGGAATTGATCTTTGTTTTCACAAATTAATCCAACTTGTGTATTACACTCTACCTTTTGTCCCAATTCAGAGAGAGGCACACCTGGAAATTGTACTGCTTGACACATAATAGCTATTGGTGCATCGCATGTATCATAACCTTTCTCAAAAATTGTCGTAATGTTTTCAATATCCCCCCCTCCATGGCCATACTCAGGATAGTCTATGCTTATCCACTTTGACCAATCACATGCTGTTTCACAGGGTTTTGGGTTCTCTGTGAGAGGTGTTGTGGGTATTGTAGTAGTCATAGGAGCGGTTGTTGTAGGTGTTGTTGTTACAACAGGTGTGGTAATAGGTGGTGCAGTTGTTGTTATTGAAGGAGTTGTTGTAGTTGTAATCGGACGGCAGGTGCAGCACTTAACTCGGATCTCATAGTCCAAACAGTCTTGTTTGGAAGTCTGCATTTTGTTTTCACAGACTAGTCCAACCCTTGAATTGCAAGTTATGGTCTGCCCAAGATCTTTGATTGGTAGAGTTGGGTAAAGAGCAGATCTACACTGAACATCTTCAGGAGCTGAGCAGATGTCGTGCCCATCAGCTCTTATCTTCTGGATAGATTCATCTTCTCCACCATTTGGACCAGTTGTTGGTGCTCCAAGATTAAACCAATCTGACCATTCACAAAATATTGTACCAGGACAGGTTGGAGTGGCTGGGCTTGTACTAGTAAGTGAATTAGTGGGTGGTATAGTTGTTGTTGTAGTAGTACTTGTTGTAGGTGTGGTTGTAACCGGTGTTATAGTAGGTGTTACTGGTGTAGGTGAAGTGGTAGAAAATGGCGTTGTTTCTTGCGTAGAAGTTTGGATTGTTGTTGGGCAATTCACTTTCCTACAGCATTCCACCTTTATCTCATAGTCATAACATATGGGTGGGAATTGATCTTTGTTTTCACATATTAATCCAACTTGTGTATTACACTCTACCTTTTGTCCCAATTCAGAGAGAGGCACACCTGGAAAACGTACTGCTTGACACTTAATAGCTATTGGTGCATCGCATATATCATAACCTTTCTCAAAAATTGTCTTAATGTTTTCAATATCCCCCCCTCCATGGCCATACTCAGGATAGTCTATGCTTATCCACTTTGACCAATCACATGCTGTTTCACAGGTTTTCGGGCTCTCTGTGAGAGGTGTTGTAGTTTCACTAGTTATAGATGTAATTTGGGGTGTAGTACAAGCAACATAATCACAGCACAGTACTCTGACCTGGTAGTTGAAGCATAGAGCAAGCGGGCCCGCCTGGTCTTGGTTGTTACATGTTAGTCCGTGGGCCACATCACATTGCACAACCTGCCCCACCTTGTTTATGGTCACGTTTGGGAACTTCTCGGCTCTGCATTCAATCTGACTTGGTTGATCACATATTGAGTGTCCAGCTGCTCGAATCTTATCATAGGTTTCAGAGTCCCCCCCAGGAGTTCCAAGCGTAGGGAAGCTGGTATCAAACCATTCCGACCATTTACATGGTCTGCATGGTACGGGTTCTATTGAAGAAATACATCCAGGTTATTTAGTGCTATTGATTACAAAGTTAATACTTAAGAAAGTGACTAAAACTCTCAATTACCTGAAGTGATTGTTGTAAATGTAAATGGTGTAGTCAAGTGGCTGGTTGCTATAGGGGTAGTTGTTCTTGGTGGGGTTGTAGAGCACTGGTAAATATCTCTATCAATGGTACCATTCTTTGAACACACTGCTGTAATGCAGGAACCAAGCCCATCTGTTGTGTTGTAGATAGTCTCTCCAATTCCATATATCTTTCCATTGTATGTGCAGGTGCAGGCTGTAGATGGAGATTGGTTTATTTGTACAATTGGTCTGGAACAGTTACAAAATACCGTACTTGAATCTTCCCTTACCTTGGACATCATAGCGGCATTGGATAGTCATGAGGTTGCACAAGCTTGCAGGGAAATAAAATATATGACAAAATAAATATTGAAATGTTTTTTAAGTTTGGATAAATCAAATGGAGATTGTCCAAATTATTAAACTGCCTACCATGAAAGGCAGTTTTTTGTTGTTGGCACTGTGTCACCGGTGTTAAAGTGGCCCTGCTCCTTATCATAGCAACCACATTGGTCCTTTTGAACACACTTCATATTGTCCTCGTCAAAGAATGGCTGCTCAGGAGGGCATTTTGGATAGCAACCTATGTGAGGAGAAATTAACATCAACAGCAATGACATAAATTATGCTAATGCTCATCAGAGGGTGGCAAGGAAAGTCAGTTGGAGTTTCACAGACTCCGTTTAATTTAGCTATCAATGGACAACTTTGGGATTTTTTAACCGGGACACTATTTTGTTATAATCTTTGAGCAAATCATCAGAATTGTAATTGTAATGCGGAAAACAATTTTAGAATTGTTTCTAGCGAGAGGCTACAGCCATAATCTACGAAAATTGGGCTGCAATGTAACCCTTTGGGGCAATTATGCAGGAAATGTTCCTGTTGTCTCACATTAAGCAAGTCTTGGTTCGACACAATAACAAAAGCTCCTTGATAAAGTGAAAGATAAAGAAACAAAATAATTTAAGAAAAATCTTAAATCCTTTCCATCATTTCTGAATATAATCTGAGAAGTTCAATGCCAAAGACCAGCACTTTTAGGGGGTGTATATTGACAAGGTGGTGTAGAGCGGAACAGTAAACACCCTCTTTTGGAACAGCTCTAGTTCCGGAAGTAAATTTCCCATTCATTTTCTCAATCTTATTAAATTATAATGTTTATATTGATAATACAAGTTGTGTCATATATTATGTGTGTGTGTATGGGTTTGTGTGTGTATGTATGGTGTTTCATATAGTGTATAGTGTTGTCATCGACATGTTAGGTTCCTTTCTTCCAGACTGCATAATAACGTTACTTGTTTTTAATACATGTGAATTCAGACTCATATTCCAGTTACATGTTCATTCCACATTGTGTATTCCAAGCATTTATGCTACCAAAATTAATAAAAAGCAATGCTAGTGCTATATCATATATTTTTACTAGTGGTGGGCATAGATAAAAATAAATAATCTAGATTAATTCCTAAATTAATCTAGATTAATCTAGATTAAAATGGCAAACGGCAAAAAATCTGTTTGTTTACCTTGACAGCGGTCAATTATACTGGGCAATGGTGATTTATCAAAAATAATTGACAACTGAACGTTGGGAAGGCCCATGCAAGTGAATGGAGCAGTCTACAGCATTGAGAAGAGCTGTGTAATAAGTAAGGGATAATGTATAGAACGCCGGTCATTATCGAGAAAATAAGCCCCGACAGGGCGAACATGACACCGACGCGCAGCGGAGGTGTCTTGCTTCGCCATTAAGGGGCTTATTTTACGTTATTACACGGGTCTTTTCAACGTTCCGTTCACTTGCATGGGCACTTCACAACTTCAGGCGGTGAATTATTTTTTGATAATTCATTGGTAACGGATGAATAATGACCGCTGTCAAGGTAAACAAAATGACTTTTTGCCTTTGGTATCACTCCGCACGTAGTCCGGTAACTTGTCAATGTAATAAGCGGGATATGTATCAACCCAAGCGCTGTCGGTTGCTAAGCGACGACGTCAACGTCTTGGCGGCAGACTATTTCTCTGATGATCAACACTAACCCTGCGTTCACACCAAAAGATGCAAAAAGTTGACGCGCGTCGTGATCCCATTCAAAGTGAATGTAGAGACGCGTTGCTGCTTTGCTGCCGCAGCATTTGCTGCCGAGAAAACGGGCAGCAAAACTTGATTTGCGGCGCGTCAAAATCTGATTTGCGGCGCGGCATGCCCGTGCCCGCTGCCGGGCGCGGCATGCCCGTGCCCGCTGCCGGGCACGGGCGAAGGGCGCGTTCACGTATTTTGCGGCGCGTCAAATGCTGCTCGAGTTGAAATATTTCAACTTTTGACGCACCGCAAACCTTTGACGCGCCGCAAAACTTGATTTGACGCGCCGCAAAACTCAGGCGTCAACGCGTTCGGGCAGCAAATGCATCTTTTGGTGTGAACGCAGGGTAAGAATGCTGGTAACAAATACATTGTAAATAAATTGTTTCGTTTTGGGAAGTAGCCGTGTAATAAGCGGGATAATGTATAGAACTTTGGCGGTCATAATAATGTATAGAATAATGTATAGGAATTTGCGGGTATATGTCCCGCGCAAATTATTATTATTATTATTATTATTTGATTTATTTTTTTATTTTTTTTCTTCTCCCCTCGCGGTCGACTTGGGATCTGTCGGCGGTCTACTGGTAGACCGCGATCGACTGGTTGGGCACCCCTGATCTAAAGGAAATCACGGTTGCTGTGGTAAGCGATCGAGTTCCGTTCAGCAGTCATCGACGACTTGACTTGTGCGGGTGTGATTAACGTTTCCATATTAACAGCGAGCTCCACCAATGAATGACGTGGCGTTACATTTTAGGATTATGGTTAGTGTAGTTGCTGTCTCAAATGAAACATGTTTTTCTTAAAACTTCACTTCAAGTTCACGTCTTTAACTTTTGGCTTCTACAGGAGCATATTCCATCGTTTCACAATATAACGGCATGTAGTAGGTATACTTTGGATGGTTACGACATTATTGCCTCTCATCAAAACCTCTATGGAGAAAATGTATGGGATTTTTACTTCCGGAAACACACTGGCTCTATTGCCATTTTCCACCAAGGAATACATTGCAGCACATTTCCATTGGGTATTCTTTCAGACCCAAAATGATTAGAAAATAAGGTCAATGTTGAAAAATGCACAAGGTTTTTCATCAATAAAAGCGGGCGAGAGATTTGAATTTAAACATGTTGAGCTCGAATTCAGAAATGCAAAACATGCATGCAGCAATGCAACATATATTTTGCATTAAAAAGCATAATTAGAGAATAGCTTGTACCTTCTAGGGGAGGTATTTGTGTAGAGCAGCCGCCGAAGGGGTTCCGGCAGGTTTTCTGGCAAGGTGAGCCACATGGCTTGTAGTGCCACTCACATCCACCAGGGGGATTATAGTAGTCACAGAATAACGCTGAAAAAATATGTATATTCATGCCAGTATTTCACAGTATAATAAATTAAGTACAACATTTTTGCCTAATATTTTGATTGAAGATCTAATTCTGGATTGATACTGCAGTATCGATTGATACTGCATTTTATGTTCAATTAGAGACATCCTAAAAATAATCTCCAAGATTAAACCAGTCTGACCAATCACAAGTCATTATACCATAGTAGTTTGGAGTAATCGAATGCACACATGCAGTCCAAAACACAGACCCCATTTACACCTGGTATTAACGGCTCGGCCCAAACAAACGTGTGGCTTAGAGTGTGGCACCCGCCTCTCATTCACTTTGTATTGAATACGTGCTCGCGATGGGCAAGGAATTCATGTAAGGCGATAACTTTAGTTAACGGGCTAGGTTATGAAAATGAGCGCGTCTAGCTGCTTTGCCTTCACGTGCTACTTACGACAGATCACAGGGGTTCTCCATTGTATGCAGGTTCCAGCTTCATTGCATGCCTGAGCATATGCTGCTACAGCAGTACAGAAACATTCGCAGTCTCCTCCGCTGTCACATGCACATGAGTCAAACACACAGGCCTCGTAGTAAGGACTTGGATCCACCTAAGGAGAGATAATGGTGTTTGTTAGCAATGACTATACTTTTCTATCCAGGGGGCAGGATAGTGTAGCGGGGAGTCAAAAGCCTACCTTTAGGCATCCTTGAGTGGCCTAAGGTCTACCTGCTCTTTGATACCATAGAAGTATATAACATTCACTGTAAGTTGCATTGGATGAAAGAATCTGCTTGGTGAACGCTATTTGATAGACTCAGAGCTCCCCTGTAAAATGCTTTGTTGACAGTTGCTAAACAATTGCATACTTTTTTCTGTTCAAAGCAAAGACGTTAAAACTAATCTTTGCTTACATCAAAACGAAATAATACACACTACATCCAATTAGTACCATTTATCAATGATGGATTGTTTATATATGTCAGAGCAAACTGGGGAAACGCATGTTTCGTGTTGTAACCAGTACTCTACTTCACTGAAATCTTACCACTGAGTGGCAGCCGGAGAACACTGTGCTCTGTATGATGCTGCACTGCTTCTGTGCCCAGGGCTGCCTGTAAGGATTCATAGCACAAGGGCTCTTTGGGGCCACGGCATTTGGACAGCTTGCAGAATCCTTCCAACTGTTTCCAAATAACAGCGGGTTGGTCACCACAGCATTGCTCCTTGTAGTCAGGTCATTATTGGCATTCCCATCGTAGTTACCGCACAGACCACACACACGACCCTGTAATCAAACACATGCTTACTAGTTTCATAGTTGTCAGCCAGATCTACATTAGTGGTCCACACCTAGTCGACAAAAAAAACCTTTGCTGTATCTTTCAGCTACCTTCCAATCTGGGCTGAGCTTAATAAATATGCTGGTCCTCTTGTCCCACATTAGGATGAGGCCATTGTTTGCTTCAATGACAAGGTAGATCCCCATAGTACTGATATGGAACGGTGTTGCATCTTCTTTTCCATTTGAGATCTGGTAGGTTCCTTCTGTCAAAATAAGCTCTGAGTTCTGGGAAATTCACAAAAACACACAATCAGTCTCACAATGGCTTGGCAACAGAAACAACTGTAAAGTTAAGGACCTTAATGACACAGGTCAGTAAGGTCCTTAATGACCTGTGTCGGTATTCATTGCAAGTCGATTAGGATAAAAGTGTTTTACCTCAAGGAACACTTTGATGGTCTTGGAGCAGGTGGTCCCTGTAGTTCCACAGGGGACGTTCTCAGTGATGACTCTAAAGGTCCCATTGCTTTGCCCTATGCAGTAGTCCTGAGGAGTATGGACAGAAGAGATCAATGCTATTGCGAAAAGTAATCTTCACTTTTTTGGCCCTGTACAAATACAATCCTCCTAATTGGAAAGGTATCAATGTAATCTTTGTGATATTTCTGCGTCTCAAAATTGTTTTGATGTCTAAAAAAAAGAAAGATGATTCCAAAGTGAGTGTGACCAAATCAAATGTATTATATCTCATCTGTTGATAACTTATCATTCGTTGATATCATATTTATGCCCCATACTTGAGCAAGTGTGTATTCACAGCTGCCATCAAAGTTGAAGCTCTTCTCATCGAAAGTGATGAAGTGGCCATCTCCGTAGACAGAACATCTGCCATAGCACAGGTTATTACTGCACTGCCATGACCTCTGCTTGCATGTGCTGTGGAATACAGACAGGTTAAATTAGAATGAAGGTTATGACGCACAATATAATCAACAAAATAAATCTACCCCTCTCAGAAATCAATGCAATTGAGTCACCACCAAAGGATGGATCTTTACATCCCTAATCTACTTGCTTTTATACCAAAAAATAAGTTACGAGGTAATGTATTGCAAGAATTATTTTATTTAAATGGAAAAAACAAACCCGGGCTTCATACTCTGAAAGGACAACCATATTTACCATGTAGTTAATAAGTCTTTCTTTACCATGTGTTACAGTCAATCTTAATGCTATCTCCTGGCTGGTATGTGGCGCTGTTGTGAACACAGGGACAGGACTCCATTGGGATGCACTCTCCTTTACCGTCAGACACCATCCCCTCTGGACACACGCAGCCAGAAATGCACTGTGTGCTCACCTGAATAGGAAATACAAAATTAAGCTGCAATTCATTCATGCACAGTAAAAAATATATGCATATTTAACAAGTGAATCTCGAATCCAGCAGTCTTAATTTGTTATATCATAACTTCTTAGTAGATACGGCACGGAGCCTGGGCAGGAAAAAAGAAACGGCAAGGGGTGGAGCTAGGCCGTTTTCCATTGTGTATATATATTCTACCGAAGAGATACTCATTAATAGATGATGCTTTCAGAAGGAGATTTTAATAAATGTATTTCTACAGTAGCCAGTCTGCATGATGTTGATATGAAACCTAAAAATATGCTTGTTGAGAGTTTACTAATGCTGGGTGAGTTTGGTTTGCTAATGATTAGAGATCCCCAGCTCAAGCAACATGATTGGTCAAAATAAATATGAAAGAGAGTGTACTGCCCCGTTCACCAAGATTTTAGGCAGTCAGTAATCAGACTTTATATATTATCAAAAAAGTTATAATATATATAAAGTCAGTAAATTGCTTCAAATTTCAATTAATTCAATTCATTTCTGTCTTTTATTTGCATTCCTACGGAAGTAGACTTTCTGGTAATAAGTTCCCTCTGGGTCTGTACTCTTCAGGTGGACTCTTCAGCATTATGGAATGGAAGACTATCTTACACAGGCCATGTCCAGAGTGGCACAGCTCTTCTGGCATTCGGTTCCCTTGGCCCCAGGGCCCGCCGTGGAGCAGTTGAAGAACACCATTGGGGCCACGCAAGCTAC
This sequence comes from Gadus chalcogrammus, assembly GCF_026213295.1. NCBI lineage: Eukaryota > Metazoa > Chordata > Actinopteri > Gadiformes > Gadidae > Gadus > Gadus chalcogrammus. Next base: position 15,992,048 of record NC_079425.1, on the reverse strand, counting down.
AAAGCATCAAAATACTCCCATGATTAAAACTCTTCACAAATTGTAAACACTTCACTGGACACTCTCAGGTGTTCTATTTGATTGGTCTCTCAAATTATAGTACAGAAGGTTTATGTGTGTGTCTGCTTGTATTTTATTTGTTAAACTCACTTTGCATTTGGTAAAGCTGTCCAATGCAGCTGAGTTTGCCCCCTTTACAGGAACTAGATAAAAAAAAGAGCCCATCAGACGTATTAGAGATGAGAGAGAGAGAGAGAGAGAGAGAGAGAGAGAGAGAGAGAGAGAGAGAGAGAGAGAGAGAGAGAGAGAGAGAGACTAGAAAATACAAAAATGATCTATTGTACCACATGGTTTCTTATTTGCTTTATAAATAAGGTTGGGTTGATGATAGACATGAGCTATTAATTAACCATACCACACAACGCCGTCCTTGTTGATAACCTTCCCGGGCAGCACCACAGAGTCCTTGTCGTAACATGGACAGCCATCAGCAGTCACACACTTTCCTGTGTCATCCAGGTACAAGCCCTCCGCGCAAGTACAACCATCCACAGAGGAGAAGGTCAGATGGCATGTGGGGTCAGCCTGGCTGAGGCAACGACACGTGCGGCTTTGCTGAGTGATGTCATAGCTGTAGACCAAGCTGGCCCTACAGGTGGTGGCATACTTGCCTAGAGAGAGAGAGAGAGAGAGAGAGATCAGACGACGACAGTGTTCTTTTGCTCTTGTGTTTCTCTAGCCGTCATCATCATCATGACATACATTCCCCACTACTGAACGATTCAATCGTTAACATGCCAACATACACCAAACACAAACATTCAAACACAGCTTTCTAATACAGCAGTAATGATGTTAAAGATATGTAAGGCAGTTTCGAGATCCAGACAGATGAAGCTAGAACCAACAAAATCCCACCCCTCCCTTCAAGCCTCTCTCCAAGTACATTCCTCCTCAACCAGACAACTCGTTTGCTATAGCTTTAGCAATGGTGATGCCCTGCCTTGTGTCAGAAACCGGTGATGCATCATTTTGATTATAAATAATATATTAGGGGGGCTTAGCACAAAGTGCGAGGCACCCTATTATAATTGTCATTGTGGTTATTATTATTCTGCCATAAACACCTACCCAGTGTTGTTTTTTGAGAAAAATTCCACAGCAGAACAGTGACCTTAGATGGCCACTGAAATAAAAGATTGGGCCAATGGTGGCACTATAGCAATCTTCTGAAAATAAAAACTTTGAACAAGCATAGCTCCTGACCCCTTTGACTTAGTAATGAAGGTTTTCTCACATATGAGTCCCCCTTTTGGTGAACAACTTTGTATCAAAAGCTATGAACTATGAAAATCGAATTAAATGAGCCAAAAGGCAGGGTTATCTCAACCCAATCTTCCCCAAACGTGGTGTAGTTAAAGGCACATGAGTCATGATCAGTTGCTTCTGAATGTATCTTGATTGGGACATAGGGGGTACTTTAGCGATCGACTGAAAATCCAAATTTCACCTTTCATGAAACTTTCATGAAATTTGTCTATCACAACGGAAAAAAAGTAAAAAAATGTCCCTAAGGAACCCATCACCTGCAACAACATTGCCGCCGGACAGCCAAATTTGCCCAATCACCTTTAGGTGCCAAAAGGTATGATTAAGTTAGGGCAATCGTCACCAATCTTGGTGTACTTGAAGAAACATGGTTCAAGATGAACCAGGCTAAAGTTCATCCAAATAGGACCAGGACCATAGACCAAAGATTTAAAACAAGCAAAACGCCCCACCCTTTTGGCTCATGGTCATGTAAGTTTGAAGACGATCACCAGTCTAGGCTTGTGCCAATTTGGGATCGGATTGTGTGTTGGCAATTGTAGGGGTGATTGACAACTTGTTTTTCCCAGGCCAATATTAGGGCGATTTTAGCTAACTTACTATCTGAATTTATTTATAAAAAGAGCGCAAACATACTGCCTCCTTCACAATATTACTTTTAAGCATCCTTGACTGCAAAACACCGAATATTATCAGTGTCATGCTTTGCCAAATGTACGCATGCGCAGAAACGCAAAATAAGCTTGGATAGACCACCGCAAATATACACATTTGGCTAGTGGAATATTCATAATGTCTGATGTTTTGCAGACAAACGCGTCTTAAAATAAATTTACAAATATTCTGTTTACCCGCCTGGACTACTTTGGATTAGACGAGCAAGCAACAAACACAGTCTCATTGTTGAGTTGTGAACATTTTTTTTTTTTATACCCTCCCCTTGATGTTCAATGGTGAAATAATAGGCAGAAAACGGAGAGCTATGTTTCAGAGTGATATCAGATCTCTACAATATGCACCCTACTGTGCCTTTTCAGATGTTTCTGGTGGAGAAGAATGTCAAACTAATTAGCTCTCCGAACCCTAACCCTAGCTCTGTTAACCAGTGGCGAACACATTTCAAAACTCTCTTTCTAGTTCCATGGATCTGACACCCAGCATCTCTGTTCTCCGTATGCATGCTGCTTACCAAAACGTTGCTCTTTGCTCCATAAGGGTAGATAATGTTAAATAAATCTATACAATTTGGATGTGGATATGATAGACACACAGAATTTTAAAAGGGAGCCGTTTGATATGAGACATTACCATAAACTATTTATTTGATTAAAAAAAACTTATAAGTCAACCGTATAACAAAAACAAAAAGGTCTAATGGTCTGTGTTGGGCTCCTTGGAGCTTTTATCATGATTATGATTATTATTAAATACATTTGGGACTCACCACATACACCGTTTCTCCAGTCTGGGAGTTGGATGCCCGCTGCAGCACACGCGTGCACGTAGGAGGAGATGGCAGCACACATGCAGGCCTCGCTGTTCTCACAGTTGCAGCTGTCATACATGCAGTTCTATAGCAGGACAATGCAGAAACAAGTCACTTAGAAGTGAGTCCCTGTTGTTGATGTTGTTAATTAATTTGTAAAGCTCCCACCACCCTTCAAATTAAATAAATATATAAATCAATCAAATATGTCTCAAATAAAATGTGATAATAATAATACAATGCTTAAAGGGATACTTCACCGATTCAGAACCGGCGTTCTATCATTATAAAATCGCTAATGTAATAAATAAATAACGTTTTTTTCCCTCAGTCGAACCCAGTCTTCCCTTGGCCCAGCTTTTCTGATCTAATTTTCTCCTGAGTTGGCTGAGTCAAATGACGCGTTTGACGACATCTCAGTAATGCTTTGCTTGCCTGCTAGAAGGGCCGAGGACTACAAACCACTGGTTCTGCAAATTTGTGAGCCAACCAATAAGGAATGAGGGGGGGCGGGGGCTCACGTACGAGATATGAACACAATGTCCGCCATGTTTCTTCATGGCTTAGCTCGAGAACAAATTTGCAATGTGAAACAGACGAAGGGGATTTTGGAAATTCTATTGTTCGATTCAGACATTCAGGGCTATTTGTACGAGCCAGAATACAGCCAGGAAGAATTGGGAGAAACAGACGTCTGAGCATAGAGTAAGTGTTGTTGTTTTTTGCAAACACATTAGCTACAATAGTTTTGAGTCCCGGGGAACGTGACAATGTAGTCATCCGAAAGTAGCCGATCTTATTGGCAGAGCATAGGCTACGTTACGTTAGCTTTTCTCAGGCTAGGATGAACCGATTTCAATTTTTTCACATTTATAATACATATAATTATTTAATTCATACAACCTTCATATCTCAACTGGTGAAGCATCCCTTTAAATGGACACCTCACGCATTTGCATTAAGCTTAGTATCATTAGAACTCTGTCATATTTTTTAATGGTCTTGCATCATTCCCTCATTTCCCCCTGAGAAGGGAGGAGATCCGTGTCTGCCTCTAACACTCCCTGCTTTAAATGATGCAAAATGTTGGGGGGCTCTAAGTCTAAAAAATACAAGCACCTCAGGAAGGGTGACTTTATAATCAACATTATTTATAAAGCACCTTTGACTTGCTAAATTAATTGCTAGAACAATTAACAGCAGGACATGGGTGGATGGAGGGCAGTAATCAATCAATACAAATAAGACATACAGCGAAAATAAAAACACCAGTTGCTCACGAGATACACAACGCAAGACAAAAGCAAATAGAAGTGGTAAAAAAAAACAGGGAGATCCATGCAATGGTGCAGCTTGGGGCCTACTCACATATCTGTAGGTTTCAGGGCTGAGCTCAGGATGACACGGCGCGAACACACCGCTAGGGTCGGTCAGCAGAGTGCACCAATGCTTGGCATACTTTTCTGTAGAGGAGCAATACACAATGCACACTAGTTAGAGATTCAGAAAGGGAACAAAGTGGTCGGAGTTAGCCTATTAAGATATTTATTTCAGTGAAAAAAATATACACAGGCCTACAAAAAGTCCCAGTGTTGTTATTTCTCTTTGAATATAGTCATTAATTAAAGGCCTCCCTCAGGGTTGGCACTATATTTGGCTGTAGATAGTATGTTAGGCCGATGAATAAAAAAAGTTACTTTAATTTAAGAGATTTTCTCTTGTTACATTTTGAATATCTACCATTTTCTAGACTGAGACTGCATGGGTCCTCAAATTTGCTTTTAATGTCGAGGCAGCTTGCGTGCGTCTTCCAGCTGTTGGCGAAGCCAACAGGCGTGGCATCCACCACGCCGCTCAGCTTAAGGAAGTCATCTGCCTGGTTCTTGTTGAAGTTTCCACACAGACCTGCAGACCAGCACACAAAATAATAAAAAAATAAAAAGGTTAAATATAATATGTGTATTTTGCTCTGGAATGTTTGTGTAATAGAAGAAAAAGACGCACTAATAACATTATACAGATATAGAGGCAAAGGTCACAAACCACAGGTTTTGCCCTGGTATGCATTGTTGACAGTGATGTAGAGCTGCATGATGGGCTGAAGCTGGACCTCCAGCTGCAGGCCAGATGAGGTGTGAACCAGCAAGAAGAATGAAGATGCCCTGAAGGCATATATCCCAGCTTGGGGACAGAAGGAAGAGCCAGAGCTGTGTTAGGTCTCATCACATTGCCAAGAGAGGACACCTTCATAACGTAAAAACTCTCACACTACACATTATAATCAAGCATCACCATTATGAATCTCCCTTACCTCTCACTTAAGTGAAAATAACATTTAGGTCTGGAATATACCTTGCTAACCTTGGCCATACAGAGGATGATTAGGCCTTTATAAATAACATCATCATAAATCATTTTTAATTTTCTTTTAATTATTATTATTATTATTTATTTGTATTTATTTCATAGTCAGTCAGAGTAATCTTCACACAATGAAGCCAAGTAGTGCCACTTGGAAAGTGTAGCAACACAGAACAATATATGTCTCACCAGCAGAGAAAGGCAGCTGAGAGTAGATGCCATTAACGTACACCTTGCCACTGGGCTGGATACTGATGACCTGCGTGGAAGAAGAGAGGATGTGATGGAAGCCTTCTAGCCCACCATCTTTGTATCCATCTATCCTTGCATATCTGTTATCACCAAAGGTATTTCAGGTCACAGCGGGGATGGGATTATGTCTGTACTAAACTGACAAAAGGGGTTGTGTGCGCGAGTGTGTATCTTTAAGTAGCCTGTTCTCTTACTGTTTTCTCGGCGGTGAGGGCTATGGTGACAGACTGCAAACAGGTCTCACTATCAGTCAGTCCACACTGCGCCAGGTCTGCCTGGATCTGAAACTGGTTTCCTTTGCAGTCCTACAAACGCAAACACACTTGGTCATACTCCACCTTGACATTTAATGGGGTTGATAAATACATACTCCCCCCAATTTCACATTCATTATTTTCTTGTTGTTCAGTGTAGATTTGTGTAAGAGGATTTGTCAGAGGCTGTGTAGTGCAAAAGTCGATTTTGATAGCAATATTGTAGCAATGCGTAGTATCTTGCATCCCAACCAAACAATGGTTTAGAATGGTTACATCAAGATTACGCTATGTCTATGGTGACTATGAAGTCAGTTTATAGAACAGTTAATTTACATTACTTTGTTGACTTAAATAACATAAAGTTCATAAGCAGAACATAAATATATGGAAGGATTTTTTGTTACTTTTCTTGTGGTGGTTATATTTTCTGAACTGCATGCATTCACATATTCAATACCTTGGCCAGAACATAGGAGCAATCTCCATGGAAGGTGTAGACCTTGTCATCGAAGGTGTTAATGTGAGACCCTCCTTCTACAGAGCATGTCCCTGGACACTCCCCGTCTCTACAGTCCCACTGTCCGCCTCCATGACACGTACTGTAGAAACGCACGCACACGGGCACACATGCGTGCAAGCAAAATTAATGATTGATCACATAATACAATAGACGCATTCCTTGAATCTCGCATAACTGCTTGCAGTTCTAGTTATCTTTGAGATGGTAGCTTATTAGCAAAGACATGATATGGATGGTATTCAGAAGAAAGGTGTACCATGTCTTGCAGTTGCTGGGGTAGGACTCCCCAGGCATGTAGGTCTTGCCGTTGTAGCTGCATGGGCAGCTTTTCAGTGGAACACAACCTTGGTTGGTTACGTCGTCCACAACCATGCCTGAAGAGGACAAGGACAAAGCATCACACAATCATTCTAGAAACGGTAGATACATGGTGTGCACAGCTGACCATAAGTCCTATGTAAAGAGATGATCCCTTGATCTAAGTTAAAGGAATATAGTCTATTTAGTTGATAATATTACAAATGTATTGTAGTGATTTATCGTTCATATTATCTGATGTTAATTGTTTTCTGTTAAAATGTTATGAAATGTAAATGTTAAGTATTGTTATTTGTGGTTGTACGTGCATGCGTGTGGGCTGACCTTCTGGGCAGAAGCATCCATCGGTACAATGGCTGTCACAGGTCTGGCTGGCATCGGGGTTGCTGCATGTGTTAGCGCAGGGACTTCCACACTCGTGGTACTCCATGTTGAAGGGACAAGTCTTCCCTGCAACAGCATCATCCCATGCCCATGTCATTCACATCAAATCTACACACCTAGTATCGATTTAAACTATCACTTCGACAGTCACAATTTAACCAATGAATGATTAATTTGAAGCTGCTCCAAATAAAAGATTTGGGAAACGCCACAAATTCTGTCTATTAGGAGCGCCCCTTTGGAGCGCCATGGATGCATTTCCATAAACGATCAAGATGGCTGCCGCTGATTTATCACACGTTTTATTGCTCTAATTGGTTGTATTTAATTCATTCATTTAATTGAATGGGTTCGAGACTGGTTTGCTAAGGCTAACAATTCACTGTATTACACATTATCATTTATTTAATTGCCAAATCCGGCAGTTGGAAATGGAAACCTCATATTGGATTATTCTTAGATAAACACCCTTTGTAGATTGCCCTTCCTCCCAAATCTGTTCTAGTTTGTTCAAAAGTGGTCCTTACAGCAGAACTCCAGGGTCCTCCACTGGTTTGGTTTTCCGCCGGCATGAACACACTGTCTGGAGAACTCAGAGAGTGTGTTGCAGAGGCACAGGGAGTTGGGCTTGCTCTCTGTGCTGGTGTTGGTAGTACTGCTGCTGCAGTGACAGATATCAGCCACACAGGCACTGGCGAGGGAGGCCACATCTATCAGACCCTGGCAGCTGGTGAAGGCTGGCCCTGCGAATATCTGCTCGCAGAGAGAGCTCTGGAGGGAAGAGTGTCGAGTTACAGGTTGATGATTAACAACATCAATCGTTCGGGAAACTTGTTCAGACATAGGTTTTTTTATTGAATCCTTTGTGATGAGTTAGGGTTCAGCTACTTGTGAGCTGGTGTGTGCTCTTACCATGTTAGTGCATTTATCCACGGGAACCAGTTCATAGTCATTGCAGGTCTCTGTTGGGCCGTTCATTTGCCAGAAGCTTGCATACTCGAGAGGGGAAATCTTGATAGCTTTGGATATGTTGAGAGAAACATATCGTTGATATACGTTAATATTGATGTTTGATTGATCTTTTTCCATTAATGATCATTGGAAATATCACAACATAAGATGGATTTGAATTTCAAGTCAAAAAACATTTACCATGGCTGTAGAACTCATCGTGCATACCATTGAAGTCTCCACAAAGACCACAAGTATGATTCTTGTACTTTGTGTCTAGTTCGACCTGTATGGCAAAGCAACATATTCATCACCGGGGGGCTTGTTTTAAGAAGCTGGATGTCCAAGTTAACAAAATATGTTTCATGTTCTGAATGTAAAATTTGTAAGGAGAGAGATTAAAAGAACAATGCTTCATTCCCCTGATTGGTCATTTATGAAGAATCAGGGCAGCGTTCTACATTTTCATTCAGGGCATTTAACCAAAGCCACAACCATGCAAGGCTACATACAACACATCACTAGTTAGGTTTAGATGTCTTGTTCAGGGATGACACAACATTCGGCTAGGAGGAGCTGGGTATTGAACTAGCAGCCCTCCGATTACAAGTCAACCCGCTCTACCTCCTGAACTAATCTGACAACTTCTAAAATCGATAGTGGCTCATACAGAGGCCGGTTCATACAGTGTAACTCGAAACAGACAATCCCAGAGGTGATTACAATTACTAATATAATAAAGGATGGATCTGTCACCTTTAAGTGTGTGATCATATTAATCAATCTACTTCAATTTAGACAAGAGACATGTATAGGTCTTTATCATCGAGGACAAACTATATCGTAGCTCTTTTTAAACGGAACCTCAAAACCCATCTCTTTAAAAGAGCATTTAGCTAAACTTTCTTTGAGGTTCCCCCTTTTTTTAATAGTTTTTTGGTATTTTTTTCTCTGAAGCACTTTGAGATTCTTGAATATAAAGTGCATTATAAATAAAATGTATTATTATTATTATTATTATTATTATTATTATTATTATTATATAACTTGGATTACTTTTCCATATAAAATGGGGTGGATCTTTGGGAATTTGAACAATAGCCAACCGGGCAAGTAGACCAAGTTTTAGTTTAACTCGCTCTTACACAAAGGTGTTTGTTGCCATGAACCAAATGATCTAAACCAATGAAGATAGAAAGAAGTTGTCACTGCAGGCGTGGGCTATGTTATCTTGGAACTAACCTGCGATCTATCTGGTTTACTCATATTAGGTTTCCAGAAAGATTCATCATTGAAACTGGACTAAGAGTATTCTAGTCTTGGTATCTAAAACGGAAATTCTGAGTTCCCTTGAATTCTGACGTACAATATGCATATTCTTCTCTGCAACAGCAACGGGCAGATAATATAATCTTATTGTATCACGTTGCTATAATTATTAGTTTCCTACCAGGAAGGAATCTTCCCCATTCCAGATGGCACTCAGTCCCAACTTTGCTTTGATTTTGATGTGGGTGGTCGTTCTCTCAATGAGGACTCCTGATTGGCTGAATGGCAAAATTGCGCTGGAGGAATAAAGAGAAATATCAAGCATATCCTATTTAAATCTCATTCTCAGGCCTGTTGAAATAAATCATTAGAAAGTGAGCCATTTCCCACATTACATAACTAACACATACTGTAATGGCCTTTTGGAGTGTGCATTACTGTACTATATACTGTGAGCCTCCTCCTCGCTTAATGCGGTCTATCAATCGCCATACACCAATGAATGTTTATTTTACAAAAATGGCCTGCTAACTCTGAAGGAGTAAGAACCTACGTCTCGCCATTGATGACTACGGAGCCCTTGGATAGCTCCACCGCCATGCCGTCCAGCTTCATGACCACACTGCTGATGGTGGGCGTTCCATCGACCAGCTGCCTCCTCATCTGGATGTTGAAGTCCTGGAAGCTGCTACCGCACAGAGACGTCAGGACATAGTTGCAGCTTGAGGGCAACTGAAAGAGGTCCCCATCGAATGTCTTGAAGTGGAAGTTGCCCCAAGTACTGCAAACCTGGCCATTGTGAACGGGGCTTTGGCCTAGAAGGGGAGGAGAGAACATAGCATGTGGAGGTGTTCAGCATACACAGCATGAATGCATTATCAAGCCCATTCCATAGATATTCATTCACATTGAAGAATCATCACTACCCCCGAAAAGAAAATTTAGGCAAAAAGCAGCATTTTTGACTCTTGATTTCTCAGCTAATCAAGTAGCATATTTCATGAAGTGGAGAACTGGCTTCCATCCTCCAATCCTATCCACAATCTCAAACACAATACCTCCAGTTATCGCACAGAACAACACTAATAACCACCATCATTACTACTAGTTGCTACTAGTTCCACTCTTGCGTCAATTCTCAAATCCTAGTATTTCTTCCAAGCTTCCTATCTGGCATAGTACCCCTTCAATTCCTGCAGAGAAACCTACCGCTAAAAGAAGATGCAAACGCTGCTGAAAGTGTCAGCCAGAGCAGCCAGTCGTTTGCCATTTTGAACCTGTGGTACATCGCGACCACAGTTAGGTTTGAGGAAGACGGGGAGGCAGAGCCAGGTCTTTATACCTCAATGGAATGTCTCAACATTAGACAGGTGCAACATCTACCCGCCCATAACCTCCCTCCCTCGCTCACACCTCTTCCTCCTACCTTCTCGCCTCAATTGTTCTCTGCTCTCTCCAATCGCTGCCCCGCCACACCCACTCCCAAACCCAAGGCTTGTGCCACCAGTGACAAATGACGAGGATCTCTAATTTGGAGATGACGCTGAGACGTCTCCTCTGGCCTGTGCAGGAGGCAGGAGGGAGGGGCAGGGTGCATACAAGGATGTAGGCAATTTCAATATGTTGTTGTGTTCTTCTGGGAATAAACAGATACAAGGTTACATTATATGAGATTTATTTAGCTTGACACTAAGGTCCAGAGTAACTAATATTAAGTGCATTCAACCATGAAGATACCGTCCAGAAACTGTACGTTTCATTCAATACATTGACATCTTCAAAGTAAACTTCTTCGTTTACATGATTTGCTTCATAAAGTTTGAACATTTAAAATAATTGTTTTATTTTGAAAGTTTCCAGAAGTTAACCTTTTCTTTGTTTCATTAGTTGAATCTAGCGTGTGCCGAAAAAGTTTCATTGCACGCTTTTCCGACATATTATCCAACACCCAAAGTGATAATCAGTTTTAACTTGTGAGCATAATAGACTACGCTAATGCTGATATTACGTATGAGTAGTCAAGGGCAGAACTGATAAACTGCCTTGGACAATTAAAAATGTCACGCACACTTTCCACAAGTGGTTTCTCTGTTTATATTTGTTTTACTAGATCATGTTTTGACTCATGTGATAAAAGCTAAAGAGTTTGCGAGGCGTGTTCAGATCCCACAACAGATTAACAGTTGGCACTATTGTTTTGTTATCAGTCTAACACATTCAATGGATATAAGCAATATGACTCAGCGTGAATGGGCAAGCTTGAGATTACTTCCTCTTGTTCACAGAAAAGCACACAATTATGGATCCATTAGCATTGTTTTACTGTCCACCCAAATATAGATAGTGGGTAGGTCTCACAGCGGGTGTGACCTGAAATTGTAGTGGTACTGGCTACTTGTCAAATATTTCCAGGTTTTAATCTAATGATGATGGTAAAGGTGCTTTGCATCAAATAACAACAAAATTTAAATTGTGGATGAGTTTTGAAGGAGATGTTGATATAATTCAGCATTTATGATGAGTTGGACATAGTAGCACAGCCATTTGCAAATTTCTTTGGACAGACCTGAACAAAGCCCTCATTAGCGGAACATGAGAGTCTGGACCTCCACGTTGTCTGGGTAGTTCATAAACATAAACACTGAATAGGATGGCAGTAGCTCAAGAGGTAGAGGAGGTCATCGTGCACCCTTAAGGTTAGATTCCTGGTTCCTTCTAACCAAATGTCGAGATGACACCTAAGCTGAGTGAGTCATGATTGTGTGTAAGAATGGATGACTGATAGGTACTAATGTAAATTGCATTGAGTGGCTACAGATCAGAAAAGTGCTTTATAAATTAGATTCATTTACCAATAGAATACAGTCATTGATGATTTATATGACTGTAGTGTATGAAGGACATAGATACACATAATAATGGATTGAATTTATATTTATTTTCTAGACACTCAAAGACGCTTTACAGTGAAGGGGGGACCTCACTAACCACCACATATACCATTGTAAGTGTATCTCTGTCCCCAGACGTGTTGTTCTGAGGTTACAGAAGGTAACCATAAAAAGGAGTGGAGGGTTGGCTGATTAACTATGTTTTGCCTCCTGACAAATCACTTCCTCCCGATGGAGATAAGGTTTACAGTTGCCACACCATGGAGTCTCCTAGTTAAAGGTTTAACTATGATCTGCAACACATTTGTTTATTCTCTAAATTGAAAAAACAAAAACAAAAACAAAACCAAGGCTCTCACGTTGCAAGATCTCATAGTTTCAAGTACAGAGGACACTGTCATCGAGTTTATTTACATAACAAGATTTCAGCAATGATAAGGTTTGAGTATTGGGTTGCATGAAACCACACAATTCTGAAAAATCCAAACATATAATAAATAAACCCTAAACCTGAGCTCTAACCTTATGCCTGATCTCTAACCTAAGAAAATAACCTCTACCCTTAAACCTTCCCACTAAACATTCGACGTCGGATAGACGTGCAGAGCATGTCTATATCTGGTCCGTCGGTCCATGACCTATTCTGGACATCTATTTGACGTCCAAACTAGGTCCACTATTTGGATGTCAAACCATGACCCAACTTGGACATCATATTTATGTTCAACAGTTCACCTTTGAACTGGGTAATTTTTTGGACATCATTTGGACGCCTATAACAGGTGCAGGAAATGTATATGTGACGTCTTTTCTGTATCATTATTGGACGTCGAACTTCGGTCCACTGAAGGGATGGTTTTATAACGCCATGCAACGTCTTTTTTTCGACTTCTACCGAAAGTCCAATGGTCTGTGGGACATCCGTGTAAGGGCTATTTATAGTCCAAATGTGACGTCGGAGTGACGTCTTTTCAACGTCAAATTTTGACTAATTTTAGATGTATTTTTTATACTACTTTGTTTCAAGATGTTTTCTGTACCATTAGTTTTCCTGTAGCTGTAGCATTTCATCTTTGAACCGGGTTTATTTTTTGGACGTCATTTCGACGCCTATGACCGGTGCAGGAAAATGTATAGATGATGTTTTTTTGTTGTTTTTTACATTTCCTGGTTTATTTATTTTGAGTAACAAGTAATTTTATGCATACATTCATTTTTGCATTTATCTGTTTATTTATTTTGAAATGCAGTTTGTGGGAAAAGTTCAGTAAATAATTTCATGGTAGCCTATTCACCTTATTCCTAACTTCAAAAATTGTGACGCCATGCCAGCCTTTGTCGTGGGCATCCGTGGCCTACTGGTTAAGAAGTTGGACCAGAAAAATGTGTGTGGGGGGGAGTAGTAGTTCAGCACTCTCCTACGTCCTCATCCATGGATGAGGTGCCATCGAGGAAGGCACCTGAAGCTCCCCGGACGCTGCAGAAACTGAATATAATACAGGTTAAACTGACTAAACATAGACTGTATATAATACATATTAAATAGACTTTCCATATGTGTATTGGTGGAAACTATCGCAGGTCTATCATGAAATAAGTTTTTATCAATTTTATCCGGATTTCTATGGGTTTGAACATTGTTGGAGACAATGTAGATAATGGTCTATTTGTTTGTAGATATTTAATGGAGAATTGTTATATATTAAGCCTTTAACTGTTAGTTTACTCATAGTTAATGTTTATTACTACATTAACTATTGTTAATTAATTAAGATTAATGTACCCCTATTGTAAAGGGCTACCATTATATATATATATATATATATATATATATATATATATATATATATATATATATATATATATATATATATATATATATATATATTCTATCATCTATTTTCTATCCCCTATATTCCACCTTCTTTTGTCCATAGTCTATCTTCAAGCTTCTATCTTCTATATGAAAGCCATTATATAGGTCTGAATGGACGTCTAGAAAGTTCACTCTTATTCACCATTTGTCATTTCTGTTCTCCTTTGCTACAACACCGCACAAATACAGGACAATATGTTGCTTTTCATACCTGTGTGGAAGCTTATAACTTGAAAAGTATCCACATTATTCGAGCTTTAAAGACATACCAAACATTTGTTTACACAGTGTAGTGGACTTTTTATCTCACACTCTATGCCTCTATAATATACAGGCATAGATTGGCATTCAGAGGCATTCATCCATATAGAGTCTATATCAGGGGTCTCAAACTCAACTTACCTGGGGGCCGCTGTAGGTAGAGTCTGGGTCAGGCTGGGCCACATCAAGAATTCCACAAAAAAAAGTAGCACAGCTGACCCAATCTAAGTTAATGATCAGGCTATAATGAGATCACGTTGGCTATGTAATCGCTGACAACAGGGGACATTTCATATTGGTTGGTTGAAACCGGGACATTTTAGCGTTCTTTGGCTTTTGTCGGGACTCAGGACACACAAGTGATAAAAAAGCGTGGCAAGCAACTCAGCAAAAATGTGCGTTTGACAACAACGAGCCGGCCGCACTAAAGGTACGGCCACACCAACCGCGTTCCCCGCGTACGACGCGTATAAAATCGGCAATTTTTCCATAGGGAACCATTGGTTTACGCGCGTATGAGCTGCGTAGATGCGTTACATGCGCTAAAGCAACATTTTAGCCGCGTTAAGGACGATACATACCTCCGGATACGGACAGTTTCGTCCCGTCCCGGAGGTGTTTCGTCCGTAAATGGGTCTGTCGCCTCTGAGCTTACGAATCCAGAGTCCGTATGATGAGCTGAATTAAGGATTTAAGGTTATTTGGCAAAACATGAACAAGAATGTAACTTGAAAAATGTTGTTAACCAACATCTCTCCGTCCAGAGTCCGGACGAAACTGTCCGTATCCGGAGGTATGTATTGGCCTTTAGCCGCGTATGAGCTGCGTATATATACGCACCTAACACACCTACGCGCGGATTTCAAAAAATTGAACTTTTTACGCTCCTACGCATGACGATTAGCCGCGTTGCCCAATCAGCGTTGAGCTTGACCCGACGTCACTGGCAGAGAGTATTGAGCTTGGACAGAAGCATACGGCCGACATCTTTCTTTATTCTGTGAGGAAATAGTAACATAGTTACGCCATTAAATGCGTTTATGGAAACATTTTTAGCGAGAAATGTGCATCTTACTTTCATAATGTTCGCTCGGTGAATGTGAAGGATGTTTGGTTTGATAGTTATGACGAAGAGGGAACGCTCCGTTCACTTGCATGGACAGAGTCTCTGGTTGCTAAGCAACCTCAACGTCTTGGCGGACTATATATCTGCTGATCAACACTACGAATGCTGGAAACACACCAGACACACCATGTGAAGTTATTTAACCCGATTATTGTTATTTATATCCGAGATTATTTAATCTAACCCGATCTAAACTCTATCACCCAAACACGGCGGCGTTTGGGTTTCCTACCTCGGACTCCAGCGCAGCCACGGCCGACAACTTTCTTTATTCTGGGTGGAAATAGTAACATAGTTACGCCATTAAATGCGTTTATGGAAACATTTTTAGCGAGAAATGTGCATTTTACTTTCGTAATGTTCGCTCGGTGAATGTGAAGGATGTTTGGTTTGATAGTTATGACGAAGAGGGAACGCTCCGTTCACTTGCATGGACATGGACTCATCTAGGCGCGTAGGAGCGTAGGCGCGTAGCTGCGTAGGACCATTTTTGACACAAAATGGTCAAGCAACATTTTAGCTGCGTTACGCGCGTAAATCTTACGCGGTTTACGTGTTTGGTGTGTTCGTACCATAACACTAAACTTTGATGTCAAGTAAGGGGCCACAAAATATCATCCCGCGGGCCTCAATTGGCCCCCGGGACGCGAGTTTGAGACCCCTGGTCTACTGCATATGGATAATAATAATAATAATTGATCCGTTTTTTATAGCGCTTTTCTAAGTACTCAAAGACGCTTTACAAATAAGAAAGAAATACATACAGACAGTACAGACAATCAAACAAAAGGGAAAATAAATAAATAAACAACACCACAACAATAGGCAACACATTAAGAGAGCAGGAGAGAGTGGAAGATGGCGGAGGATGAACTATACATAGCCTACAGTCCTCTTTTGTTTTGATAAAAACATTGTGTCTCTCTTTACGATCAGAAGACTGAGCTTTTTGGATTTCTGGTGACACTGCTCAGTGGTTTTCATGAAACCCAAAACCACCATTCTATCCGAGACCAGCTGGAAGACCTTCTCGTTCCTCACTGCTCCATCCAGCAGCTCCCTCTGCACTTCTTCCTCCCCAAGAATGCAGAGGAACGTCTCCACCTGCTTGTTAGCCCAAGCTAAAGGTTAGCGCGACATAACTTGCGGGTGGGTTTTGTGTTAGTTTGTTTGTTGTACTGCGGGATGAGTAGGGCTTATCACGACTTAGTCCGGACCCCGCCCACTTTTAGCGGTGGAAACGCAAACCGTGAGCATTGCATACTGAACCGACCCACACCCACCGATGGAAACGCCCCATAAGTGCTAGTTTAAGGCAAGGCAAGGCAAGGCGAGGCAAGGCAACTTTATTTATGTAGCACTTTTCATACACAAGGCAGACTCAAAGTGCTTCACATATAAACATTGTCATACGATAAAATAAAATAATAGATAAGTAAAAGAAAACATATGCAAATGAGTAAAATAGAAAGTGCAATGTATTTAAGATCAGATCAACAGTCTCTCTGGTACCCACGTCGGGACTCCAACCCGACCTAAAGGAACTTGCTACTTTCTCTGGGACTCCAACCCGGATTCTAGTCAATTTCTATTCTAGGCTAGGACTCTATTCTAAGACTCTTAAGTATACTGTTTACAATTAAAAGCTGTTGTCTGTTACATTCGGTTAATACCCTAGCCATCATCTCCAGCTCTCATCTGGCTCTATAACAAGTAAAACCATGTAAACCAAGGAAACCATGACCAATATTAAGTAGGGCTTTCTACCCCCTGACACAAACAAAAACAACCATTGCAGAATTATGCATTCCTTAAATTGACCTTTTTCTAATCAAGTGTGTTTGAGGTAACATTTTCTGACAGTCAAACAAGCATCTGTTGTGTGGATAGTCCACTCAGAAGGTCCTGTGTATGAATCTAACAGGCGTTTCTTAGTATAACCTCAGGTTGGATAATTCATTAACTATACTAATGACCCTGACGTGACTTGGCTGGACTTCACTGACTTGTTAATAACTAGGTTTACAAGATCATAGCAGATTGGGGTTAGACATTTCAATTGTTTGGGCTCAAACCCATTCGACTTTTTGACTGTGGATCAAACACCTTGGTTTAAATTACATTACATAATAGTGTTCAACCTACCAAAATTCTCCCATGTGAAACCCCTTTTCCGTGACCCCATTGGCTCCCTGTAGCAGCTCGCATCAGATTCAAGACGAGGGTACTGGCCTACAAGGCGGTCAATGGAACTGCCCCTGCCTACCTCCAAGCATTGGTCAGACTGCACACCCCAACTCGAGGGGAGCTGAGTAGTAGTTGAGCCGAGTAGTTGAGTCGAGGCTCAACTACCTCAGCTGGACGCCTGGGACCACCATCGCTAAGAGCAAGCAAAGGTCGATCATCAAATGCTGATGTCAGGACCTCAGACTCACACACCAGCTTCCCCAAAAGATTCAAGCCTCAATTGTTCAGAGTCTCCTCCCTTACCCCTTACGTGGCAAATGCACACACTTATTTGATGTTGTATGTCCTTGCAATTAAAAATAGAACTTAGCAATAGAACTTAACCTAGCATTCAAATCCAAACCGGTATTACACTATTTCGTTCTCATGCTCATGAAAAGTAATCTATTGAATCTTGTCCCAGAGCATGATTGTCTTTCGTGATACACAGAACAACATGTAATTTACTCATGAACTGAGTCTGCCATCTGATATTACGTATGAGTAATACCTAATATGTGTCCTTGTAGCCTGCAGATGCTGTCATCCTTAATGGAGAAAACTATTCCTTACCAATGCCTTAACAGACTGCAGATTGTGTATGCAATGCACTCCTTCACTAGATTACATTGAACTCCTGTTGGTTTTGGTGTGCCACTGACGTCAACCACAAAGATTTGAGCCATTTCCTCCTACCTGTCTGGAGAGGCAGCGATCACTTTGGGGGAGGAAAGGAACACGTGGGGCAAAGACAATGTTACAGATAGATGCATACTGTCATATAATACAGAGGGACTTCTAGAACACTAACATGCAGGCGTGCCAAATTGATATGTAATTATGTCAAATGTTATGTTAGTATGTGCTTAACGTGAACCTCCTAAGATGGCGCATTTTGATTGGTTCTCTATCTCGGGATATTGGGCAATATCCCATGATTGAGATCATCATGGGATGGTCGTCTCGTCACACTAATAAAAACAAATAAACCGCTAATAAAGGCAAGGCAAGGAAACTTTATTTATAAAGCACTTTTCATACACAAGGCAGACTCAAAGTGCTTCACCTATAAACATTGTCATACAATAAAATAAAATAATAGATAAGGGAAAAGAAAACATATGCAAAGAAATAGTAAAAAAGAAAGTGCAATGTATTTAAGATCAGATGAACAGTCTCTCTGGTACCAACGTCGGGACTCCAACCCGACCTAAAGGAATATGGTACCCACGTCGGGACTCCAACCTGACATAAAGTAACTTGGTCCTTTCTCTGGGACTCCAACCCGGATTCTAGTACTCTATTCTAGGACTCTAACCCAGATTCTAGGACTCTAACCCAGACACACATCGGGAATCTAACCACGAACCAAAGGCTTTATTCTGGGACTCCAACCCAGAATAAAACATTTTGATTCTGGGACTCTAACCCAGATTCTAGGACTCTAACCCAGACACACATCGGGAATCTAACCACGAACCAAAGGCTTTATTCTGGGACTCCAACCCAGACAGACGTCGGGACTCCAACCCAGACAGAACTCAGGCCTTTCTCTGGGACTCCAACCCGACCTAAAGGAACTTGGTCCTTTCTCTGGGACTCCAACCCGACCTAAAGGAACCCAGATTCTAGGACTCTTACCCAGACAGAACTTGGGTCTCAAACCCTTATCCGTTCTCTCTGGTATCAGATCATGTATATTTCTGGTAAAAATAGAAAATAAAGGGAAAGTTAAAAAGGCATTTTTGTAATAAAATAGAAAATAAAGGCAAAGTAAAAAAAACTTTTTAGACTCTTCAGTCTTGTTTTAAAGGTGGTCAGAGTTGAGGCAAGACATAAATCCTCAGGGTGTTTATTCCTGCTATTTGTTGCATAGTAAATGCTAAATGCTAAACTAAATGCTGCTTTCCCATGTTTCGTGTTTACTCTGGGGATAATTAACAGATTGGTCTCAGAATAACTTAGTGGTCTAGAAGGCTTATGTAGTGGAAGCATATCACTTAAATATTTTGGGCCTAAACCATGTAGGGATTTATAGGTTAGCAACATGATTTTAAAATCAATTCTCTGACCTACAGGAAGCCAATGTAATGATTTAAGAATGGGTGTAATATGTTCACATTTTTTGGTCTTTGTTAGAAATCTAGCTGCAGCATTCTGAACAAGCTGAAGCTTCCTTAGAGTTTGTTTTGAAAGACCTGTAAGGAGACCATTGCAGTAATCAAGCTTACTAGTGATAAAGGCATGTACAAGTTTTTCTAAGTCTTCGGTGGACATGAGCCCTCTAAGTCTTGCTACATTTTTAAGGTGATAATATGCAGATTTTGTAACTGATTTGATGAGACTTTCGAAATGTAAATCTGAATCCATGATAACCCCTAGATTTCTGGCTTTGATTGAGGTTTTCAGGGACAGACAGTGAAGGTGTTGGGTTACTTTAAGCCTTTCCGTTTTAGCACCAAATACTATTATCTCTGTTTCTGTTACCTCATTTAGTTGAAAGAAATTTCGGCACATCCATTCTTTCACCTGCTCAATGCACTGGCACAGCAGATCTATGGGCCGATAGTCATTTGGTGATAGCGATACATAGATCATCGCTATCATCATCAGCATAGCAATGATGGTCAATATTGTTATTTTGCATGATATGCCCTAGTGGGAGCATGTAGATGTTGAATAAAGAGGGTCCTAAGATCGAACCTTGTGGGACTCCACATGTCACGTTGGTTGATTCTGATACAAAATCCCCAATGAAAACAAAGTAGTTCCTATTTTGTAGGCAGGACCTGAACCAATTTAAGACTGTGCCTGAAAGCCCCACCCAGTTCTCTAACCTGTCCAAAGTATTGTATGGTCTAAAGTGTCGAATGCAGCACTGAGGTCTAGAAGCATTAGTATTGAGGTTTTGCCAGAGTCTGTGTTAAGACAATGTCGTTTACAACTTTAATAAGGGCGGTCTCAGTGCTTTGCAGTGGTCGAAATCCTGATTGGAAGGTGTCATAGCAACCAGTTGATGCCAGGAAATGATTAAGTTGCTGGAGGACAACTTTCTCAATGATTTTACTTATGAAGGGTAGATTTGATATTGGTCTGTAGTTGTTAATAATAGAGGCATCTATGCTCCGCTTTTTTAAAAGGGGTTTGATAACTGCAGTTTAAGGCTTTTGGGAAATTGCCTGACTGGAGAGAGTTGTTAACTATCTGCAAAAATATATATTGCTAGGCAGTCAAAAACATTCTTAAAGAGGTTGATAGGTAAAGTATCAAGGCAACAGGTGGATGGCTTTAGTTGTGTCACAGTTTCCACAAGAGTTTTAGAGTCTCTAGAACATTAAAGCATGCCATCCTTGCCACGTTACTTTTGCCTGAACAGGGTGATAGTCCAACGTTTTTGTTTGAAGTGGAGATATTGATGGCGAGTCTGATGCCTTCAATTTGATCAATATAAAAAGCTGCAAACTCATTGCACTTCTGCGTGGAATGGAGATCAGGTGGAATTTGTGTTGGGGGTTTGGTCAGTCTGTCAACAGTTGCAAATAGGGTTTTTGCATTATTAGTATTGGTTTTAATGATATTGGAGAAAAAAAATTCTCTAGCACTTTAAGTCTAAATTGTAGGCACGGGGGCTCTCTTTATAGATATCATGGTGAATATGAAGGTTTTTTTTACGCCAGATGCGTTCAACCTTCCTGTGTCATGGGGGCGTTTAGCAGAACCCAAGTGCACGGACAGACGACTAGTGCAGGATAAGTACAAGGCTTTATTTAGGGACAGGATCGACAGGCAGAGGGTAGTCGGCAGGCAGAGGGCAGATGGACGGACCAGGAATAGGGAACGGGTAAGCAGTCAAACCGACAGGGACTCGACGGCAGGCGGGATAGTCAGACAGGCAGAGGTCGGCAACGGGGGGCAGGCTGGTGGATCAGGAGCCTGGGACAGAAGAGCCGACAGGCCAGCAGGGGCTGGGCAGCAGGCAGGATAGTCAGACAGGCAGGGAACGGCAACTGGAAGGATCGGAGAAGTATCAGGAAGAAAGCTCTGAGAAACTCTGGAGACAATCTGGCAGGGAAGGATTGGGAGGAGAGGACTAATATAGGGAGCACACAGGTAGAGATGGTTGGGAAAATTAGGGAAGGACAGAGTGGCAGACCAGGGACGTATCATGACATTCCTGCATTATTTTTTCTGTGCTGTTACAGAAGCAGCTTTTCTGCAGGGTTTCTTTTGCTTTCCAGAAATCGTTTTAACCTTATAAGGTGCAATGATATCTATGACTTCAAATTTTTCAAATTAAAGTTTCAGTCATCAGCAGAACATGGGTTGAGAGGTGGTAGCAAGGAGATGGCCTTTTTATAAAAGAACATTAGAATCTTCATTGATATACCGTTTTTTGACAGTATTTGATTTTGTCTGTATGTCGGGAATAAAAGATATGTTAAAGAAAACACAAAAGTGGTCAGACAAGGAAGGATTAGTCACAGAGAGATCAGAAACATTGACGCCCTTTGTGATAACCAGACCAGGCCAGAGAACAACGGGGTCATTTGAGCACGGTTAGGTGTGAAAACGGCCACACGGCCACGGCCAGATGGCCTAGTGTGAGTTCACCCTGAGAGTGAGGGTTGGAGTCGTGCGATGTTCTTCAGGTGGTAGAATGCAGATCTTGTGACGTTCTTAATGTGGGACTGGAACCAAAGACTACGATTTTATTTGTGGATTTTACATCTACTTTACTTCCTGCTTGTTGCGATGCAAGATGACCCGCTTTCCCGCTTTCCAGTATCGTCAGAGCCTGAGTCGCGTCACAGTGCTTAAATTTGCAGACGCGATCTGATTGGATGACGGATCCGTCGCTGCCGAAAAAGTTGAACATTTTTCAACTTCTTGACTGAGCCGAAGGCTCCAACGGAACGGACGGATCCACAATGCATTGCGCGTCCGTCCCCATTAAAGTCAATGGGGATCACGCAACGGACGAAGGTAGTGGGCACGGGGCGTAACAGTGGTATAATGAGCACATACCACAGCCTGGCGTGATCTATTGCTTAAATATCATGGCCAAAAGATGTGTGCGCCTCCGGATGAAATTCACCTGGAACACGTCTTTATGTTGACTTTGTATGGAGTCGCATTGCCCCGTCGCTTTTGGTGTGAACGCAGTGAAGACCTTTACGCCCCGTGCCCACTACCTCCTTCAGTCAACGGAGGTGGGAAGGCGTTGCTGACTGATGGGGGAGTAGTCTTTGCAGAGGCATCCGTCAGCCAATCAAATCGCTTCGCCGGGTTCTTCCCGCTACTTCCTGCTTGTTGTGATGCAAGATGACCCGCTTTCCCGCTTTCCAGTATCGTCAGAGCCTGAGTCGCGTCACAGTGCTTAAATTTGCAGACGCGATCTGATTGGATGACGGATCCGTCGCTGCCGAAAAAGTTGAACATTTTTCAACTTCTTGACTGACGCCTCGTGCCCACTGCACCATCAGTCAACGGACGTGGGAAGGCGTGGCTGACGGATGGGGGAGTAGTCTTTGCAGAGGCATCCGTCAGCCAATCAAATCGCTTCGCCGGGTTCTTCCCGCTTCTTCCTGCTTGTTGCGAGGCAAGATGACCCGCTTTCCCGCTTTCCAGTATCGTCAGAGCCCGAGTCGCGTCACAGTGCTTAAATTTGCATACGCGATCTGATTGGATGACGGAACCGTCGCTGCCGAAAAAGTTGAACATTTTTCAACTTTCTGACGGTGGCGAACGCTCCAACTGAACGGACGGATCCACAATGCATTGCGCGTCCGTCCCCATTCAAAGTCAATGGGCAACGGTCAACTGACGGAGGTAGTGGGCACGGGGCGTGAGCCGAAGGCTCCAACGGAACGGACGGATCCACAATGCATTGCGCGTCCGTCCCCATTAAAGTCAATGGGGATCACGCAACGGACAGAGGTAGTGGGCACGGGGCGTTAGGCCACAGCTCACCACCACAGCTTCAGCAATGGAGAACACCGCCCACTCCAGCTCAATGCCCCCAACCTCGACAGGGGTGCAAGAGAAGCTCTGCCAGAGGTGTGGGTTGAAGATCCCTCGGACGGGGGCCTCCTCCAGACGTTCCCAATTAACCCGCACTACCCGTTTGGGCTTACCAGGTCTGTCCAGTACTTTCCCCATTCCCTGATCCAACTCACCACAAGACGATGGTCGGTTGACAGTTCCGCCCATCTCTTCACCCGAGTATCCAAAACATGCAGCCTCAGATTGTTTGACACGATAACGAAATCGATCATCGATCTTCGGCCTAGGGTACTCTGGTACCAGGTCTACTTATGAGTATCCTTATGTTATGTTCGAACATGGTGATTGTTATAGACAATCCATGACTAGCACAGAAGTCCAATAACAAACAACCGTTGAAGACTGTGCGTAGAGGGAAGCCCCACCAGTCAGATCTAATTGGTAGCGCTCCCCCTCCCTCAAAAGCTCCGGTCCTTTCCCCACAGTGAGGTGACGTTCCACGTCCCCAGAGCCAGCTTCTGCCAGCTCGGGTTCACCCGACCCAGGGGGTCTGCCTGTAAGTCGTGGGCACACAGGACAAAGAAAGGGAGGGGGGGACATTATCTTAACATATGCACCTGAAGAGCAGGAAATTGAAAGGGCTCATGAAGAGAGAAAATATAAACAGCAGGGGAAAAAGCTAATTAACATCAAAGAAAAAGGAAAGCTCAAGAAATACAAATACAAATACAGATGTAGTATCAGTTGTAATACACACATAAAACAGTCAGACACCATAACAACCTTCAAGTCACAACTCAAAACTCACCTGTTCAAACTCGCACACAGTCTAACTGATCACTATCTTGATTGTTTGTTTTTTTTGTCTTGTTTTTGTTTTATTTATTTATTTTTCCACAATGTCTTGTTTTTAAACGATTTATGATAACTTTATGTCTTGGGTGCCTTGAAAGGCGCCTCTAAATTAAATGTATTATTATTAAATGTATTAATACGGGGTTGGAATGTTCTGTATATAACCTAGGCAACGATTAGAGGAAGCGATTAAAGGAGCAGAGTTCATACCATACAGTCACGTCTCTACGAGTCTGTTTACTCCGCTTAGACCCGGTTCAATTCCCTTCACTTGATTTAAGCCATTCAACATTTCTTCATGTCTTAAACTATGTGGCTTCAGTATCCCTTTAAAGTTAGAGAGAGAGAGAGAGAGACAGAGAGACAGAGACAGAGAGATCAATGGACGTCATGTTTGTTCTACCTGCATCGTTTGTTAACAAGGGCAGGAACCAGTTTAAGGTCATGAGACGACTGTGCTCAAGTAGAGATCAGAACCACACCTGTTTTGTCCACACTGGAGGGTGATGTGAATCTGTATATTCATGCAAAAACACGAAGCCCAAAGTAAGCTAAGCCCTGCTGCTATAAGTATGGCAATATATCTCAAGTGATCACAAATCATGAACTATGCAGACATTAAGACATTCATGTTTTGTTAGTCGCTACTTTTGGGAATCGGAATGAATGACAAAGCTAAGCACATTTTTTACCTTTATGCTCCGATCCTACTGAACTTATTTTCTATTTAATAGCATTTTTTTCTGGATGAACATTCCCGATGAAATAGAGCTCTCCTGTTATATAACATCAAGCCAGTTTCATCGCACTCCATGGGGTTTAGGATTTTGAAATAATCTTCCTGTAGTAGGCCTACCCCTAGAACGTCCCTTGTCATACGAGATGTGCACTACAAACCTGGCACTGCACTCTTTGGCTGTGAGTGAGAGCAAGTGTTATTGATGGGCTGATGACGTCCAGATTGAGGTGCCTCAGTCCAAGTCTATAATGAACTGTAGTGGGTCTCACGGCCATGTCTAGAGACACTCCCGACCGGTAGCTTAAGCACATTTACATGGACACATTCTGAAACGGAACATTCTGAGAGTCTGTCACAACCCATTTACAGAGGCCTGTGTCTATGAATTAACCGTTGTTTCCAAATGCAGTATGTGTGCAGACACTATGCAACGAGCTGATGTTTTTAAATACATACAGATTTAAATTAAAGATTAGAATAGTTGCAAGTCGATGGGATGTATATTCGGATGCCACTTTTGGCACTCAATGAATGCCTTGTTTGGTTTGAGTATTATTTACCGAGTGCGCAAAACTCAAATTTACAACAGTAGTATCCTCGGTAATCATGTCCCCAAAAGATTTGGTACCTAAAATCGTGGTCAAAGTCAAACGATCAGCATGTCCACCCTGATCCATAAAACATTCTGAAACTTGGTGTACATGCATTACGCATGCAGAACGGTTTTCCCTCTCTTAGACCAATTAATTCCGTTAGCTGTTGTTTTTCTGTACAGCAACATTGGAAAAAACTTCATGACCTTTGCAACACTTGATCTCTGGAATTGTTTTTTTTGATAAATCCTAGATATTACATTTAGTGAACATTATTCCATCAACCACAAGTCGGCTTCAGAAGGTAACTTACTACACCGGTTAACATTTGAATGAGGTTGGTGGCCTTGGATCTCAAGGGTGTAATCTAGTCTTGCCTTCGAGGACATTTAAATGGATCCTTGAATAGGCTAAATGGCATTGAGCGGGCCTCTTGCTAGACTTCCAAAACCAGAAACCCGAGCTGCACCATGACACTGGGTAAAGGGTAGATATGGTTAACTAAATAAGTCAAATAACAATACATCATATCACTTTGCCTGTATTTTTATTGAGATTCAGCAGAACTGGGGGAACCGATGATTTAAAAATAATCTGAAGTCAGCATTATAAGGCATGAAAAAAAGATAATCTAGTTCACAATACGTCAAAAAATTGAATTATTATATATATATAAAATAACATACAATTGAAATAATATGAATGATCACAATTAGTTTTGTACTTTCTGAATATCCATGCACTCGGTTTTAATGCATTTAAATTTGTTTAGTTAAGACTTGTTGGAGCTACTCTACAGGCCACTGTCCGCTCTCCTTCCTTCTAGGCCCACTCTTCTCCAAAAATGATTGAAATACATAATGCACCAAATGCAATGATGAATATTTGGGGGATGACTGATGGAAGATGGAAGGCTTCAATTTCTTCTGGAAGCCAAAGAAAATAAATGAGATATACCTACCAAAAATAATGTAATCACAACAACTGGAAGGTTGACTACCCAACTGTCCAATAAAACCACATGGAGCAGAAAAAAAATGAAACAAGCCTAAAAATAAATATTGCATGTTGTCTTCTCAAAATAAATAAGTGTCTACCTCGCTGTGCTAAAACTCTCTCTCTCTCACACACACACACACACACACACACACACACACACACACACACACACACACACACACACACACACACACACACACACACACACACACACACACACACACACACACACACACACACACACACACACACACACACACACCTCTGTGCTGACGGGATGCGAGTGTGAAGCACGACTACTACTAAGCGTGTGTTTCGCGGCCCTCACCTTGAGGTAGAGAACACAATTACACGTCTACAAGAGTGTTGCTGCTGGCATCATGTGTCAAAATAACAATTTACAGTATGTAAAAGGGCTGTTTAGCAAATTCTCTTTGGGAAAAGTATAAGTTATATGCACTGAAACAAAAAGATCACCATGTCTTTCATACCAGAAAAATTAAATTAAAATAAAGGCGTTTGGGTTCGGAAGAACTTCCACAGCAATTATATCAATGCAATGTCTCCCATCCTGGCCTTGAGCATAGACCACCTCAACTTTCCTATTCCTCCTCCTCTTAGCCAGTCTACAGTACTTGGTTGTGTGTGAATACCAAGTTTATTGATGGGCATTAACGGACAGAAACCCACGAAGGTTGGTTGTAAAAGGCTCAGAGTGGTCAATTATTAAGTTTATATAAAATAAAATAAATGCAATACATTAAAACATAATGAATTGATTCAAGTAAAATAATACATTACTATGATAATAAAAACAATATAACTGCCTAGACTTTGCACTGTGTGGAGATTCTTAAATGTGCCTCCTGTTTGCATTCATCTTCCTCAATTTAGATGCTTGAAGATGCTGCTGTAGGTCTTGTGGGCAATTTGCGGCGAGCATTTGACGGCAGCTGGTGCCAGCGTTGCCTGGATGGACTTCAGCGGCAGGTCGTCTGAGCAGTTGAAGCCGGGCAGATCCAGAGAGTCCAGCTGCAGGTTAAAATCCAGCTTGTCGTTGCTACCCAGGAAGCACGCCTCACGCTCTTTGTCTTCCGACGGCTCCTCAGGGGGTGGGGGGCCCTCGGGAGTCTGCCCTGCCCCGCCGTCCTCCCTTCGGCTGAACAGGCGGTCCAGGTAGCTTGTGTACGGGGTCGGCTTCTGCTCCTCCTCTCCGACGTCCCAGCACACTTCATTGATCGGCCGGCCGCCATCGTCTGCCGGCTCTCCACCTCCGAAGCACCCCCAGGGGTTGAGGGGCCGGGCCGTCTCCCCAGGCCCCCCACCACCACCCAGCTGTGCCAGGTTGACAAGGCACTTCTCCTCCTTCTCCTGGCTGATGGACTTGGGCACAGAAGCCGAGCGTGATGCCTCCAGCTGGGAAACGGAGGAGTTGAGCTCGTTGAGGAGGCCCACTTCCTGGAAGGGCTCCGGCTGCAGACTGAGCTTGATGGTGCCAGCAATAAAGGAGTCAAAGTCAAAGCCCGGGTTCTGTGGAGTGGGGTTGACCTGCGTCTGGTGCTTTTCCTGCTCGCTGTCCTTCTCAAAGGGGCCCTGGTCCTGCAGCCCCTCCTTATGGGCAATCTGGGCCTTGACAAGGCCATTTACCTCACACTTACTCTTGGCCTTGCGCTCTTCCTTTTCCTTGCTCTGCTGCTCCTTCCAGTTGGACAGGTCAATGATAAGCTTGGGCTCGTAGTAGTGGTTCACCTCGCTGTCGCGCCAGATAAGGCTGTCAAGGTAGGAGGGGGATGCAGCTTTGTAGTTGCAATTGCGGCCGCACTCCTGGTCACAGTACTTGTTTTCGTGGTAGTGGTGGTAGTGGTGATAGTGGTGGGGGTGGTCGTCATCCTCGTCATCCTCGTGCCACTGGCTCTCCACCGGGAATAGAGACGAGTGGTCATAAGACGGCTCATCGAAGAACTTTTCCCACTCGCCGTCAGTATACTTGCGGGGGTCAACCTGCGTCAGACAGAACCGTTTAGGATCCAAATACAGATACACACACACACACTCACCGTAACAGGGTAAAGGTAAGGTTACTTTGTTGTGTACTTTGTGTGTTCCTACACACCTGGACCTCTTCCTCATCTGTGACGTCAGAGAGGGCCCGCGGGTCCAACTGCACCTCGTCTGAGTCGTGGGTGCTATGCAGATGCCAGTCAACCTCGGACATCTGGCTGTCATGGTACCTGAGGTCAGAAACAACCAATTTAATGGATTTCAAATTGTCCATTATCAATGTATAATTATTTTTCTAAGATGTAGGTGACGCAGGTGTGTGTGTGTTCGTACCTGTCCCAGGGGTGGCTGTGGCTCTGGTCCATGAGCAGGATGTCGTCCACCTCGTCCTCAATGTGGAATGGATGCAGGGCGATGGGCTCGTCCAGGGGGAAGGAGTAGCCCGACATGTAGGGGTGGGCCATGGCCTCCTCCGCCGTCAGGCGGTCGATGGGGTTGAAGGTCAAGATCTTCTCCAAGAAATCGAGCGCTGCAAGGTGAACAGAACAGGGGTGAATTAAAGATGAAGGCACGGTGCTGTGATCTCAATCTTTTATCGTGGCCAAATAAGTGTGTTTGGTGATTTGTGAGTGGCGCGTGATTAGATAAGATAATTTGCCATCAAGTCAAGTCCTGTTCCATTAAGCAGCAAATTTGCGAACTGCATTTTTGGAAGTCGGTTTTTCCTCTAAGGTTTTCGTATTATTTATATTAACAGCATGGGGAAATCCGTTTTGTTGTAGCACTATCTGACCAGGTGACATCATTTTGTTAGCTATCCAGACAAAACTATCCACAGTACCTTAAAAGGGAGTGGTCCTTCATGTGCACCATTTTAGGCCTCTATGGTTCTCTGAAGTAGACTAGGGATTGGTTGAATAATGGCAGCTCTTTTACATAATCTTATTTTCATCCTGGACTCCACTCTCTCCTTACGGTCCCACATCAAGAGCAACACCAAATCCGCCTTCTATCACCTCAGAAACATCTCACGACTCCGGCCTTCACTCACACATTCAGTAACTGAGACACTCGCCTTTATCCCCTCCCGTCTGGACTTCTAGAACGGTGTCCTGTCTGGACTGCCCACCAAGGCCCTTGGCAGACTCCGATACGTCCAGAACTCACAAAGCTCTGGCAACATATCACTCCCATCCTCCAACAGCTCCACTGGTTACCAGTCACGCATCACCTTCAATTCTCCTGCTCACCTACAAATCTCTACATGGACTCTCAACCCAATCCCTCACAGATCTCCTCCACCCCTACACTCGCTCACGCTCCCTGTGGTCTTCTGAGAAGGACCTGCTGGCCATCCCCTGCACCAGATTACAGACTTTTTGGGACAGGGCATTCTCTGCCAATGCTCTCAGACTCTGGAACACAGTCTGAGAGCATTGGCAGAGAATCACCTTTTGGTCAAGCAACCTTTGGGACAATAAAAGGCGCTATATAAATTGAAGTTATTATTATACGGGCCGCCAAGCACAAAGTGCGATGCAACCTAATGTAATTAGGGGGCCAAGCACAAAGTGCGAAGGCAACCTATGTTCATTTTATTGTTCCGCCACGTTTGACTTACAGTCTAAATTGTTTGCACGCTTTTTATGAAACTTTCCACAGCTCTAGAGAATGTCTCAAGACTAAAAGAAGAACAATTATTAAGGTGGCGCCATAGCAGTCGTCCAAAAATACAAACTTCGAACAAGCGTATCTCGTGACCCCTTAACTTACAGTCATGAAACTTTGCCCACAGATCCACATCATCATGGTGAACAAATCTGCCTGAAGAACCTATGACTTCCCCCGGATGGATTTTCCGCCGTTATGAATTTTGTTAAAAACACTAAATTCCCCCTAGGATTTTTTACTTAAACGAAAATCCTTTCTCTCATAATCTCATCATCTATGGACCAATGTCCTCAATCTGACATAAAGCAAAGTCTTTACTAGGGCTGGGCGAATTCTTAGCACTGAATATTTATGCAAATAAGTATTCTCATGGTGTAAATTATGGCTACGAAATTAACTATTATAATGTTGGTTTTTTATGAGTTCTTTAGATTCTTCGCCTCTTCCCCATAATGTTTGGTTAACTCTCGTCTTGTCAATTTTATTGTCATCTCTTCTCTTCTGCTTTACCGCGTCTCTCATACGTCTTTGATTAGTCGGTAAACTTACGTCGTCGACCTGTTGCTTTAAATATCGCCGCTGTAAAGGATTATGGGTTTAAAATATCTCCTTTCCTTTCGTAAAGTGTGGTCAGGAGTAACCTTTGCTAAAGGTGGGTTAAAGGTTACATCTAGGCACCTTTCCTAGGCATCTTTAGAATTCGAACAACCTTTCCTCCAAGTATTTCCGGGTCATCTCGTTAGGAAAGGAAATTTCCTAAGCAGAAAACAGAATCCGTAGAGGCCCATGGAGCAATCAATATAGTAGCCAAGAGAGTGTTACAGAGGAAATAGGTGAAGTGCCTTCAATCAGAACACATGTTCTGTGTCACCATCTGGTGGCTGCATGATGCAACTGCGATTTCTTGGCTTGGCATCATTCCATTTTATTTGCCCTGACCGTTCAGAAAACTCCTTACGCACAAACCCTCCGTCCGACGGTATATCCTCCTGTTTGAATTATAACCGTTTACATATTTAATATCGTTTTTTCTCATGGGTCAAGCATCAATTGTAAATTGGTTCTCAAGATATCTACTGGTTTTTGTTTCATCAAGTTTGCATTGTCAAATATACATTTGATTTATTTGGAGATTTCACCCAAGCCTACCTCTCCTAAAACTCTACGTTTGCTATACCTGTCATCAAATATTGGCCAGGTACTCACCAGATGTTGTGCTATGGTCCTAACATAGTATAGGGGTACAAACTGATAATGCAATATGTGGTATTCATTCTAAAACATGAAATGTATTTCAGGCAGAAAATAAATCCTCCACATAGTGTGTTCGAGCTGCCTCGTACACCACCTGTACGAGTTGCAATTATGGAAAATGTTGAAACTTTCTTGCTGTGTGTGCAATACTAAACAGAAATAGGCCTAGTGATGAACACTACATCACTATCAGTGGTGACTTGGCCCGCTGAATCTGCCTTGCACTCTTAGCACAAAACAGGCAGGGATTAGGCACAAACGCAATCACGCTGGTAAATATGATTATATCCATAACTGCTCTGCTCAATTGAATGGAGTCGCATTTGAATTATTCTGCTGAAATTTATCACTACACAAACTGATTCAGGAAAATGCATACAATTCCTTTTTTGATGTTTGTTTGTTCGTGATCAGATGTAAATACCGTGCATAATGAGAGATAATAGCGCTCTTATGCCGCTTTTCCACCGCACATGTAGCTCGACTCGACACGACACGACTCGACACGACTCGACACGACTCGACATGACACGACTCGACACGACACGACTCGACACGACTCGACACTGTAGCAGCGCGGGTCCTTTTCCACCGCAAATAGTACCTCCGGGACGTGGGCGGGGTCGGCTGCGCGAAAGGGCCGTGACGTATTTTTGTAAGTGACGCAAACAACACCTACGTAACCCACACATGGACAGAACCCACATAACAACAATGGAGGACATCGATGCGATGGTATTCGTGTTCGTATTATTAGCTGGCATGTTGAAGAAGTGGAATATGTTGGCTGCGGCGCTGCTATGGCTGTTACCAGCATGGTTGCCATGTCGCTCTCGTGACTTCGTCACACTCTCTGGCCAATCAGTGGCCGGCCGTCTGCCGACGTCACCTTTTAGCATCGGCTCAGCTCGCTTGGAACCTAGAGCGAGGCGGTACTAGAAAAAGCAGCCACTTCAGGTACCATGTTTTCGCGGTGGAAACGCAAAAAATGCGAGCTGAGTCGAGTCTTGTCGAGCTGGTACCATGCAGTGGAAAAGCGGCATTAGTCTCCACAGGTACCGGCCACTGTGACTCCATAGATTAATGGCAAGCTTAATATTAATAAACTTTCAGTTTATTCTATTGGGTTATATAATAGTATATTATGCCAAAAGTAAGCTATATTACAGGTAAAAGTTAATGCAGATATGAACAGATATGTGCCCATTGTCTTCAAATTGGGAAAAGTGAACTTGTTTGTAGAGGCAGTCGGTTATTTAGCGGCTGTTAACAGCTTTGGGAAAGGTAAAGATTAATAATCACACACCTTGTTAAGCAGTTAAAGTAGTTTGAAATTCTTTCTTGATGGAAATATATTGGATATTCAACAGACATTCACGACCCAAATCACAGTATTCTGAGGGTGGGAAACTAGACACAATCAAATCTGACTTTATACATATTCCTGTTGTCAAATATCGTTCTTTTCCGACCGAGTTAACAGATTTTATTACTAATAGTATTACTAATAAATATTATCATAATAGATGCAGATCCAATATGCTGTTTCAAACTCGGTTTCACATTTTATTGTGATTCTCATATATCCAAAAGGTTTCCACGCGTGTGTGTGAATGCGTTTGACGAGCACGGAACAGAACGACAGTTTCACGGGAGTGCGCCCGCTTGTCATTGTGCCGCTTTACAGGACGCTGCGCCTCCTCTCTGCCCGCTCGCCTCTCAACTCTCTGCCCACTCGCCTCTCCAGGCGCGACAAACACCTCCCGTGTGAAAAGCCCTTCATACACCTGAAGCAGAGTCCTGCACGGGTTCGGGTACCCGCACAATTTGGATGAATTGTGTTGGACAAGGGTGCGGGTCGGGTCGGACGCCTGAACAGTGCGGGTCGGTCGCAGATAGTGTAATTCTCTGGCTTTACATCTAATGTGTCTAATTTTCCTTTGGGTGTGGGTTGGTCGTTTATATCAATTTATAGCGGGTCTGGTCGGGTGCAGAATGTAATTTACGCTAATGTCGGAACACGGATCGGATGCGGTTTTAAGTATTGCGCGTGCGGGTTTGCAAAATAAGACCCGTACAGGACTCTCACCGGCATTGGCACACAGCTGAAGATCGGAAGTACGAGTCGTTAGTTTGAGTCAGACGTGTAAGATCTAGGACCCTTCCCCTCCACACATTAGCCACTAACAGTGGCCATTCCCCATCCTTCTCACACTCATTGAGGCCTGCTGCAGATTCCGGATTTACTGACGCGCCCCTTCCACGTTTAACGTGTCCAAATAAAAAAGGGCAAATATACTGGTCGCAAAATGTGACCATTTGGTCAAAGTCTGGAGCCCTGTAACTCGCAGTACGGCCTCTCGCACTTATTCATCACTAGTCTCAATTCATAACTGTGCACACGCACAATAGCAATCTTCTTCACGATATACATTATACGAAAGCTGAGCATCGACTGATTCCAGGATTCCGAACCATACCACTCTGACTCACTCTGAAGAACAAACTTCCCCTTATCTTTTTATAACCAGGAATTATGTTTTACCTTTGTTGTTTTTGTCTTCGAAGTTGTGCCGCATTTTGGAACTAAACCTGCCGTTTACAATCAATGGCAAATAGCGGGTTTCTGAGGAAATAGGTTAATTGCCTTCAAATCAGAACACATGTCCTTCATCACCATCTGGTGGCCAAATGGTGCAATTGCGATTGTTTGGCTGGGTGTCATTCAATTATATATGCCCTGGCCTTTCAATAGAGGGGCAATTTTCTAAATTGTAAAATGGGTTCTCAAGATATCTACCGGTATGCGTTTCATAGTAATTTAGGGCTACCAAATGTTAATGCACAAGGTTGTATTCACTCTAAATCAGTTGGAAAATAAATCTTCCACTTATGCTGTGTTTTAGCTTTATTCACTCTAACCAGATTGAATATATCAGTTGCACAACAATCTTTCTTTTGGTACCAATAATAGCCCTTGCAGTTGTGGAGTTACTTAGGGTAAATTATTTTCTGAAAATAGGCCTAGAAAAGATGTTCAAAATTCTACAATTGTATGCCCTTAATAGGGCTGTACGGCATGGAAAAAAGGTATATATCACGGTGTAGTTAATGTTAATTTGATCTTCTAATTTCTATATAAATGCTTCTGAAGGGGCATAATACTCGTTAGGCAGCTATTACTTTTGTATTTTTAGGACATATGTCACATAGTATAGAAGTATTTTAACAACATTTATTGAGCAAAACTGCAATAGAAAAAAATCAGTCCCTGGGATAAGTGACTGAATTGAAAAAATAACGGTTTTGTTACAAAATTTTCGGCAACAAAAAGTTACTTTACTTTTAAACCGAAGAAGTAGTTACCGTTACGGTTACGCTAATGTGACCAGATGTCCCGGTTTGGCGGGACATTCCCAATTTTGAGTTGCATGTCCCGAGTCCCGACAAAAGCCTGTCGGGACGCTAAAACGTCCTGGTTTCCACCAACCACTATGAAATGTCCCCTGTTGTCAGCGATTACATGGGCAACGTGGTCTTATTATGGCCCAATCATTAAAGGTCCCATGGCATGCTACTTTATGGATGCTTTAATATAGATATTAGTGGGCCCCTAAAACAGAATTTGAAGACGTACCCGAGAGTTACAGCCACTACGAGCCAGTCGCACATTGAGCTTTCCCCAAACTCGCTGTTTCGGTGTCTGTAGCTTTAATGCAAATGAGGAGAGGCGGGTCAAGGAGGAGGGTGGGGGTGTGGCCCTGAGCAGCTTGTGGCCACGGTACCATGCGCTCTGTTTACAGTGGATGTATCGCAATGGCGAGGCACACACAGCCTTTGGCCGTGTTCTGTAAATATTCTAGAACACTCCGGGTGCTCCGGCGGGAGTTCTAAAGCTCTTTGTCTAAATAATATCATATTGTACATAGATATCTATATCATATAATATATATTATCACAGCTAAAAGCTGTGCGCCTCGAGACGATATTATGAATCACAAACGACTGCGTCGGGTTCTCTGACATCTCTGGTTCTTCCACGTCCACATCAATCTGAAGTAGACTGCGGTGGAGCGTGGCGGTGGTGCTTTGCGGTTGTGGTGCCTCGCGGCGGCGGGCAGCGGGGCTACGGAGGGAGAAAACCCCGGGCGACAATCCCTTTCTCCTCCATGTCGTGGTTCATGTACTTCAGGGAGCCAAAGCCAAAGTTCCTATCCCCCAATTCCTTCTCAACCATGGCTGATAACCCCAACTACAGTCTCGTTGTGGAAATACCAGAGACGTCAAAGAAACGACGTGTTATTCGCCATAACACCAACAGCTGAACGGTTATCCAAATAACAAAGTGTACAACACTAGCGTTACAGTGCACACACACACACACACACACACACACTAGGCCTGCAGCGGATTCGAATTGTATCCGAATCCGTTCGGTTCGTTTACCACAGTTCGGAGCATTCTGGAGATCCGCGGATTTCGGTTTCATGAAGGCATTGCCTTATGTAGCGTATTTTGCCTACTGTAGCCTACGTCCGATACAAAAGGGTGTTTAGGACCCAGCGGAATGCATTCTCTCCAGTGCTGCCCGAGCCAATGAGGTAGCTGTAATAGGTTGTTTTGTGAAGTTCAAGCGCACAATTCCTAAATTTAAAGAAAGTAATTGATACAATTATATTCTAAATATACGGGAGATAAATACAAACGGGTGATAAGCGGGATAACGGCCTTCGAGGTCGACCGGTTCGATGGAAATAATGGACAGGTAGAGGCAACTCTGGCTTCATGCTGCGCTCGTCGCCAGAGTTCTAAGCCTCGCCGGCCGTTATCCCTGACATGTTACACTCAGTGCACCATGTTTTCAAACGCATTTAGGGGAACATTTATTGCACAAAAAAGCCTTGCAAGTTGTCTGATTGCAGTCAATTAACACATTGCAAATAGCCTGTGGGTCTCATTCATTTTTGTGTTTCTCCCCCAAACCCTCCGTCAAAAAAAAGTCCGCCTTTTTACTACCACGGACATGATCCTAATCCGAACCGTATCCGAAACCGAGGCCCAAAACGGTTATCTGAACCGAACCGTGGACACACTGATCCGTTTCACCCCTAACACACACACACACACACACACACACACACACACACACACACACACACACACACACACACACACACACACACACACACACACACACACACACACACACACACACACACACACACACACACACACACACACACACAATTCTCTGGGCGGGCTAGGCAGAGGAGGTCACACATTCCAAATCAGCGCGCCTGAGCGTCCATCTTTTCAAAGGCGAGCAGGATACCTACTACCTAGTGCTTGTTTTAGACCGAATGCAAGTTTTAGGCACTGGGGTCCTCTGCCAGGAGACCTGGAGCTCTATATCTAAATGATATAATATAATATATAGTATCTATAATATATAATATCACTGCCAAAAGCTGTGTGCGCCTCTGGATGATATCATGAATAAACGACTGCGTCAGGTTCTCCTACGTCTCTGGTCCTTCGACATCAATCTGAAGTCGCGGACTTCAGAGAATCAAAGACAACGTCTTTTCCCCACAATCCTTCTCCACCATGGCCGAGAATCAATACACTGGTCTTATTTTGCAAACCCGTACCCGCCATTACGTTCCCCACCCGACCCGCTATAAATTGATAGCGACGGCGGACCCACATCCGAAGGAAAGTTAGACACATTAGGTAGAACGCTGAGGAATTATACTCTCTCTTGTTTGGCGTGGTGCTTTAGATTGCTGTCCCTCAGAGGGTGAACGCTGATTGGCAAGGTGGGAGTTGTCGTCTTCAATTCACAAGCGCCCAAAAGTCACTGTCTGCCTTTTTCTCTGTCAAGAAGGCATCAAATTAGAAATCTATGTTACTATTCAACTATATAGGACCCACTTTCATAAGATTCTCTTTTAAAGATGTTGCTTGTTAAATGGGCCAATTTTGATGACACCTGTCCGCAATTCCACAGCAATAGGCCGTCCCCAAATGAAAATTATGATAGTCCCACACGAAACTCATTCAATGTATTTTCATATTTTCTCTTAAAGGTATAAATGGTCCTGCCAGAAACATACATGATATCTCCCAATGAGGCGGTTATGAGCAGTAGTCCTACGGGCTAAACTTTCTGCGTCTATGACCTCACATGCACGAGCACTACGGTCACACGCAAAGTGTCCCGTTTTAGTTTCAGGAAATATGTCCACCCTATGTTACGTGTTACTTACTTTGCAACGCATTACACAGAACACTGTCTAAAGGTCACATATTAACGTCAAAATCCCTACCGTAACGCAAATTCACACCGGTGTACGCTCTAAACCGTTTATACCGTACACCCCTACACTTACTATTGTGCCATGTATCCCTTTGGTATCAAAATTCAATATTTTTCAAGGTATTGTATCGAAGTCAGAAAATCCAGGATCTTGACAACACCAACACATATATACAGACGTGTGCGTGCGAGCATACCCTGGGGGCTGACATTAGGCAGCAGCTTTACAAGGGGGGTGTGTGGCTGGGACATGTCGCGGCGGATGAACACTGGGATGACACCGTGTAGCTCCTGGCGATCCTCCTCCCGTAGCACAGGGATTGACTCCAGGATCATCTGCATCTGCTCCAGCTCATGGGCCCCTGGTGATGGAGGACAGAGACGGTGAGAAAGGGAACCACTCTCTTCATATGATGTGGAGCAAGGCTTTTGAAAGAGAGGGTCGTACCAAATACACTGATTATATTTATTTATACATGGACACATGTTTAAAATGTCATAAATATATTAATTTAAGAAGATACATTTCTTCTCATCCCAAATACAAGTTATTTCTAGGCATACTGTTCTATCAATAAAAGCTGCACAGGTCCAAAAGTAGGGAGGTCCCTTCAAGAAAAGAAACAAACTACTTCAAATGGCTAAATTTTTGGATAGTGGAGCACTGCATCTAGTCAAAAGCAAACCCAAGCTTGTCCATGCTGCAAGTGAAGCCTCTCCAATGGGGGTGAGAGGATTAAGAGAATGAGAGCCGAGCAAAGCACACTGACCCGCAAACAGCGTTTTCCCCGTGAGCATCTCGGCGAAGATGCAGCCAGCTGCCCACATGTCGATGGCTTTTGTGTAGTTGTTGGGAGACAGCAGCAACCGGGGAGATCTGTACCATTTGGTGACCAGGCCCTCAGACAGATGACCCTGAATGGGGGGGAAACACTGTAAATGCAGGCCTCAAATAATAACCTGGTTCTCCGCATGGTATTTCTAGTGGGTTCCAGCTGAAATGGTACTGGGTTCGTTCCCCATGTCCACAGCAAGGCGCCCTTGAGCACTATGCCAACACCTCTACCTGCTCCTTAGTGAAATGTGTCTCAATTCACAGTAAGCCGCATTCGATTTTCTAAACTTTGGCTGATTTTAAACATATAGTAAAGTATATGATTGGCAAAAAACAAAACCAAAAATTAACCTTTAAGAACACAGGTTGAATATGAAAGTCAACAAATAGTGGTCTCTTGCCAAGTAAATATTAGGCACAAAAGGATATTATATTAAAAAGCCTCTTGACGGCTTTAATATAATTAGCCGTGTTGACGCACTGACTCACATTAAAAGGTGCCTTTACATTGAACGCGATTGTTGGATGAGATAATAATTACAAATAACATATCATTGAGTTGATATGGACTGTTGCCAATTAATTCAAATTTTGCGAAAAATAAATATTTTATTCGCACACAAGGTCGATTTTTTACGCCTCTAGCCAGCGAATATAACCCTTTAACCAACCACACGGTTATCTGTTTTTTTCATCGACACAGTACAGGTTGTAGGACAGGGTGGATGCAACAGCATATGTACGTTTCTCAAAACAGTGTTCTTACTGTATCCAAAGTGGTAAACCATAGACCTATAATTAACGCTATCTGTTGTATGTTTTGACCATTCATCTCAATAGCTGTCGGAGATACAAGCCAATGTTTACTTGCATTGTGGTACGTGAATAGGCCCGTTATAACACTATTCGGTGCAACACTGTATGTGTTTACATACATTAACATTCTGGATGAGAAAAGTAAAAAGACATATGCGGATCTTCCATCAGAAAAAATAAATAATAATTTCTTCTTCAAAAAAACAAAAACAAACAATACGATTACCGTTTAAATAACGGATCGATAAGCAGTACCTATATTAGTATCCTTGAAGTCTACCGAAATATACTGGCAACCCCCCAGTATAGAAATATTCCATTTATTTGGACGTATACACAATATATCAACAGAGGAGTAGAAAGGAGTTGTAATGCAAAATACAGGCGAGATGAGGAAAGTACAGAGCTTCTAAATTCCGTGCTCCAGTTTTCGTGCCCGTCGCATGATAGAAACATCATCGTCAGCAACATGCCCACTCGCATGTTGTGAATTCCCGGCTCTCTGATTCTCCAGACTTTACATTAGGAGCCTGCTAGGTTATAATCTGCAGGGTCGGATTCTGAAAATTTTGTTTACACATACAACCCTC
The DNA here is from genome assembly GCF_026213295.1 of Gadus chalcogrammus. NCBI lineage: Eukaryota > Metazoa > Chordata > Actinopteri > Gadiformes > Gadidae > Gadus > Gadus chalcogrammus. The sequence goes on along the minus strand of NC_079425.1, from coordinate 15,951,866 downwards.
AGGGTATTAATTCAGAGAAGGTCAGACTTTGATGTATGTTTGAAAAGCCTAGTAGTGCGTTTCTTGACAGCAGGAAACAAAATGGATAGCCTTCCAATTAGTAAGTAGGCTTTGATTAGTTAGGGTAAACACTTTACAAAGCAAACATTTCAAGGCAACTTAAGCTTAAAAGGGCTTTGCCTGATTGGGCCATAATAGAAAAAAAAAACGTTGTTGCCAGCTGGGAAATTGGGTCAAAACTGTGCGTGTGAGCAGGAGTGATTGGGAATGCAGGATGCATGTGCAAGGAGAGAATAAGTGTCCTCTTCCCCTTCTGCCAGCATGACATTTCCCTTTGCCTAAACCATTTCTATGTGTTCTCAAACCACTAGCTATTAAACCCAACAAAGACAGCCCAGAACCCCCACCCCTTCAGAGAATACGGCAGTTAAATTAAAATGTTTCCAAATGTACCATATATCGATTACAAAACTGACCAACACATGTAGATATAAGAACAGACGGGTCTTAAATAACATACCATCCATTAAACCAGACAAATTTTCAAGAAGAGTGTGAAAGCAAAATAATATCCCAAAAAGGTGGCATGGCATGACAATCATACGCCGAGTAGAATCAGCAGCCCATCCCCTTGACCAAAAATAAGCTTTCCACACCAAATGTTCTATCCCAGAAGGAAGGCTAACCCTTCCGCGTTCACAAGATGAAAGAAGGAAGGACAAATAAAAGTGGAGGAGACAACTTGGGGGGGGGGGGGGGGGGGGGTGCTTATGTAGGTTCGCAAATCATTCCACTCCCTATATTGCTATGGATATATCACTATATCTTTATCACTATACTGCTCCATTACTATGATATATTGCTCCATCACTATGATGGACATATTTCTCCATTGCTATTACTAGGTTGGGCTATTGGTTGTTGGAGACCAGCAAAAACATAACGATTTACACCTGTAATTCTAAATTATGAAATAATGGCATGGATATGAAGAAATATTACCACGGTCAAATAAAACCAACTGGTTTGGGTTCACTGACCCTTTATTCATATTTTCATATATATTTATTAGAGCTGTCAAGCGATTAAAATATTTAATCGTGATTAATCGCATTAATGTCATAGTTAACTCACGATTAATCGCGATTAATCGCAAATTCCTTTTCTATGCTAAATATCCCTTGATTTTTTTGTCCCATAATTCTTCTCATTTTAATTCTCTTATCAACATGGTGAAGTGCATCAGCTTGCCTTGTGCAAATGATTTTTTATTGATAACAACATTGGCATATACTCATCAAAACAGGACGATACAAAAAAAGAGCCTATAGTGCAATTAAACGACTGCTTTGAACAAATGTTATTTGAACAGAGCAGTCAGGCTACTGCTTCTTTGTTTTGAGCCAAAGAAAAATAATAATAATAATTTTAACGCCGGTAAAATTGGGTTGCGTTAACGCCGTTAATAACGCGTTTAACTGACAGCTCTAATATTTATATTTTAACTACCTTGCACGTGAGTTTGTATGTTATGCGTGGACTGGGAAAGATGCCAGTGAATTGCTGTTCTTGGTATAAATAGTGTTGTCTGACCTGAATACATCATGTTCGCGTGTGGTTCTGTGACCCAACTCATCTTGTACACAATAATCCGTGAGCATGCTGACAGGCTATAGCTAGCAAGGCTAATGAGCGAGCAAGTCAAGTTTCTAGTCCCTCGGCCACTTTGAAGCAGACTTGTGATGGATGGAGCAATGTGGCCGATAGTTTTTATTTGATTGCGAGTTATGGTGCTTTACTTTTTAGAGACCTGCTTAAGCATGTTGTCAAACAACTTTGACAACTGAGTCGTTCGTCTTTGGAAGGGTTGAAGTTTAAGTTTTTCCCACATTGACTCCCATTATAAATAATAGCTAGCTAAGCACCTGGAACAGTGGAAGCTTGAAATTGACCCGTGAATATTGGCAGCTGAATTGCATAATATTAAAAATTGTAGGTTAAAAAGGTTGTACAGTTTTAAGGATTATGTGGACCATATCAGATAATTGGGTTGTACAGGTCGGTTTTTTTTTTTTTTTTTTTTTTTTTTTTTTAAAGGTTTTCAAAAACCTTCAGGGTACAGCAAGATCTATCCTGATGGACCTTATGGGTCGTTGAGGATTTTTTTTTTTTTAGAAAACAGGGTGAGGGGCACAGTTGTTAAAGGAGCATTTCACCGGTGGAGGCATGAATATGTATTGAAATTGGGTCCTATGTGTAGTTGAATAATAAAATAAAATTCTAATTTGGTGCCATCTTGACCGAGAAAAGGCAGAAAGTGACTTTTTGGCGCTTGTGGATTGAAGACAACAACTCCCACCATGCACCACGATGCACAGCTTCGCTGGCGGCCACTCCCGCTGATCATCTCCGCCTATCGGACACCTCCTTGTTCCATAATGGAAAAAATCAGCGTGGAGCTTGACCCGACGTCACTGGCAGAGAGTAGTGACGCTTGCACAGAAGCATACGGCCGACATCTTTCTTTATTCTGGGTGGAAATAGTAACATAGTTTCGCCATTAAATGCGTTTATGTAAACATTTTTAGCGAGAAATGTGCATTTTACTTTCATAATGTTCGCTCGTTGAATGTGAAGGATGTTTGGTTTGATAGTTATGACGAAGAGGGAACGCTCCATTCACTTGCATGGACAGCGTCTCTACGAATGCTGGAAACACACCAGACACACCATGTGAAGTTATTTAACCCGATTATTGTTATTTATATCCGAGATTATTTAATCTAACCCGATCTAAACTCTATCATGCACCCAAACACGGCGGCGTTTGGGTTTCCTACCTCGGACTCCTAAATCCAGCGCAGCCACAGGCGCGTTGGCGCGTTGAACCATTTTTGTGACACACAATGATCAAGCGTCAAGTTAGGCACGTTACACGCGTTTGGTGTGGCCGTAGGTTTCACCCAAAAAATCGGCTTCGTGTGGACGGGGCCAAGAAGGCGAATACACGTCACCAAGACGGGGAGACAGCGCCAGGCGACTTACGCCACTATCTGCCAATGGATCGTGGATGCCTGGGCTGATATAACAGTGTCAACTGTGGTCCAAGCTTTCACGAAGGCAGGAATAATCACTGAACTGCCAGGCAACAGCAGCGACACTGACTCGGATAATGACGAGAGGGATCCGGGCATGTTGGATGCCGTACTCGCCCAACTGTTCAATTCGGACACACAAGAATTTGAGGGATTCGTAGACGGGGAATGAACTGAAAAAGTGAGCTTATTGTTAAGCGATATTGATATTGATCAGATATTGATGAGATATTGTTAATATGCACATTAACGTTTGAACATCGTTACCATGGGAGTGACCGGAGTTGTCAGAACGCTTAATAAAGTTTGACTTTATCTGACTGTTTTGTTGACATTCCCTTTAGCACAGCTCGGTCTACTCGATGCATAACGCAACCCCATTAAAACGTTTGACTGCAGTATCTTCTATTCCAGTGGTTTTCAAACTGTGGGGGGCGCCAGAGTTCTTCAGGGGGGGCGCGACGTGAGAAAAAAATAAACCCGAAGAAAAACCTGAAAGTCGATGATTCAAATCATCAATCGCACTTCAACTGTAGAAGTAACCTAACTAAATAAATTTTCAACCGTTTATCTTCGTGCAAACCATTTAACCAATCTACACACTTGTATCTTCAATAATATCCAAACAGAATTTCGATATCATTTAAAATGTCTTCAGAACCACCGTTTTAGTTTCATACCGCTTCGTTTTCAGCTGTTTTCATTGAAGACGTCTGCCCATTCTGATACACCTACTTCTAGACATCGTAATAACTCATTCATTTTTCAACCGTTTACCATCGTTCAAACCATTGAACAAATCTACACACTTGTATCTTCAATACTATCCAAACGGAATTTTGATAGCATTTATACTTTTTTCAGAATCACAGTTTTAGTTTCAAACCGGCATCGTTTTCAGTTGCTTATAATGATTTAGGTCACCATAGCAACGCCGGTAAACAAACCCCGCCGAATAGTCGAATCTCTGGACTGAAAAAGCAGATCTGATTCGACTCTGAAAATTCAGAGTCGGGGACCCTGAAGGAATCTGTGTAAACTGTTTACACAGATTAAGATGTTCAAATGTATTTAAAAAAGGTTAAGCTAAAACATGCTTAGATAAAGTTGTTAAATTGTGTTAAGAAATGTGTTTAAAAACGCACAAAGATGTTGTAATGTTTCAGAAATATGTTTAAAATGTTTAAAAAATATGTTTAAAAAATGTTTCAAATGTTTAAAAAATATGTTTCAAATGTTTTAAAATTATGATCAGAGATGTTTAAAATGTGTAAAATAATTAAGATAGCTTTCAAAACACAGGTCTTTAGAAAAAAAAAATTTGGGGGGGGGGCTCAGCTGAATTTTTTTCTCTGAGGGGGGGCTCACTCTCTCACACTTTGAAAACCCCTGTTCTATTCTATGCGCCTTATAATCCGGTGCGCCCTATATATGAAAACAGTTCTAAAATAGGCCATTCATTAAAGGTGCGCTTTATAATCCGGTGTGCCCTATAGTGCGGAAAATACGGTAGTCCTCGTTTGTATTTCTTTCGAAATGGTTAACTTTTGCATGGTGCCATCTTCTATGTCAGATCCAGTACCCTCCGCCATTGTACTTCAGTTTTATCAACAGCCTCTGTTATCTTAGCTTCAGAAGCTGTGGATGTTAGTTTCTGCTGGTGAAGTCCCACCCACTGGCACTGCTCTAATAGGTCTGTAGCGTCAGTGGGTCCCACCCCAGGGGGTGGGACTAGTGTTTGTAGTCTTACGAGAATCCTCCCCTCTTACACTTCCTATTTTCTTGTACGCAAAAATCGTCATATTGCGTCATCTAAAACAGGAAGTGTTGGAGATCAATACGGATCTCTCCAGTGTCTCCAGAAAATAAGGGAATGTTGCTGGACCATTCAAAAATATGCGGGGGGTTCTAAAAATACAAAGCTTATGTGAAATGGGTGAAGTTGCCCTTTAAGGTTTGACAACGACCTGTGGTCATAGCGGGACCGAAACTCTTGGAGACCTCCTTACTGCCGATATACATATACCCAGGGGTAAGCATAACTTCTTTATAGAGTTACTCAGTTGAGTACCAGGAGATGGTGCTTGGTACGCACCCCAGACATAGCTCCACACGTAACATCTTATGAAATGTACCCAGTTTCACAGAGGTTTTTTGCGTCACCTTTTTTTTAATCAAACTGCAGCAGCTCGACCACGGAGCGTTTGATTATCTGACAAAAGGAACGTTGCGATCAGCTGATTTTGCACAGTTCTCCAGTGTGTGCGCAGTGCACAGCGCACATGAGCGCACATTTTATTGCGCTTATCATTCGTTTTGAGCCACGGCACATCTTGGTGCCAGTCTTTCGAAAAAAAACATTTTCTTCTGCTCCAGCTCCATTTCCCTTTTTTCTCCCTTTTTGCAGGTGGCGAACGCACAATTAGCTGCTCAATGTATTTTGTCGTTTCGTTTTTCGATCTCCCGTAAGTTACGCAAAAGCGCTGAAGTGACACAAGTGACGTTACGCATCCCCGGTTATGGCCGCACATGCGTACCAGTTATGTGCACCCCTGCATATACCAATTGAATTTGATTACATGATAAAAAGAAGGCTGCAAATAGACCCAGTGATCGCTATCGGCTGATATTGCTTCCAGCGATCGTTCCAAAAACTCTGAGTGTAAAGGATCGGTTACACCACTGCAATACACATTTACACTAAGGCTATATTATGGCCTTGGACAGCGTGATAGACTCGAAAGAGTCAGATATGAAAGAATGTATTACAGAAAACTTGGAAAGACAAAAGAGCACAGCAAGTGGTCATACACCAATAATACATTTAGCAATAGCCATCTGGCTGCCTATCCTACCTTGTGAGAGTAGTGTGGGTCCATGATACGTGCCAGGCCAAAGTCGCCAATCTTCAGGACCAGGTCCTCTGTGTTGACAAACAGGTTGGCGGGCTTGAGGTCACGGTGCAGCACGTTGGCAGAGTGGATGTACTTGAGGCCCCTGAGTAACTGGTACACAAATAGCCTGGCGTGGCCCTCGGACAGGAGGCCCCGCTCCAGCACCTTACACAAATCCGTATCCATGTACTCCTGCACAATGTATACCGAGTTGACCTCGGCCAGAGACACCACGTCCTCCGTTAGCCTTTGACCACTGGGGCCCAACGTCTCAAACACCTAAAATGTCCAAACAAAAAAAAGCATGAGTGTGAAGGCACTTTTACACCAGGCACGAGGCAAATAAAAGATGATAAAAGGCTTAATAACGGACAAAAATGTTACGTCACTAATTTATATCAGCCGCGCTGGATAACAAGGCAATCACTCGAAGACTTGAGTAGAAAATATTCTCATCTTCCCAAGGTTGATTTTTAACAGCTTTAGCCTGTGAATAAATCTATTTAAACTTTTCATAGTATCCATGGGTCACTTTACTGTGTATGTTGTAGGACATGGCGGAGGTAATAGCCTATTAACATTTCTAAACCGTGGACTAGACACTTCCTCGGCCTCGTATTTGAGAACATTACAATATAATATGATATCACGGCCAAAAGCTGTGTGCGCCTCCGGAATATTATGAATCTTATTATATATTAATAATAATTATATTATTAATATATCTCCCAACAGTCGGAGATGGTCGGGACGGTCTCCGGCGGTCTGGTTCTACAACGTCTCTGGTTCTTTCCCAGAATTGAATCGTGATATGGAGCTGAGCTCCGCCGGAGCGGACGCCTGCCAGACACTCCGGCGGGTGTCCGGGAGTGCAGGTGTAATAGGCCAAGATAAAGCCAGAAAATCCCTGATGCTCAACCACAGATATCATAACGGGTGTAGCAACGCCCCGCACCCTCTAGTGTCTGCTTCTGGAGTGAGTAAAACGATGGAAGTGCGTAAAACCAGGAAATGACATTCAATACAAGTCTGTATAGTCCGCCAGTACTCACTGAATGTTGTCAAAATCGCATTGCTGAAAACGTGCTGCAAGACACTTTAACTTTGAATTAAGTTAACTGAAGTTTAACTTTTTCCACTTCCCCTTTCAATGCACCGCGACCCCCTGCCTGCACACGCCCTCACATAGCCTTCCTACAATCCCTTGCCCCATGCAAACACACATCCAATACAAAGTGAATGGTAGGCGGCCTTGAGTGTGGCACACGTGGCCTCGAGTGCCACACTCTAGGCCACGTGTTTGGTGTGGCTGAGGAGGAACAAGGCAATTACAGAGCCAATCAATATTTTTCTCACGAGTTGATAAGAGAATCATGAAGTTTTTATTTACCAAAGTTGATGTGCTGGTCATATTTCATATTTTTGGTTGCGTTACCTTCTGTATCAGGTAAATCAGTGCAATTAATGTATATTGAAAAATATATATCAGGAGCATTGAGATCCCATTTCTAAATAAGAAAATCGTTTTATACTTTCTTTCTTTTCAGAATCATGCAGTCCTAGTTCTTACCTTGACGATGTTGTCATGGTCGAGGCGACGGATGATTTTAATTTCCCGGAGGGCGTGCTTGACGCTCTGGGGGTCGGTAAGGACAATCTTCTTGACCGCGACACACTTGTCACATGCAGTGTCTACGGCGCAAAACACTAGGCCATTACCTCCATAGCCTAGGGGCTTTAGGTCCATGTAGCGAGGACCAATGTCAAAGCCATGTATGTTCATCAGGGACTCAAACTTTTCAGCCATTTTGTGTTATGAGCTTTAACCACTCCCTAGTCACTAACTTTAATCAAGACCAGAGTTTAAGTCCAATGAAAAAACGGTAATAATGTGGCTTTCTGTATTCCTATTTGGATGTAAATAAAATACCTTGCAGAGGTGATATGCTTCCCCGTAAGGCCTACAACCCAAATACAGGAGATTAATCTATGGTCAATCGTCTTGCCATTGTATTAAAAAGGGAAGCAATTTAGGCAAAAAAACGTATCGTTACAAAATAAACTTCTAACAACAGCAATGTAGTGGAATTTGAGAAAATGTAATGTTGAGTGCATCCTCAAAGGGCAGATAAGTTGACAGTGAGACTGGTCCTGAGCTGTTTCATACTAGCGTGCCAAAAGGGCCATGTTCCAGGACTTTATAAAAAAAAATGTCCTTGCAGTTCGCCTAACTTCTGAATCTGAAATGTGTTCGACCTTAAGTTTTCCAAAAGTCTTTCCACCCTCAATGATCAGGTGGCTCAAGCTCACCACAGTCGCAGTCGAAACTGTCCTCCATTTCAGTAGAGCATTACCTGAAACACAAAGGGGAATACATTGGAGAAAAACTATTAAGAAATTGGCGGTGTTAAGTCTCTGAAAAGTCCAAAACACTTTTAATATCGCGATTGGGTTGCATTGCTCATTGGTTGAGAAAATCCAAAAGAGGACGGAAAATATATACAACTCCTCCTACATGTTTTAGTTATATATCCTGTATTTGGTGTTTAATATCGTGCTTGAATACCATAATAGTAAGTGAAGCACAAAGAGACACAGGCACCGGAGCTTTACCGGCTCTCTCGCATAGTAAACCCCTGAAGAACACATCATGGAGCAACTCGCAAGCCCCTCCCCCGCTCCATTACGGTGTTGCTAGTCCGGTTTCAAAGTATCGGTGAAATTCGAATTAACAATACACACAAGTTCCAACTTTGGGTCCAGATCATGTATAACCGGCCGAAATTGTTGGTAATTAAAGAAGTAGTTAGTTCAACCTGTAATAAGGAGCGCGGCAATGACGCTGTGTAACTACACAGGGATAGCCTGGAATGGAGGCATATTAGCAACATTTCTCCCTTCTATTAGTTGAGGTGTAGAAAATAGCCAATTGCACTCAATCGTAGTGGCTTACTAATATCGAAACAACGCTCATGGACAAACTACAGAACTGATAGCGGGTAGAAACACATAAAATAAGCAGCTCCAAGTCTCGAACAAAGGGGTCGGCTGTTAGCAAGGTTAGCATAGCAGACTACGTGGTCGCTCCTCCTCTAAATAGCAGCAGACGATCGTCCACAAATGGAGCAAAAAACAAACCACAAACGTCCGCTTCGCCGTATTAAACATGATTGTACCCCCGGAATAAATATCAAAAACACTTACAGTACACAATTTTTGGATCGGATAGATGATCATACTCAGTAGAGGTTTGAATGTGCTCCCCGCGTATATGCTGTAATCGTCATTCAGACTGTTAGCGCTTTAGGAGGCGCTGTTTGCGTCAGTAAGATAGGAGCAGAGCTTGGGGACAATCGGAGAGCGACAAAGCTGGGGGGAATATATAGCAGAAACAGCTCAATATTTAACCAACCAAAAAATAACAGAAAACGTAATAAAAGTAACGACAGATAACACGCGGATATATAATTAGAATTTGTATTTTGAATAGCTTAATTAAGCTATTCAAAATACAAATTTAAGTTACATATTTCGATGTCTTTATCGACAAAACTAAATAATACCAAATCAAAGGAGCACGTTGGTTTGACAGGTGATGAACGACGGATTCGGCACAATTAAAACCAAACACAGTCTTGTATGCCGTGATCAGAAGTAATGACCCTCAAACGGGAACAAGGTTCTTAATGTGTTTGTTGTAATAATCATTGTTGTATAAGGTATCGATGCTAAAAGCACGGACAACGCGTATGTAAAAAAAAAACTGTCCAAAAATACTGGAATATCCCTTCGTTCCCCTACTAATGGCATGTGTATTATTATCTCTGTTTGGTTCTTCTTTGCACATATTTGCTTATAATCATATACAGTAGGCTTTGTCTATCCCTGCCTATAAATGCCTTTGCATTCAGATAACTCCTCCGAGTAGGTATTTCTGGAATGAGGATTTAGAAATTCCATTGGAAATCGACATGAGAAAGTCCTGCTTTTGTCATTTCTCTTCACACTGCATAGACCTTAAAATCCACAGACTCAGCTGAACAAACACATTAACGCTCTCGCGTCGGGTTAGATATTAATATTAATCAGTAGGACATCATGTCCACGTTGAAGAACTACAGAAACCACCTAGACTGGATACCCCCAGCCCATCTGCCGGCGATGGGCTGGTGGGTTGTCTATAATGTGTCTATTATGCTTTTATGAGTTACTAGGTGGTGCTTGGTCATGGTATTTTGATTGCCGATGGCAAGATACTTTTCATGCGCAGGGCTCTCAAGTTTTGAACCTCGTTCAGAAAGAGATTTTGTCGGCGGCGGCAGGGGTGGGGACCGGTGGGGATGGGGGTCTGATCTGAAAAATGACTCAACAATTCATACAAACAAAAATATTTATTTTATTCAGCATTTCTTAGTGTGTGTGTGTGTGTGTGTGTGTGTGTGTGTGTGTGTGTGTGTGTGTGTGTGTGTGTGTGTGTGTGTGTGTGTGTGTGTGTGTGTGTGTGTGTGTGTGCGTGCGTGTGTGCGTGCGTGCGTGTGTGAAATAATAGTTGATGTTGTTTATGGTGGCATGTTTTGAGGCCTTCAGCACGCTGGCGGCTACCATCTCAAACACTGTGGTTCCAGGCCAGCCATTTTTACTGTCATGATGGATGACAGAGTTCCATTTAGCGTCAAGCTGTTTTGGTCTTAAGTCCGACCATGGAGAACCCTCTCAGCGTCTGCATTTGAATGGGTGAGCATTACAACTAATGCAGCTATCTTTGAAAGCCTCCCACACTGGCTCAAACCGATCACCCTTGAACAAAAGTGAACCAAAGGCCTCTATTTCCCAAATGCTTTGCTTTTATTATTTTAATTAATTATGTTTGGTGCCAAATATTTCTCCTAAATACAGTGCACCCTCTATTTATGTATTTGTCAAAACAACAAATGCATCAAAGTATAAATGTAGTGTTTTAGGGATACTCCAATCAGTTGCGGATCTAGGTTTTTTTAAATTTTTATAATTTTGCATTTTTGCAGAGACTTTATAGATTTATGTCAGGCTCTTATGTCAACATTTGGTGAACAGATGCCCTCTAATATTGTGGAACTCACAAAGATCATTGAACCATTCAAAGAGGTATTCAATGAGCTGTTCAAGTTATGCAAAGGTACCATTGCTATACCTGTGAGTACAGCTCCCTGTGAACGAAGCATTTCCACACTCAGACTGGTCAAGACCTACCTTAAATCTACCATGGATGATGTTCAACTCAGCAATCTAGGAGTTTTAAGCGTAGAGTTAAGATGAGCAAAAGCCCTGGATTTTGGTGATTTTGTGAATCGCTTTGTTACAAACCACAATAATCAAAGAATTCGGCTTTTATAAGATGAATCTATGGCAAGTTAATGTCTTTTGTATCTGTAAGAGGCCGGGATTCAAAAGTTAAAAAAATAATGTTTTTGCAATTGTGTAATTTATTTTCTGATAAATGCACTGCATTTTCACTTTTTACCATTGCAGTGTTAGATCAGAAGGTCGAGTTAGTGTTTTTTTTAAACAGGTGAGACCAACTTGCACTTGTTCCATCCATACACATGAAGTGTGTAAGTGGCCTTTAGAAGTGAGACATTTAAAATGAGTCAGAATGTTTTTGATGATGAGTCTCTGATGATGTTTTTGAATAAAAACAAAATAACTCATAGCTGCAAGAAATTTATAAAGAAAAAGTTTATTTGACAATAACACCACTGTCTGAGTTAATATTATGATGTAGAGTTACAGCGTGTACATGCCTTAAATATTCACTACATTTGAAAATGCCTGATATCATATGTAGATTTATGTTCCACCCCAAAATAATCTCTGGTCTCACCCTGGCCACCACACTGAAAGTGTTCTAGCTCCGCTAGTACACAATGAATATAGACTTTTCCTTTTTAATGCTTTTCAGAGCGAGAGAATCACTTTTTGACCAAAAATGTGTTTCTGACCTTAAACGTTGTGTCTTGTGTTCAAATGTGCTTCACTCCCAAATGTTGGTAGGCCTATATGGTCTATACACCCTGACCCTGGTCAAGGTAACAGGTTTCCATCGAAAGGGCGAGAGCCAGAGGGAAATAATCTATTTTTGACCAACATGTGTTTCTAACCATAACCGTTGCGTCTTCTTATCAAATCGATGGTTGTTTTGCCCCCAGGTGTAAATGTGGGGCAGTAGTGTTAGGGAGACGTAACCTAACGTTGAAGGGGATGTTCTGCCCCCAGGTGTCCACCTGGGGGGCAGTAGGGTTAGGGGTAGTTAGGTAACCCTATATTGACAGTGATATTCTGGCCGCAGTTGTTGGGGGCAGATTGTGTGTATCTTTTGCGTCTTATGTTCAAAAATGGTGCTTCACTTCCAGAGTTTTGTATCAGGTCTAATCCTTGGCAAGATTAGCAACATCTTTGCCTTGAAACGGAAAGAAATATATTAATATATATGTTTTATATATTTTTATAATTTTTGCCAAACAATGTGTTTCTCAAATTAAACGTTGCTTCTTGTGTTCAAATTGATATTGCTTTACTTCCAGATGTTAGTATTAGGTCAATGCAACCCATGGCAAGCTTAGTAACACTTTTGCAGCAAAAGGGAAATAAATATTAACTTAAAATCTGTTCATTTACCTTGACAGCGGTCAATTATACTGGCCAATGGTGATTTGCCGGAAGTTGTGAAGTGTCCATGCAAGTGAACGGAGCATAAACAAAAAAAATGGACAGCTGAACGTTGGGAAGACCCATGCAAGTGAATGGAGCAGTGTAAAGCATTGAGAAGAGCCGTGTAATAATCCATAATAATGTAAGGTTTAGAAGTTAAATATTTGAAAGTTGTAGAATAAATTAATATAATTTATATTGGAGTTAATTTGCTAGAAATGTACTTACAATTTTTAGTCAGTTAATCATTTACACATTTATGTTACACAATTATTACATATTTACATGTTTACATATTTAACACAGTCAGGATTATTCTGTTGAATCTGCCCCTCTGATTCCCTCACGTTTACCTCATTCTAAATTCTAGCTTCTGATTGGTTAGTTCAGTCAAGTGATGGTTCCGAACAAGGAAGTGTTTGAAAATAGATTAACGGCGATATTTTTTTTATCGCGCGATAAAAGTTTCGCGTTAACACAGCCGTTAACGCCGATAACGGCCCACCACTAATATATAAATATATATATATATATATATATATATATATATATATATATATATATATATATATATATATATGTATATGTATGTATATATGTCTCTTACTGTAGGCCTATACATGTTTGTGCGAGGGTGATTTAATTGGCAATGTCCTTGGTAGGCCTACTGAATCCGCATGATGGTCCATCGCAAACACGAGTTTTCATTGAAAGGAAAATAAATGTGTTTATTGTTTTCTATTTGATTGTGCTTCTCTTCCATGTTGATATAGGGTCTCTATACAACCCCTTCCATGCTTAGTAACATGTTTGCATTAAAAGAGAAAAAAATATCTCATAAATTATGTGCGGAAAATGCTTTTCAGCGTGAGAAAGTCACAACAGCAAACTATGTCCATTAAATAATTAAAATATTGTAGTTGTGGTAGTTGTGTAGAATAATATAAACATCAGATGTGTATTTAGCTACAAGAAAAAATGCTTTATTAATTATCATGTTATAGTATAATCATCATGAGTTAGAGCTGAGATTATTATTTGGAGAATTAAAAGAATAATATGAACCAATAACCAATTACCTATCTCGATACAGTAAACAAGAAATAACAATATATATTGTATAATCAGACTTTGAAAGAATTCCTTATTTATTATAATTAATTTGTGAGGCTAATTAACAATATCCTTCCCATACATTTCGATATCCAAGCCATGTTCACTGATAACCTATTGCTCAATGCTTGACAAAGGCTGATACCGAACAGCAGCCCTCTTGAATTTGTGAATCATCACTCCACAGATCATGGCAATCGCCGCTAGAAGGCATCCAGCGATGAAGGCCATGTTGAGATTCAGTCCGGTTACTAAAGTAAATAAATACAACATTTTTAGATTTTACAGATATTCCAGGGATTCCACAAAGTCAAACAACTTGTATTAAAAGTGATGTTGTTGCTAAAATGAATGATTTTTAACTACTTACCACTGCTCTTGTTTTCCGGTGTGCTTTGCAGACGCAAAGGACCCTGGGAAATGAAGTGCGCTCCTGTTTCAATTACAGCCGATCTCCTGCGCCGACCAATGGGGTTGGTTGGGAGACATCCCCTGGAGCATCTGGTGTTGGGGTTCCCAGCCTCACATAGAATGACCGAACAGCTGATGTACACCTGACCCATAATGAGATAACCTGTCAATACATTGCCACATTCAAGCTGTTCCTCATTTACTCCTATTTACTAATTATGTCCTACCTGGTCATGTAATCCTATGAATTTGAAGGCATCGATTGAAAACCGAAACTGTTTATTATGACTTGGGGGATAGAGGACAACAGTGGAGTCCTGTACACACCTAGGTAAAAAGAAAGAGCAAATAAAGATTACAATTAAAGAAAGTGCTGTCAATAAAGAGTGCTGTCAATCTATTACATTCCTTTGTTAATTAATCAAACAATTTGCTGGGATTAATCATGATCAATAGTTTCTTTTTCTCTTATAGAGCCAGTTAACCCAAACCCACTTTTTTTGTTTTAGACAAACAAAAATGAATTAACAATAAAATTGTAAATTATAATGTGTAGTGTGTAAATTATAAAGTGCTACCAGAGATGCAATGTAAATGAAGAGAATATTTGTCTTATATGATCGTCAACAATCGCCCAATAATCATCAACAATCAATGCCATTTTGTCATTATTACTGAAATAAGTCCCCAGTTTAGAGAAAAAGGGGGGAAATAGGCCTACTCTGTTTTTGCCGTTCTCCACAAAACACAATGCGGACGTTCAACTCTACTGCGCACCCAGGTGGCAACAGACTACGAGGTAGTCTAATGGTGCGCTCGAGATGCATCGTTCACCACCCGCACAAGTTGGGAAATTTCCCAGCCTTCTTGCAACATCTCAGTGAGTTATGCCCCTTTTGGTTATAATATAATCTGTCCCACTCGTGCTCCCGAGAGACCACCCAGAAGAGCGAGGATAACCGTACTACCCGACAAACAAAGGTGGCTTCCCCCGTAATGAGATGGTTTTTTTTTGTATTACACAACGATCGTTTTAATGGGTCGATTTTTTTATTGCTGCTTTAATCTGGTGACCAATTTATGCATTGCACGGTCTTGTTGTGCTTGCAAGACAATGTAAAGCTTTGTTGTTTGTTTTCGAGCTGGTTTGCTAAAGAGGTAAATGTAGCTAACATAACGATGACTGTTCCTCCCTGACTCGTCGTGCAGCGATGCCCACATAGACAAACGGGAAGGCTATAAGTGCTACAAAGCCAGGAAATTACACCACAAGAGCAACTTGTGCTGGTGGTGTGATGCATTTCAAACGCGCCATAACGTCCCGAACAAGGGTCCCCAGTGGCCCGGTTTGTGTGGACGTGTGGAGCTCTGCCTGGGCAGGAGTGGTCCACAAGAAGATTGAGCTTTTCGGACACTTTAAGTATAACGCTATGGTCTCTGTGGATGGTGAAGCTCCGTCTGAGCAGCAATTTATCAATTGTCCGCATCCCAGTCAGGGGTAGGCTTTCTGGACACCTATAGTATAACGCTACTGTGTGTGGCGCAAGTCTGAAATAACGTCGCTCATTATAACTATCTTAATAGTTACACAGTGACGGTACTAAAAAGGTATCATGAAGTTGTTGTGGGTTGTAAACATGGGGATAACACCCTCTTTCCTAAAACTCTCAGCCCAAAACTTTTTTTTTTTTTTTAAATCAAATAGTGATGATTACATCTGAAACAGTTGGTTATAAGTTCGAGGGTGAATTATAGAAGGTGTCTCCGATGCAATTTGATTGAATTCTCTGACTGCACTCCTGTCATTTAGATCGGGGAAACCCAGATGTTTCGGGAGGGTATTCTGCTTTGAGGTGATATTTCGAGGCAAAATTCATTCTGTGGTTATTAAATGGGGCTTTGCAAACTGCAGATTACTTTTGTTTTCTCCAGAAATCCATCAAGCAACAGTTTTGCGCTACAAAGGTCAGCTGCCAAAGGAAATAAACAAAGCCTCGCCAATTGCGATAAAGAAAATGAAAGCGTTAGATCTTTCAAAATGAATGCAAAGCTTAACATGTTCATTTGGCCTATGTATATATATTTTCTTTTTTTAGCTGAACAAACAATAAAATAATAATAATAATAATGTAATGAAGACCAGTAGGTAGTTAGGTAGGAAGGTAGTTTACCCGTTCTCTATGATTGGGTAGGTGGGCTGGTAATTGGGGTTATCGTAAGGTGAAGCACTACAGGACTCCACAAACAGAACAGTGTTATTGATTGAAGTCGTGGCATCTATCTGCATGTATATCTTATCTCCAACTTCATAGTCCAGCGGGTAGAAGTGTGGATTGATCATTGTGTCGAAGTGGATGTCTGGGTAGAACTCAAAGTTGTAGGTGAACGTCCCAAAGCCCTTCTCGGTAATAGTCTGGTTGTCCCTGTGGACTGTAAACCCAAGGGATACGTTTCCACGCTTTGGGTACTGGCAGGAAAACTGAACTTCCAAAAGATGTTTCCTGGTAACGATGTCTCTGACATCTTCAAAGGTGGTGATCTCATTTGAGAACAAAAGGTTTTCATCGTCCTCCTGCAGAACAGGAACACTCTTTAAAACACTGTTTTAGATGATAAAGTGAAATTAACCAAATCAGCAGATGTCAAGACAAACATAACCATTCGCAAAATACTATAACATTTATTAGATGGAGTTTCCCCATTACCTTAATCATAGTACCACATTCATTAAGTGGGATGAAACCAATGACATGAGTGCTATTGGAGTGTAGTCTGCAGGCTGTGCTGCCGGGATCATTTAGCCGCAGGTGATCTTCATCTAGTCCCTTAAATGCGGCTTTCTCCAACTCTACTGTCATGGAGGTTTCATTGCAGATCACGTGTGCTTTAGCTGTTGAAGAGATTTAAAGTAAGTTATTCCTTGTTTATGTAAAAACATACATAACATCATCAGGCACATTAAGCATAAACCTAAAATGTCAGTTCTCACCGTGTTCAACATGCACCCAAACACATCGCATTTCTGACTGTAACTGCTGATACCTGAAATTGATTTGAGCCAAGAATTAGTCACTTTAAATTGTATTCTCACCATTGGCACTGTAAAGATACATTAGTGATACATTATTAATAACTATTGTTACTAATATAGTCATATAATTGTAGTGCATAAAGAGAGGGAGCTAAAAATAAAGAAACCTACGAAAAAGCTGCCTCCGCAATGAAGCAAATTGGAACCTGGTCTCCAAATTGGTGGAGAGTCGGGGTCCATCTCAGATAAAACTCTCCCCGTTCAATCCTGTGTTTGGTGGTACCCAGGGGTCCTGTGAAGATGATATCACCTACTCTGTATTCAAAAAAAATGCATTACTATCTTGTTTTTTCAAGTTGTGGGTGATTCATTTCATTTCTTAAATTGATCTTGTCAGCAGACACGTGTACTTACTTTGAATACTGAGCTACTGCTTTGACTGTGATTTCAAATTCTTCATTGACTTGAGCATTCAGATGGTCTCCATGACTTGGTGTTGGGTGAACAAACCTAGGCAGGTACTCTCCTTCAGTGCAGGACGGAGCAGGCGAATCCACTACAGTTTAAGTACAAATATTTTAGCTTACAAAAGCATGCAATATGTTGTATAGCTACAGAGAAAGCATATCTCAAGTAAGAACTTAAATCATGCTAAATTGTATCAAAGTGTAAAAGGATGCTTCTCTGTTCATACAATAGCATATATAGGCGTAAATCATTCATGAAATTACGACAAAAAGTGACTCGCTTGCCTACCTAGAACGGAGAATTGAAGAGGAATTTGACTGAGAGGAGTAGGATACGGTTTGCTGGGGTAGGTTTGGTACGGGGTGGTGGTTGGGCCTGCCGTGGTGGTGGTTAGGCCTGCCGTGGTGGTGGTTGGGCCTGCCGTGGTGGTGGTTGGGCTTGCAGTGGTGGTGGTTGGGCCTGCCGTGGTGGTGGTTGGGCCTGCCGTTGCCCCGATATAGGGTAGTACTAGATTCCCAAATATTGAACGTTTGTTTCTGTTTGAAGGCAAAGGTAATCTCTGAGTTGAAGTTCCATTTGTGGAGATCAAGGAGATGGTGGTTCTTGGAAAGTCTTCCAGCACCAACTCAAACCCATACGTCCCAGTGTATGATGTGGAACGGTAGTGTAGGACACAGTTTCTCTAAGAAAATGAATATAAAGGAGTTCGATTGGGAAACATGAATAAATGTAAGTCAAAGGTACACTTTTAAAGATTGTAGTCTTCATTCAGAAAAACCTAGACTCTGCTCATCACCCCTCCCTTATGTTATCTCTTCAAACCCATAGATAGATGTAGGGCCCTATTTTAACGGTCTAAAACGCAGGTGAGAAGCGCCAAGCACAAGTAGCTTTGTGGGCGGTTCTACGGCGATGTCGCTATGGCGACATCGCCGTAGACTATAAGCGCCGTAGACTATATGCGCCCGTAAACAAAAAATGACTCTTACGCCCGGCGCATATCTAAAAAGGGTTGGTCTGAAGTAGCCTAATTACCCGTAGGTTTGGTTTGGGCGTAACGTGCAGTAAATCAAGGAGAATGCCAGCTCCAATCTCCTTTAAGAGCCATGATGAGCGCATTTTAATCTGACGAGTTGATATTTTGACAGCGCAGTCTCCGATGAGACAGATGCACATGCTTTTCAAACATCAAATGGCTCAGTTTATGGCCAAATAATATGTCCTAATTCACACATGGAATAAGGTTTTCTTCAACAACTTCAGAAATACTGAGTCCTCAAATAAATTTCGGCAAAGAAAACGTATATGATATAACATATGATATGCGGGTGCGGTAACTCCTATTTAATGATATAGGCCTACGCAATACATTATAAACATTGTTTCTTATCAGTATTGTATGCATTATCGTTATCGACTTGTGTTCCTAATTTGCCCTGTCCCCCCATTAATATACATTGCCATGGACTGTATTATGCGTTAAGTGTTTAGTTTGCGTGTGTTTAAACAGATGGACGCAAACACGCGCGTGTGTATTACCCATACACACACGCGCCCGCATTCATTCATTCTTTTTAACACTCACTCGCGGTAAACCAATGTTTTCTCACAATCAAAAACTCATCAATCCTAAAAGTTGGGCATGTACACGATGTCTGTGTCAAGAAAATGTGTTTGCTGTACGGTGTTTGCAGATGCATTGATTTAAAAGTACAACTTATTACGCTGTATCAGCTGTTCTTTCCCAAATAATTTACCAAGAATGTGTGGCTAGGTAGATGAGAGAAGCAAAGCGTATGCGCGAGGTGCACAAGCAACATTATGCATGCGCCCTTTAAATAGCATCTGAACAACGCGCCACTGACTTTAAACCAGGTATTTCCTGGTTTGTGGCGCAAGGGGTTTCTGAAACGGCAAGATAGCACCAGGGAACGTTTGCGCCAGAACACGAGGCTGCCCCTTGGGGCGCAAGATCATTCCCTAATTTACCGACGCGTGGCACAGGAGGGAAAATAACGCTCTGCGCCAGTTGCAAACTAGCAACGACACATGCGCCAGTGATTAAGTCAATTGCGCCGGATGCAAGACAGGGCCGTAGTCTTAAAGTAAGTGTCTATGACAGAATGCCTTTTAGAGCACATTTAAAGGTCCCATGACATGAAAATCTCACTTTATGAGGTTTTCTAACATAATATGAGTTCCCCTAGCCTGCCTATGGTCCCCCAATGGCTAAAACTTGCGTTTGGTGTAAAACGAGCACTAGCTGTTCTGCTCGCCTTTTAAAAAACGGAAGCTCAAGTGCGCTGATTTGGAATGTCTGTATTCTTGACGTCATCAGGAATCTCAGCTCCTCCCCTTACTCTGCCTGGCCCGCCCAGAGACGTTGGCCCGCCAATGAGACTCGACCGTGCGAGCGCCACGTGTGTGTGTGCGTGTGTTTGTGTGTGTGAATACACACACTGTAACGCAAGTGTTTCTTGCCGGTTCTTTGACGTGTCTTGTATTTCCACAACGAGACTGTTGTGGGGGTTATCTGAGCCATGGTTGAGAAGGAATTGGGGGAAAGGAACTTTGGCTTTGACTCGCTGAAGTACATGAACTGCGACATGCCGCCGGTTTCCGCGAGGCACCATCGCCCGGCAGCGGGCAGCCGGCAGCAGGCAGCGCGCGGTTCAGTCGACTTCAGGTTGATGTGAAAGTGGAAGAACCAGAGACGTCGCAGAACCCGACAAAGTCGTTTGTGATTCATTATATCGTCTGGAGGGGCACACAGCTTTTGGCCGTGATAATATGTATTAAATGATATAGATTTCTATGTATTATATGATATTATTTAGATATAGAGCTCCAGGACTGTAACGCAAGTGTTGTACACTGCCTTGTTATTTGGATAACCGTTCTGTCGGACTCTCGTCTCTGGTATTTCTACAACGAGACTCGTATTGGGGGTTATCTCAGCCAGGGTTGAGAATGAATTGGGGGGAAGGAACTTTGGCTTTGACTCCCTCAAGAACACGAACCACGACATGGAGGAGAAAGGGATTGTTGGCGGCGAATGTCTCCAGCTTGAGACCCGCTGAGGGACCACCGCCGGAGGCGGAGGTGCCTAAGCGCTGCCCGGCAACGATCCCTTTCTCCTCCTTGTCGTGGTTCAGTCTACTTCACATTGATGAGGACGTTGAAGAACCAGGAACGTCTGAGAACCCAACGCGGTCGTTTGAGATTCATAATATCGGCTCACACATCTTTTGGCCGTTATAATATATATTATATGATATAGATATCTATGTAGGCTATATGATAATATTTTGATATAGAGCTCCAGGACTCCCGTGTGTTCTAGAATATTTACAGAACACGGCTAAAGGCTGTGTGCGCCTCGCCATTGCGATACATCCACTGTAAACAGAGCGAATGGTACCGTGGCTGCAAGCTGCTCAGGGCCACACCCCCACCCTCCTCCTTGACCCGCCTCGCTCCTCCTCATTTGCATTATAGCTACAGACACCAAAACAGCGCATTTGGGGGAAGCTCAATGTGCGACTGGCTCGGAGTGGCTGTAACTCTGCACCACGGCTGAATTTCGGGAACGTCTTTGAATACTGTGTTAGTTGCCCACTAATACCTATATTAAAGAATACATAAAATAGCATGTCATGGGACCTTTAAAACGTATACATTACGTATCCATGTTGTACCTTTGACATTATGTTGACTATTATATGCTTTTACCAACCTCATCCAGCTCAAAACCTTGGGGTTGATTGCATGTAGCGCATTCTCTGTTTAAGATGGTTCCGTATCTGCAAATCACCCGATCACCATCAGGGTCATCTGTCATCAGATGGTAGGATCTTGGGCAGTTTGAAGGAACTCTAACATTAAGCACGGAAATGACAATTAACAGCCAATCATCAGAACAATAAACTTTTAAAAAGATACATGTTTGGATACATAAAAAGGTGACAAAAGTCACCAGTAGATTAAAGACAATTATGGTTCACTGTAATAAATGACATAAATATTCATTAATGTTAACACACTTTAATTGTATCACATTCAATACTTACATTTCAGCTAATTTAGCTTCACCAAACATAAAATGTCTTTTAAATAATTTAAAAAAAAATGTAATGGGCAGGTAAGGTAAAGGTAAAGACGTACCTCAGGAAGGGCATGATGGCATTATTTGGAGAGCCATTCGCCTGCCAGTTATCAGATCTTTCCCTCAAGTCCACATGTGTGAACAGTCTCCAGGACCCCTGTAAATTCACAGTTGGAATCCAACAGCAGCTAGCTTTCCTAATATATGGAAACAAAGTTGCAGCTAAATATCAGAACTCTTCAGCTATTGGTGAAAGGTGCCCATTTTTGTCAACGATTGATTTAATTCCTCAAAACTTAAATATATTGAATAACATTAGAAGCAATAATCAATATTGAGAAAAATCACCTCAGGTCAAATGAATCGTCATTGGGGTAATATCTTGACTGCACTTCTTCTGTTTCACACCAACCATTTGTGTTGGGTGCTGCATTTGTGCTACTGTCTATTACACCTTCTTTTGCTTCCGATATTTTTCCGCAGTTACCATTCAAGCATCTCCAATCTCCAAAATAGTGATTGCAGCTTCCGTAAGTTTGCCTGAAATATATGTCCACCTGTGATCAAGAAAAATGAATTGTGTTAACACTTTCTAATAGCTTTCAACAAGGCTTCGAGGCAATTTGATGTAGCAGCATTTTTGTCATATTTGTTGAAATTCTGACTAATAAATAATTAGTTCATTATGAGCAGTAGCATAAGTTAAACTTTTTTGTCTTTTTTGTTAGTATTTTGTTAATATGATGTTCATATATATTTGGTGACACTTTACAATACATTTACATCAATTAACCATTAATAATAAAATAAAAGTTAAAATATTGTTTACATTTATACCTGAGTTAACATGCACACCATTAGAAAAAATACTTTAAGTATTATTGTATTGTATTGTATTTTTATCCTGTGTTTTTCCACTGCTGCTGGGCTGTTGCAAGAAACTAATTTCTCCTTCAGAATATTTGTATAAAGTTGTAACTAATCTAATTTAAATATATATCCTCATGCCATTACCTTGCTTGAAATATATGTTGTTTAAGTTCTTACCTTAATGGATCCATTCAGGTGTTTTTCTTTGGGAACGACCCTAACAGTGCCTGCAGTGAAATGTGATGCAGATGCAACGGAGATCAGCAGGAGCAACTGGATTGAGAAAATCCAGAAGGAAGCCATTGTGCCCGAATCTCTCCTCCAGAGTACTTGCGTACCATAAGCAGTACTAAAGCATCTTATACCTTCAGCATCAGTCAATGACCCACCCACAACATACCATAAGGGAATGTTTGACACATCTGGTGCCAAGTCCATCTGCCTTTCTCAAAATTGTTGATAACTGGTTTTTCTGCTACTATAAAGGGTGTATAAGCAGGAAACAATTGGAGGATTTGAATTCTTACAGGAAATCTTGAGCATTTATAAAAACGTGTCTGTCTACATTATTACTAAGTAACAATCCTTTGTGAGCTATCATTTTACCGGTAAGAAACTTGCTTGGGAATTCAACCCATTCATCAAGTCTAACCCATTAGCACTAGGAAGACAAACAAATGTCCTGATCGCAGTACGATCTAAGATTTTTCATGGCATGAGCATGCTTAGGAACATGAGCACACTGGAGAGTTTTTTTTTAATGTATGTATTTAATGTTTGTATTTAGTGTAGTGTTGCATCAGACTCTAGGGTCAAGTACTAACCTTGTCTTCCCCAGACTGTAGGATCAAATAAGGTCACATCGTTCACCCTTAAACGGTAAAGTATAGCGTTTTTACCTAAAAGTCCCATGAGGCTGAATCAGGGATGGACTGGGACAAAAATTTGGCCCGGGACTTTGGGATGGAGAGGCCTTTTATGAGACTGCGGGAATAGCGTGAGTAGAATTTTGCCACGGTGTAAAATAATAAAAACTAGTCCTTATCCGTGGGTATGTGCATTGCAACTGCATGTAAATGTTGGGATGTGCATGTGTTTAGAATATTGTGAAGATCACAAATATGGGAAATATTACAAAACAAACAAACAATCAAGACAGTGATCAGTTAGACGTTGTGTGCGAGTTGAGGTTGAGGTTGTCAGGTGAGTTTTGAGTTGTGACTTGAAGGTTGTAATTGTGTCAGACTGTTTTATGTGTGGGGGGAGGGAGTTCCAGAGCCTTGGTGCTGAACAGCTGAATGACCGGGCACCCATTGTAATGAGTCGTGATGTGGGGATACATAGTAGTCCAGCAGAGGTTGAGCGGGAGGGAGTGTATTCTTGGAGGAGGTCACAGAGCTAACTGGGGGCTAAGTTGTGGAGAGCTTTGTAGGTGAGGAGTAGGGTTTTGTATTGGATGCGGTAGTGTACTGGGAGCCAGTGAAGTTGGATGAGGACCGGGGTGATGTGGTCAGATGATTTGGTGCGGGTGATGATCCGGGCGGCTGAGTTCTGAATGATCTGCAGTCTGTTGATGAGTTTGGTGGGGAGTCCGGTGTGTAAATATTTGTGTAAATAGTTTCTGCTTGTAAATCTTTGCTTCATAGAAGAATTTTTCTTACTTGTATACTTCTGGTTTTAAGTTTGTATTTATGGATAACTATTTAATTTAAAAGATTTTGGACATTCCAGTACTTGTGTGTACTGTATGTATGTTTTGGCTGTTCTGTGAACTGTGTAAAGGAGCATAACGCCATAAAGGAGTTATGCTTAGGGCCCCAAAATAGCTAGCAGCGACACTGGGTCCGGGTCAACAGTTTCTTCAACTGTCAGACCCTGTGCAAGGGCAAGGGCTACCCAAGCTAAAGTGGCTTTCCCTGAAGAAGAAGTTAGCGTAATGCTACAGAAATCTAGCCTGGATGCTAGTCGTCAAATTCTTTGACGCAAAAGGGCTGCTGCCACCACTGAAAGTGAAGCTGCAGCCTACGAAAAGAGGACAACGAAGTGGAGAGAGCCACTCAGGACCACACATTTTTGAAAAGCCCCTCAACCTAGTCGATATTACAAGTAGGCTAGCTACATTCAGCAGCACTCAGAGTTGTTCCACAAAGAACCTCCATTGAAACAGATGTCAATGGAATCCCACAGATCACTCATTAATCCGTACTCCGAACCACCTACTTATGAAAGCCGAGAATGCGTGAGTTTGAGAGACACTGAGTTCAAGGAAGAAGAAGCAAGCAAAAGACAATCTAAGAATTATCTGCAGTCTACCAATACTGGCAGAGATTTTTGCACCTGAAAACCACAAAGCCCTTGCTAAATACCACATGCGCAGAGAACTTTTCATCTCTGGCCTTCTCGAGTTTAATGATCACCTGACCATTACTGGTCATAGAAAGCTTATTTTGTGAGTGTCACCCAGAACTTGAACTTGACAGCCAGAGAAGAATTGAAGTTGATGGTCAAATGGCTAGGAGATGACTCAGAACAAGCAAAGATAATTTGTTCAGTGCACGTTTTCAATCCCCTTGCAGGTCTCAACATGGTGTGGCAACGTCTTGAGGACTGTAATGGGACTCCAGAAGTCATATGAAAGGCACTGCTTAAATGATGATATTCCAAAACATACCAACAAAGACAACACCAAGCTCAGAGAACTGGGGGACCTCCTTGAAATGGAATGTGCTGAAGGGAAAGGCTACCTACTAGGCCTTGCTTATTAAGATACAGCTTGTGGTGTACAGCCTTCAAGAGAGATGGATAACCCAGGGATCCAGATACAAAGAAGCATTTCCTCCTAGGGATGGGGATTGTTAATATTTATTGATATCGATACCTTTATCGATACTCCTCCTTACCGATCCAAGTCTTTATTGATACCACTATCGATACTTTTCGATTATTTGGTGGAAAAGAGGACGCGACAATATGTTTTTAACAGAACTGGTATTGCTTTTATTGTTTAACAATAACAAAAACGTTTCTAGCCTTCAATAAACATGATTAATGTAATAGGCCACTTTGAAATGACATAAAACTAACAATAAGAAAGAATATTTCAGCAGCACCAAATGAAAAATAAAATGTCCTAATGTATATAAATTAAAAAAAATAATATGCTGTGTCACTCAAAAGGAAATAAAATATCAGCTCATAAATTAACAGGTATTTCTTTGCAGAAAAATTAACATGTCTGCCTTGTCAGGCATGATCCTCAAATGCTCCTGGCTGATGGTGTCCCCAGCAGTGGAACACACCCTGTCTGAAGGGGTGGAAGACGCTTGAACAGTAAGGTAAGTAATGAGAGATTTCCGCTAGCAGGGGCAGGGGGTCTCTCTTTGTCCACCACCAGAGAACTGGGTCCTCTGCCTTAGAAATCATAGGCAGGCTTCTGTAGAGCTGGACTTCCTCACGTACTCTCTGCTGAATGCTGCTGTTGGAGTTATTCATATGGATGATCCGTCGCTCTTGTTCCTCCTCTGCAAATAGCTCCTCCAAGGCACTCTTGGGTTGTGGTGGTGGACTGACTTCAACCCGAGGATTCTCATACATAGCCTCCTCGTTTGTGTCGCTGTCCTCATGGGACTCAGGGATTGGTATATCTGCTTCTGTAGCATTTGTTGCTACAGCTGCCTCCTGCAAACGTTCCCAGGTGGTGTGCCCGACACGTTTGGCTTTAAACCTGGGGTCCATCGCTGTCCCCTCTTCGAGGAACTGTTGGATTTTTTCCTCCTGGTAACGTCCAGATAGGTCAGTCAAAACCTTCCGTTTAATGTCGGATACAAACAAAGAGTCTCCTTCCTGAACTGTGAAGTGGGCCTTCAGTTTCATGAGTATCAAAAGGATCGGTCCACAGGTGGTGGTTTTCTCACTAGATGCACACAGTGTAGAAGTGTCCAGGACCTTTATGAACTCCTCTGCTTTTGTAAAGTCCTCATCTGTGATCCTATCCAGTTGGGCTTTCTTATACGTGGATCCAACACTGCAGCTTGGTAGCGCCTCTGCCATTTTGCTCACCAAGACAACGTCTTTCAAGCAAGAGGGACGAAGCAATGAAGCGCCTCTGCTTCGCTCAGGAAAACATTGGAGAAAAAGCCCAAAATGAAAAGCCAGTACATAGAGTTCATGCAGAAAATGCTGGAGAATAGGGATAGGCAAAACGATTCTTTTTTGGGAATCAGTTCTTTCAATTCCGTTCACTATCACGATTCGTTTGTTTAATTCGTTCATTTGATTCGTTCATTTGATTTGTTCGTTAAGTCAGATGTCTGTTATGTCATTTGGCAGGGAATCGGAAATTATGGAATAAATGTTAATCAACATGCATGTAGCCTACTACTTTTTAAAGGAGGCATATCATACCACCAGGTGTGAGTGTGATTAGCCATTACAAGCAGGTTTGAAAATGTGCAGCATTGTGACATCACAGGTGGGCGTGTCCACCTAGATGTGTGCTGGATAGATCAGTCTACCAGCCTACCCAGTGGACTGAAGTAAACGTTGCTCATCTATCTAGCAAAGATCTAGGTGGACACGCCCACCTGTGATGTCACAATGCTGCACATTTTGAAAACGGCTTGTAATGGCTAATCACACTCACACCTGGTGCTATGATAGGTCCCCTTTAATGTTCTGGCGAAATTACCCAGGTTAAGGGAAAATATCAAGCATATATCTAAAGCACATCCATATTTTTTTCATAAATATCCTTAATACATAATGGGGTGCAGTTAGGCCCTGTTTACACGAGGACGCTTGCGGGTAAAAACAACAAAATATTCTATCGGAAGTGCCTTTAGTTTAGACGGTGACGGCGTTTTTGGGGCTTAAAAACGCAAAAATCTGAAACCACCCTCCAGAGTGGAAAACTTGAATACGCTCCGCCGTAGCGTTTCCGTCTACACTGCCAAGAAGCAAAACTCTGCTCAGATCTGCTCACGTCGCGTACGAGTTTACGTCGCAAACATGCGCCAGTACAGGGAAATAAACAAACATGTTGGATTATTTCCATGCGTCGGACCTTCAAGCTGCCCTGGCAGCTCTAATAAACGTACAGGAGTCTTTCCACGAAATATACAAGATATGTACTGATAGTATTACTGAACAAAGAAGGATCTTTTTGGTTTTCACGGCACGGATAAGAGAAGAAGGAAGATTCTACGCATGCGCTCAGACATGGCGGTGTTGTGTGATAGCGTAGCACAGCACCACCTAGCCGCCTGGCATGCATACCCAATCGAATTCCACACACTTTTGCGTCACCGTATGCACGCAGATTTCCTCCCGAAAACGCTCGTCTAAACCCGTAATAAAAAGTGAAGACGCGACGCCACTTTTGCATCTTCTTTTCAGACCGTCATCATGTAAACGTAGCCTAAGAATTAAATAGGGTCTTCCAAGTAGCGCTAATAAGCAGTGAAGCACGTAAGCAAGCAGCAGCAGCACCATTGTGCGAATTCCCTACTAGACCAAACAAGACTCGTAATGGTAGGTAAAAACAATACTTTTTTAAAGCATGCCTACAGTGATCGTTAGTTAACTTGTGTGGTGGACAGTGCCTTATCATTTGTTTACCCATGGGCCATGGCAACGCGATTGCTACCTGCTGTAGTACTTTAATTGGCTGAATCGATGAGAATGTTTTAGACTCAATCAATAAAAGGTCGCGGGGAGACAAATCTTTGTTCGCTTGCATATTTTATTTACGTGACCACATTTTTGTTTTATGTTTAAAAAAAAAGAAAAAATTAATCAGTTCTCTTGTTTTGGGAATCAGTTCTCGTCGTTCACCTTCGGGAATTGTTCATTCTGACCGAATCGTTCGCGACCAACCCATCACTACTGGACAATGACCAGGCGGAGCTTGCACCACCTCTGGAAGAGGGTAAAGAACTCTGGTACCTGCCAACATTCTGTGTTTACCGCTAGAAGAAGCCAGAACAAATAAAAGTGGTGTTTGATTCAAGCGCTGAATGTGAGGGAGTTTCTCTGAATGACGTACTACTCAGTGGCCCAGAATTAAACCAAACCTTGTTGGAAGTTCTTCAAAGTTTGCGCTCCAGCAAAGTTTATGAACCTGCCCGATTAATTGTACATGCTGTCAGTTATATTCTAGCCTAATTGATATTCTATGAACATTATCCCTTACATATTAGACATTGTGATAATATTATTCTTTTGGTGCACTAGGGTGCATGCATTTTTGTTTTGTACTGAGACTGCAGTTGGCTGTTCAACAGGACTGTTTTGTATGCTAAATCAAAGATGAATTTTGCGTACCCCTAGATCAAATTTGCGTACCCCCGCGGCCCGCATGCGACCCTTTGGCTAGGCCCTTACGGCCCTTTGGCCAAAAAAAGAAGAAATGTGAATATATGGGATTCATTTTCCTTTGATTGTTGTAGGCAAAAAGTCAACCATACATTATCAATTTGTAAAAATATCTTGCTTGTATATGGCATGAAAAATGTTTTGAAATGTGCATCGCGAGACTATCCTAGCGTCTATTTTCTGAGCTTGCTAAAATCACCTAGCTATGGATCCAAAGAAGTGATGTGGAATCAGCCCTTTAAGCAGAGTCTGCATGATGCCTATGACCTATGGATGGCCGGGGACGCAGATAAAGAATGCACTGCCGGAGTTAACTTAAGAGCATCAGCCCGCCACCTGCTCATGGACTGGGTCAGCGCTGCCTTGGAAAAACTGGACAAGGAAATTATCCGCAAGTCCTTCAAACTCTGTGGACTGTCACTGAAAACAGACGGGAGGGAAGACGACTTCATCCTTTGCTTCAGAGAGGGACAGCTGTGGCAACAGGGACAGGAGGAGAAATACAAGAAGAGCAGGATGAGGCAGACGAGGTTGAGCTGCTTAATAATTAACTTGTTGTTCTTGATGATGACAATGATGGGGAGGAGGGTGTTGAGGGAGACACCGAACAGCTGTAGAAAAAAAAAAGCTAATTCATACCGTTAAGATACCGTTAAGATTTTAACATTATATTATTCAGGCAAACTATTTTACTGGTAAATTCAGATTTTGTTTGTTAGTCTATTTGATCGTTTATGCCCATTCATATTTTGTGCTGAATTTAATCGTCTTTTCATATTCAATTTTGTTGGCTGTGGGTAGCCTCCAGCCTGCTCTGTGATTGTCCTTTAATGATAACAGGACCAGATGTTTTTTTTTGATGATTTATTGTGTTTGAGAATAATTGCAATAAACTAAGTCTGTTAAGAGACTGACACACAAAAAGTTTGAACGTTCATTGGGGACCAAAAAAACGCCTATAGAGGCATTCTTAAGTTGGCTGTTTTTGCCAATTCTACCAAAATGCTTTACGGTGGAACGAGATATTGACACAAAATGAATGCAAGTTAAGGGATGTGTCCTCTATGTTCCTGGTACGCTTCAAGTTCCAGCCTCCTTCTGCCGAGGACTTGCGATGGAAATTGAGAATTAGCGTTTAGTTTAGCATTCATCAATCACTGTGTGATTGAGTGAATATTGCAAAATGTTGATGTCTGCTAGAGCTGCTGCCCCCGCGATCCAACCCTGGATAAGTAAGAAAATTTCGGGGTCATTTGAGAATGCAATGAGATGATTTAGATGATTTTAGAAATGTTGCCAAGAATCACACTGTACAACCAAATCTATCCTGACAGACATTATGGGTCCAAATGGCAAAAAAGTTTCAGAATTTCTAATCAATCGGAAGCCATGAAGAGTGTTTAACTAAGACCAGAATTTATAATGCCCCCTATGGTGATTTGGGCACCAAGCTTTTTGGAGACCTAAGGTACTGGTAATCATGCATGACTGAGAAATTTGATTACTTTTTTGGGCTGATCTATAAGCGTTTAAATTAAAAATAATAATGTCTAGTACAAATACAATAGGTATCCAGATACACTGTGAATATATATTTAAGTACTAGTGCTGACATTTATGAATGTGTAGCAAAGTATTTTTGATATATTTATATATTCCTTGCTGTCCTTTTTTAATGAGCAGAATTATATGCATATATAGGGCTTGTACAACATACAAAGTACAACTCTCTACAATAGTTAAGAGAATCATTCATGTTTTATTCAAGCGGTAGTCATTAATAATTGTTAATCATTTTTTGGAATAGTCTTTCGAAATATTATGCCAACATTTATGGTAAGGTAGTGTGAGGCAAGGTTGAAAACATTAATAATTAGCAAGTGTCATAAGTTTTAAAGTGACAGAAAATAAGATCTAACCCCCCCCCTCTAAAAAAACGATCACATATCACAGAAAGACATGTCTAACACCCAGGCACACCCACCACTTTTTACATTTGAAAATGTCAAAAGTGATTTACATTTATCTCAAAGAAAGCTAATAAACTCATAAGGGAAAAGACTCTGGGTCGTAGAGTGTGGTTTGATATCTGATATCTTATTGCTCAGTTGTTGGTAAAGGCTGATACTGTACAGCAGCCCTCTTGAATCTCTGAATCATCACTCCACAGATCATGGCAATTGCTGCTAGAAGGCATCCGGCGATGAAGGCCAGGTTCAGATTCAGACCGGTCACTAGAGTAAATAAATACAAGATATTTCAAGAAGTCATATGTACTTGTTTAAAAAATTATATTGTTGTTTGCAATGTATAGCCACAAATGAAGGGTTTCAACATTACCTCTGCTCTCACTTGCTGGTGTGCTTCGCAAACGCAAAGGACCCTGGGAAATGAAGTGGACTCCTGTTTCAATAACAGCCTCTCTCTTTTTTCGATGATGCTGCTGGTTCGATGTTACACATCCCTTGGCGCACCTGGTGTTGTTGTTCCCAGCCTCACATAGAATGACCGAACAGCTGATGTACACCTGTACATAATGAGATATCCCGTCAATACATTGCCACACTTTAGCTGTTCTTCTGCAGTTTTATCTACTTTGTTGAATTAATTTGGTTTTACCTGGTCATGTATTCCTATGAATTTGAAGGCATCAATTGAAATCCGAAACTGTTTATTATGACTTGGGGAATAGATGACAACTGTGGGGTCCATTATACACCTAGTTGAAATCGATCAACATAAAAAGAGATCACAAATTAAATATCGCCCTTTCAGCTAAACAAACATAAAGTAAGGAAGACAAATAGGTAGGAAGGTAGTTTACCCATTCTCTATGATGGGGTAGTTTGGCTGGTAATTTGGGTTATCGTAAGGTGAAGCTCTGCAGGACTCCACGAACAGCACAGTGTTATTGACTGAAGACGTGGCTTGTATTTGCATGTAAATCTTCTCTCCAACTTCATAGTCCAGTGGGTATAAACTGGGACTGACCATTGTGCCAAAATTGTTGTCTGGGTAGAATTCAAAGCTATAGGTGAACATCCCAAAGCCCCGCTCTATTAATGTAAAGTTGTCCCTGTGTATTGTGAACCCCAGGGTTACATTTCCACGCTTTGGGTACTGGCAGGAAAACCCAATTTCCAACAGATGTTTCCTGGTTATGATGTCTCTGACATCTTCAAAAGTGGTGATCTCATTCTTGAAGATGAGATTATCATTATCCTCCTGTAGATCAAGGACACTTACATAATGTCATAGTAGCATAAACAAAATCACAGATGGTAACCATATCAGCATATCTTTGGATATCAATAAATTCATTTTGCAACATTTTATACCATATCCAGTGCAAATTCTAGTGTTGAGATCCCAAAATGAGAGGTTGCAGTTTCGGATATCGTCAGACATCTCAGGTCTATTTAGAGTACGGTAAGATTTATATTCCATGTGAATCTCATGCCCCTGTCACACCTTGACGATTTTGAAAAACGTATGCCGACGTATGAACAATTTGGCGAACACGCTGGAATACGTCAAATAAGTTATGGGTATGTTTTGAATACGTTTAAGTCGGCCTACGCTGGAGCATCGTGGTATACGCTGGCATAAGTCGTAGTACGTCGCAGTCGTCCAATTTTTTTTTCCACAACCGCATCTTCTCCAGGGGATGATGATGTAGGCGTGGGTGAGCGTCCATGTACACGCCTATGGCCAAGGCTAGCAGAGTCCTATGGAGTTTTCTTGACCATGTTGACAGCGCGGGGTCTACTGTGGTAGTGATTTGAACCAGCTTTTATACACCATTGGTGATACGGTGCCACCTGCTATGCATACGTCTATATCTTTGGCCATACGTCTAAGACTATCAATGGACATGAATCGCGCACGCTAGCCACACGCTAGGTGTTTGTTGTCATGCGCTGGCATTCGTCTATACGTATTCTATAATTTATTGATAGGTTCTGGATAAGTTACTAAAACGTTATGTAAACGTTAAGCACGTTATGAATATTGTATGCATACGACCAAAGTAAAAAAATATATATATTATGCCAGCGTTTCTCTGTCTTTTGATAAATTTGGGATACGTTTTCCAAATCGTCAAGGTTTGACAGGGGGATCATATAAATTATCGTGCCTGATTTTTTTCAAGGCATTAGTCAGACACATATATTTCTCTGATAAGAATGTGTAACACATTCTGAGCTAAAAGTTTTTATTTTGGGAGTACTTCTTATTGTACAGCATTGCGTATTGAGAAAATTAACTTGTTCGAAAACGTATGTGTTACCGGAAAAAAAACTAAAACTAGTAACTAATTAACTAAATTTATTTTGAAAACTAACATCTTACGTAAGTGGAAAAAAGTTCAACTTCAGTTAACTTAATTCAAAGTTAAAGTGTCTTGCAGCACGTTTTCAGCCATGCGATTTTGACAACATTCAGTGAGTACTGGCGGACTATACAGACTTATATTGAATGTCATTTCCTGGTTTTATGCACTTCCATCGCTTTACGCACTCCAGAAGCAGACACTAGAGGGTGCGGGGCGTTGCTACACCCGTTATGATATGTTTTATCATCGCCCTTCATACATTTAATTTCAACCCGTATCATGCGTTAAATCCTGATCAGAATAATTTAAGTCAACTGCGTTATTTCTCAGTTATAACTCCAGAAATTTCTCCTTAATATAAATAAAGAAAAATTCTCTATATTTAATCCCGTCACTCCATACTGTCCACTGACGGTGCGACTGCATGGAATAAAGCATCTGTCCCACATGTGTCAATAGCATAATATTTGTATGTGACAATGTAAACACAGAATCAAATGTCAATTAAATCACATAATCAAATGTGTCAAGCCACACCCCTCATCACAATAGTAGTCCGTTACTCTTGATGCTTTTCATGACAAATCAGGCATTAAAAAGGGGTTATGTTCAAGAACATTTTACGTTGGTGATTACAAACTGATTATCCAAGGTGATCTCCGTCAGTCTTATTACCGTAACCCTATAAATACAGAGGTGAGCACCGTGGTAATGCTGCACCATATGGCACTTCTTGCGGACCATGCAAATGGCAGGATTCGGAGGGAGAGGGTATTTAGGGACCATAACGATTCATTGGTAGGCTACATAAAAATATGTAACTCTATGTCAGACCACTTCTTTTTTAATTCTGGGACTGTGCGCTCCGTGCTACCGACAGAGTTCACTGGTGCAGCATATGTTGCCACTCACTCTGCTTTTTGTTGTTGGCGATCCCAATACCGTGACCGCCGAACAAACTACTTTTCGGGCCTCCATCTCACCCACAAGTGTCTCCACTTCAACCTCCCTGAAATTTCTCTTTTTTTCTTGGTCTAGATCCTGCTGTTATTTTTGGGCAGGAAGATGTTGTAGGCTATAGGTCTTTTTACGCTGCCAAGCCGGTTCGGTCGCAGCTTGGCACGCGATTTCACCTTCTTATCAAGTTGTGTTGTTCTCTGCAATCTGATGTGTTTTAATAAAACACATCCAATGTACGGAATGTCCGCTGGTGACGCCACTGAGGCTATAGTAGGCTAACGATGCTCTTATCTTATTTTTTCCTATCCTTCAGCCAATCAGAAATGAGCCGTGTTGGTAACCAGATCATCCACCTCTGAAGGTATGCAGAATACTTTTGTAAGCTTGCTGCAGAAGTAGCCATGGCCATAATTAATTCTAAAGATTAATGATTTGTTTTGTTTGAGGCTTGTTGTGGTTGAAAGGCAGTGTGCTTGAATTGTGCTCATGCAGGAAAAGCTGTAGTGAAATGCTCAGCAACACAGATGACTGTTTCCCTTGAGAAAAATTCCATGGATGGCATCGACAAGAACTGGCTGAAGATGGATGACCCCTCCCGTTCTATGAGTTCTAATGACACACATATCATGGACAACATGTCATGTCAACACCTGTAGAACAAAACTTGAGGAATTAAAAACAAAAATTTCTGTGGGCCAAAACTTTCAAAAAAACAGAAAAAAGAGAATGTGCGTTAGTGCCATGATAGAGAGGAGGTGCGTTAGTGCCAAGATAGAGAGGAGGTGCGTTAGTGCCATGATAGAGAGGAGGTGCGTTAGTGCCATGATAGAGAGGAGGTGCGTTAGTGCCATGATAGAGAGGAGGTGCGTTAGTGCCAAGATAGAGAGGAGGTGCGTTGGTGCCATGATAGAGAGGAGGTGCGTTAGTGCCATGATAGAGAGGAGGTGCGTTAGTGCCATGATAGAGAGGAGCGTTAGTGCCATGATAGAGAGGAGGTGCGTTAGTGCCATGATAGAGAGGAGCATTAGTGCCATGATAGAGAGGAGGTGCGTTAGTGCCATGATAGAGAGGAGGTGCGTTAGTGCCATGATAGAGAGGAGGTGTGTTAGTGCCATGATAGAGAGGAGGTGCGTTAGTGCCATGATAGGGAGGAGGTGCGTTAGTGCCATGATAGGGAGGAGGTGCGTTAGTGCCATGATAGAGAGGAGGTGCGTTAGTGCCATGATAGGGAGGAGGTGCGTTAGTGCCATGATAGAGAGGAGGTTGGACAGTATCCTCCTTTCTGCAACAGCAGCTCAGGGGTCTAGGATCTCCCGTCTGTTGCTCCCATTGTTGTCCAAGCATACCACAGCGTAGAAGAGAACGCTCAGACTCATGGAACAACCCGCTCTGCCCATCTCACACACACACTTGCACACTCTTGCACACACAAAAGCACTCACACATATTTATTCCATATATTTATATAATTGAATGCCTCCCCATCTTTGTGAACATCTGAAAGCCCAGCTCTTCAGGGAACATTTCACAAGCTGACGTATGCAATTTTTCGGATAAGTCATCCAACTTTATCGAGCTGTACCATTGTGAACTAACTCTAGAAAAAATAATATTGGAATAAGAAAGCATCTGATATCTGATATATATTTTGTAACTTTTTTCAAAACCACTGATACAAAAAAATAAAATAACAATCCAGCCTTTTATAGTAGTAGTAGTAGTATTAAAGTTATCAGTGTTACTGTAAATGTGTGTGGGTGTGTGTTTAAATATATATGTGAAAATAGGCAGGGTATACAGAATGAATGAAAGAGAGCACCATGTTCAGCCAAGTTCTCTGCAATCTGTTTTTTCCTGTTCAGAGGTTATGAAAAGCCCGCCTCTCAATCACATGAATTAAACAGACTTCAATGTGTAGTCGTGAGAGCACAATGGCAAAAAGGGCTATTTTAATGCTTTTGCCTACATTATTAGGTATTGCTTTAACTCAGGAGAACTTCTATGGAGAAAGTTTAAGTTTTAGGTCTTTGCAAAAGACGAAGGATGGAACTGTTCAGGTATGATTTGGCATATTTTTTTCTGTAACGTCAAAGCAAAACAGAAAGAAGGCTGATGACTTTATATTCTGACAAATGGCTAAACTACAGAATAACTATATATGTATAACAGGAAATATGTTTCACTATCAAGAATTGAAATAAACGTATCCTATATATATCCTACTGTGCCTTTGCAGGTGAGCTTCTATCGAGAGAATGGCAGAGGTAGCTGCAAAGACCAACTCTCCTATCGCTGTGAGATTGGGTATTGTAATAACACAGAGGACTCCAAGCCTGTGCTTACAGACAGCAGCAGCTCTGCTCATGAACAGTGGTGCCAGTCGGAGGGACAGGCCAGAGTAGCCCCCCTCAACAACCATTCCCTTGTCTTAAAGTATGTCAAAATGTCAATGTCTTCAGCGTTTCACTTTGTTTGGATTTGTTCATCTAGGAATCGAGTAAACTCATAAAGCACATTAGCAAGGCAGTAATAGTACATATATAAGTGGTTTTGCTAATCTAATTACTAATAATAACTAAATAAATAGCCAAGACATTTGATTGATTTTTGTGATTTATGAGGATCATCATGATTATGATCAAGATTATTATTATTTGACATGATCCTATCTATTTCATTTCTATCAGTGTTTTTTTAATTTGTCTCAAATCGTTCATTGGAATTTGAGGTTCACTAATTACCCAGCGTAGATTATAATTATATGTCTTCACTGTCCTTCATTGTTTTAGAGACACAGGTTGCTGCTGGCCCCCTAATGTTCATGGTAAAACAAAATGGATGGCTGGGGGAAAGTTGGACCTGGGATATCGATCAGACACACACACCTACAACAAAATTCCTGTCACTGCAACAGTGCCATATTTACGGTAAAACATGTTGTTAGTTCTCATATCAATATCTTACCTATTGTAAAACAAAAACCTTGCCCCATATGTTGATTTACCACAATGAATGGCTTCTGATGTATAGCATGTGATGTATAAAAGATGCAAAAAATGTGAGTTGTTTAGATCTTAGTTAGATTACAGCTGCAATTCCTCCTGCAATGACAAGTCTTACAATGATTCCTAAAATAAATCTGAAAAATGATACTTTATAAAAATGTATCAATCATCAGAAACCATACTTCTGAACACCAACCCTAAAATGTATCTTGGTATTTTGTGTTTTTATGTACTGTATAGGGTTCCTCAGAACTGTTTCACAAAGCTTCGACTTCTGGCCTATGATCCGGATGGGGACCATGTGCGATGCCTTTTTGCATCAACAAGTGTTGATTCAAAGGTTACTCTGGATGAGGTAGTATAATTAAAAAACAAATTGGTACAATTATGAAACAAGATTGCTTTAGGGTTGGAATGAATGGTCTTTAATGATATTGATTGGCTTAATTTGATTCTTCATATCACTAGAATGAGTGCACAATCAAAGCTACAGGCCTGCTAGATGTTGGGCTCCATGTGTTTGAGCTGGTGCTTGAGGACCACCCCAAAAGAGATGTCAATCTGACTTATGACGATGGATCCTCCTCTGAAAAAAAAGCGTTCAACATTCACCCTGGTATCCACTCAACCCCTTTCAGCCAAATATATCTACAATTTACGCTACAGAGTAAGACGCTTATACTTCAAACATTACCCAAAGTTTTCAGTGATGATGTATGACATTTGTAACAAATTAACCTAAAATAATAGCTCTTAAATCGTACCTACAGTATCTTGATTACAGAGAATGTTATGACGATATTAATTAATTGTAAAATACTAATAACCCACCATCTCTGGGTTTCAGTCCTATATCCGGCACACAACTGCATAGCCGGTCACGTGGTTCCCCAGTACCTGCTGCCGACAGCATCCCACGGCGACGTTCGCCAGGCTTCTGTTGGGGAAAGATTCCAGCTTCATATCCACGCCCAGGCCAGCGAGACCAAGTACCTAGCCATTACTTTAATCAACAATAAGAATAAAGTAGAATCTTCAGTGTACCTGGTCACGATTGTGTCTTGATTGTTTACTTTGTATTCACAGAGGTAAAAAAAATGTGATGCGTAGGATTTTTACATATGTGTCAATTCATTGCTTATCTTTTCATATTTTTTGAAGGATTATGGACTTTCAGATCAGTGGCCCTCAGAACATGGCCAAGAGTATGACCACTGTTACTTTAGGGAATGCGTCAGTCATTCTGAACTGGACACCAGCTCTCAATGACCTCTACCGGCTTGTACCAGTTTGCTTCACTGCTGAGACATATGAAAGGTATGAATGTGTGTCTCTATTGTACAGGAAATACAAATGAATAGTTATTTGCCTCCAATTCAATGCTTTTGTTTCCTTATATGTCCATCAATGTATCATGTTTCTTGAGCCTGTCAACGCTAACATTGAGAATGTTGTCCAGTCAGTTATGATATTTGTTTTTTCTAATCCTTTAGCCAATCAGAAATGAGGTGTGTTATTGTAATGGTTACCAGATCATCCACCTCTGAAGGTATGCAGAATACTTCTGTATGCTTGCAACACTAGTGATTCTAGCAGCTCACTATCAAGTTCCGAAATGTTCTATCCCTTTCATTAAATTGAAACAAAGATAAATCAAATAATTCAAGACTGCAGAAGTTGCCATGGCCATAATAAGTGCAAAAGACTAATGATTTGTTTTGTATGAGGCTTGTTGTGGTTGAAAGGCAGTGTGCTTGAATTGTGCTCATGCAGGTAAAGCTGTAGTGAAATGCTCAGCAACACAGATGACTGTTTCCCTGGAAAAAATGTCCATGGATGGCATCGACAAGAACTGGCTGAATATGAATGACCCCTCATGTTCTATGAGTTCTAATGCCACACATATCATGGCCACCATGTCATTCAACACCTGTGGAACAAAACTTGAGGTATGTTTCAACATAAAAGGGGAACATTGTATCATCGTAGGATTTTACATTGATGTTGACACCAGATGCATATTACTAATTTTATTTATTTAAACTTTATTATTCTAGATTTCTGCTATCATATTTGCCAAATCAGATACAAAGATAGCAAAGTAGATAATCACTATTTTAAAGGTTGCGTAGGTGATTCGCTTTTTTGGCCATTTTTGCAAAATTACTTGCAATCCTTATCATAACCCGCTTACAGCCACTGAGTTAGAAGTACTGACATGAAAATTTAACTTGTCAATCATCTGTGGAACGGGCAGGGCTCGAAAAACTCCAGCCAATCATTTCCATTGCCACCGAGTTTCATTGGACAGTAAGTACGTCAATCAAACGGTCGTACTGCACTCCCCCTCCCCCGCGCCCCGCGCGCGACCCCTTCGTGCAGTACTCGTGACCCAGAGCTCGTGACCCAGAGCAAGCTCCTGTTTGTTGTTATCCTGCGGTATCTGCTGGAACTAGTTAATCCACATTTGGACCTAGCAGTAGAAGACAATTTCCATGGCAGACAAGACGCCACCATCCCCACCACCACCACCAGCACCAGCAAAGAGAAGGAAAACTCTTTTTCAGAGAGTAATTGATAATAAAAACGCTGAAAGAGAAAAACTGAAATCAAGAATAATCCTAGGCGCTGCTTTTGAACGTTTGCGGCAACTGAAGGACGAGAAGGGTCTAAAAACCGATGCTTGTGTGGCGGTTGACCTAGTTTCAAAGTTTATACCGTTTATACTCGGTAATACCGGTGTTGAGACGAGTGTTACTCGGTGTGAAAATGTCCACACCGCGGCAACCCTAGTGAAAACCAGGACTTCCAATACAAATATATGAAACGAACATACATTTTCTAAAAATAGTAATGATTTATGTGACCGGTTAATGTTTATAACATCTGGTGCAACCATAGCCGCGAGAACGTATTCTCAGCAGGGGGTGCTGGGAAAAAAAACCCGGCCTGCACTAGACTCGCAACTCGTCACATTGATAAAAAAAAAGATATATAGCAGCACAGCTCAATTACACCAGTGCATGCGCGCACAGTTGAAAATCGATCGTTGTGTTCACTTCCTTCACACCATGGTTCACATCCAGCTGCTCACAGAACAAGTTTAGCGCACCACCGCTACCCTCACACTTTTTCATATAACCTTTTTTCAGCACTAGGACATATGAGCATTAAATAAATGCTGCGTCTCAACATGCCTTGGACAGCAGCGAGGATGACTCGCTTTGCCACGGGCCGAAACAGTTCGGAGCGACCACAGCCAGAGCGAACACAGCGGGGCAGAGGAGTGTCAGGAAGTCTTTGGTGTACACATCAGTACGGCCTATTTGCACTACTGTTTAGTGGCAATGCAGTGTTTTATTCTATGCCTTTTTATTTTCGTATATTATTTCAATGAATACAATTTATTTATTCATGAAATCAAGATCTGGTCTTCAAATCTTTTTTCCAAATATAGGTCGTATTACTGTCCGTCCACACCAGAAGCGAATTGAGCGACCAAATCGCCGGAAGTCATTCACTTTCTATGGGCACGAGCGACCAGAGCGACCAAAGCGACCAACGCTACCAGCGGCCAAAGTTGAGCGACCAGAGCGTCAAAAAGAAGTTGAAAACTTTTTAACTTTATGCAAATGACTATTATTCGCTTCAGCGACCAAACACTGACAGCCAATCGGAATGTAGACGCTCTTCGCTTGCGTGGATCCCAGGGAACATCCGCAGGCACTTTGGTTCCTACCTACCTTTATTCACTCACTGAACAAAATGTCGGCTGAAGTATTAATCGCGGCTGTAACTGGGCACCCGGTGTTGTACGAACCCACCCTTTTTCAGTTCAGAGATCGAAACGCCATAGTGGTTTGGATATCAAGTGATGATAAGCGGGAGTATTTATAGGCTACATCTAGAACGTTCGTATTTAAGCGGGAATCATTATAATTTGCTCTACATGCCACCAATCTAACCAACCAATCGCGTGTAGCATGCTTTAAACAAAACCAAAAAAGTATTTGAAATCGTCACATAAACAAACTAATTGACAAGACGAGGGATAAATGACAAGGGATATATCTCTTGTCTTTTATCCCTCTATTCCCCACTATTCACGGAGCCTGAGGTGAATAATTTTTAATTAAATAGTCTAGATAGATAGATAGTCAAGTCTTTATTAATACCAAACGACACAAATCGTCGGGAATCCATTTAGGTTGTTCGTCCCACACAGGACAGTAGCCTACAATACCACACAGAACAAGTCTGACTGGATAATACACACAATACATCACATTAAAACTAGACACGCGTTGATAGATAGATAGACAGAAAGGCCTAGATAGATAGATAGATATGTTCCATCATTTGCCTTGCGGAGCCAACCAGTCCTGTGCACGTCGTATGCAAATTAGCCATGTGTCCCAATGTCTATTTGTTTTGAATGCGACGAATGAGTGCAGATCATGATTTGCAGATCCAGATCAGTGAAACATATTTTAACTACTACAGCACGCAGGGTTTTTTGTTCTCGGTTGTAATTAGCCTACATTTTAGGATTTTTTTTATATTGGGGGGAATCACTGTCCTACTTG
The DNA here is from genome assembly GCF_026213295.1 of Gadus chalcogrammus. NCBI lineage: Eukaryota > Metazoa > Chordata > Actinopteri > Gadiformes > Gadidae > Gadus > Gadus chalcogrammus. The sequence continues at coordinate 15,909,933 of NC_079425.1, read as the reverse complement.
TTGTCGAAGCACTTTATCGAACAAGCAAAACAGTCTCGGCAATATGGCCAAGGTGTATGGGAGAGTTCACTATTTGATATGGCTGTCTGTAGGGCCTACTAAACGCATACGGCTCCTTTAAATGCGTCTGCATAATTGAATTGTACGTCATGAGCGACTTGCGCGACCAAAGCGAACAGAAAAATTCGCAGCGAAACTTTTTGAGCGACCAGAGCGTCTTTGACGCTTTGGTCGCTCCTGGTGTGGACGTACAGTTACAATGGGGTTTGTGTTTATATTCGGACCAATACGGTACAGCGGACGCTCACATGACGTTAAGCATTTCCTGGTGCATAATGTGACGCTTCAGAACCTACAATCCCGTTTCTTCCCGTTGATACGACAACACATAACCGGCGTTTTCAGAAATCTCCACTTTGGCCGGAGTTTTTAGAAATGATCGTTTTCTGTGATAAGACAGGGCCTCGGACAGGGGGTGTTGCAGCACCCCCAAAACCCCTACTTCCCGCGGTACTGGGTGCAATTTACAGCTGAATGTAGTGCCATGTTGTTAAACGAAAACCTACGCTAGCCTGGCTCGCTCTCTCGCATCTCTGTTCGCGCTCGTGCATGATTGCGCGTCCAGGTACTTGGAATGGGTGGAATCAGAGTCAGCGTTGAAGGAGAGGGGGTAGGACCATTTGAGTTGTGTATTTTCAAAATCTGCTGGCGTTTCGCAAATCGCGTACCCAAAGGGCTGTAATTCATTAGTAGTCAGAGCAATCTACATTTTTTACTCAACAATGTGGAGGAGGATCTTCCTCCCTCTCCTCACTGGAGAAGCCTCCACTGGTGTGTGTGTGTGTGTGTGTGTGTGTGTGTGTGTGTGTGTGTGTGTGTGTGTGTGTGTGTGTGTGTGTGTGTGTGTGTGTGTGTGTGTGTGTGTGTGTGTGTGTGCATTGTTTTTAGCTCAGGAACCTGGAACTAATTATCAGGAAGTAAACTCACCTTTCCAAGTAATTGGTAGCCCTAGTTTGTCATCTGAGCACATTGTTTACAAACTGGCATTCATTTGATTCAGACATTAGAAGTTTAATCTTTTAAGACTTCTTCTTTGTTCGACTTCAAAACCTTTTTTGTTTGTCTACCGATTCTTCTCTAAGAAAATGCAAGATTTATTTGTATTTAAAATAGTTATAGATAATGCAACTCCAATATAGTTACATTACCCGAGATGAATGTGTTTGAAAACAAACATTCGATTTTGATCGAAAGAGTAGTGTGTGGTGATGCTTTGGCATACTTATCTTTAACCCACTGTTTTGTCGTGTTTTGTTAATCAATTATTGCTGAGTAGAAATATTCTAACCGCACTTAACCTTATTTTATGGCTTGTTTCCTTGTCATGTTCTGTTGGGTTTTGAAAGAGCCTTAATTTGCCTGCGACTTGATGTCATGTCATGGTTTGTTGTGCTACAGATGTCAAACCGTCCCTCATTGGAAAGAAAAAGCCCATGACCACTAAAAAGGGGGTAAGTGTTTGGCCTCTTCGAACATGTTTTAAAATCCATAGATTAATGTAGCATTGCTCTCGAGGGGCTAGATTTGTAGCACCTCTACCAAACCATCAAACGTTGTCTGCCTTTCCCCCCAGCTGGGGGCCAAGAAAGGCCTGGGTGCCCAGAAGGTGAGCAGCAAGAGCTTCTCGGAGGTGGAGAAGCAGGCGCAGGTGGCGGAAAAGATGAGGGAGGAACAGCTGGCGGAGGCCAAGAAGAATTCTGAGGACTCCATGTAAGTCAAGAGTCTTTCATTGCATATATGTATTCTTGAAATGGTATTGCATTTCAGCATTGTGGATCAAGGAATTAGATTCTGTCACGTTGCGGCTCGTGTTTGACTGATCATATAAGCCAATAGATTTTTTTATATTGTGCGAGAACCACATTCCCGAGTTCGGTGACTGGTCCCTCCTTTCTCGCTGCTTTGCCAGATATTTGAAACGTAAACAAATATAGTTTCCTCCATCTCTGCTTCCTCCCTCCGTTTCACAGCTGTTGTGATTTAACAAACATTGATAGCAAACAATGAACCATCACGGAGAAGTTGCCCTGATAAGATGGATATCAGTCTAATATCTAAATTGGCTCCTTCAGATGCAGGTGAATTGAAGTCAAATCAAATATTCTCGGCTCAGATGGCTGTGCCTGTTCTAAAAAATGGCACTACTATAGCTCTTAAAGTTTGATTAAAAAAAAAAAAAAAAAAAGACTGAACCAGATTGGATTTGCAATATAGATTGCAGTGCGAATGATAAAGTGACGGTGTTAGAACATTAGTTATTCTTGCAACCGTAGTGGAGAAATCGAGACACCTTCCTTGGCACTGGTTCAGGCCCAACACCTCCACCCACCTGTTGATTGATTGGGCGTGTCGGTACAGCTGGTCTCATGCACGTCAGGCGAATACAAAGGGTATCGACCCGCACAATTGTTTTCAAATTCCTTAAACCTCTCTTTGTTCCTTGCTGCTTTTGTTCCACTTTGAAAGAGAAAGGTTAACCAACTGAACAAATGTAAGAAAAATAATCGAAGTATGGTTCTATAAATAGTTGGCTGTTGCCTGTTGTCTCCTTCTTTTTATTTTCATTTATTTATGTTCAATGTGTTAAAGGGCCACTGGATCAATACATTATATCCTGTTGGGGTAGTGGTAAAGAGTATTTAAATAACTTGTACTGTATTTTTGGAAAATAGAGCAGTGGCTTGTATCCTGTATCCGGTTTTACTTAAACTTGGATCGCCATTAACTTCAATTAACCACAAACGCTTACTCAATCATCAGTTGACCCGCAACGCAGTGTTGTTGCGGCCCTAAGGAACATTATACAATTTCATGCCAGCATTAGGCAATAACACGCAGTATTTGGGTTGTTGGCAAAGACGTGTCAAAAAATAGCAGTTTCTACAGTGCATTACATGTGTGCCATGATATATTAAAAATAGTACATAGTACTTGGCACTTCCTTGACATATATATGGGGTCAAAGTTGATCGACTATGATTTGAAAGATGTCAATAAAATCACATCCTATAACCGATAGATGTCCTGCAGTGGCATGTCACATTCTTTACGATCAACACGTTCAGAGCCTCCCACTCACACCCCTCTCAAAGCCGGGTTATGCTGAAGGCACGAACAGACTTGATGCCGTGCATTTGGCATTGCGTAGCATTGCCCTGGCCCCTCGCTCAAAGTGCTTAAAACCAGGAAATGTATTCAACATAAATTTGTAAGTGCTGCAAAATCATACTTCTCAATAACATGTCCGCGTCGCGATGCACCTTGACATGAAAAATCTCCCCATGCACTCCTCGCCCTTCTGCTTCCTTGAGTTTCTTTGTTTGCAGGCAACGCCCTACATCCATTGCAATGCCTTGGCTTTGAAAATGTTGTTTTTATTCATAAATTGCATAAACAACTCGTAAGGTAAATACTCCAATGACGTAGAATCAGTAGAGCCATTAGTAGCACAGATGTTAACAACATCTAATAATGCAGATTAAATTGGCAAGTTCCACAAACTTCTTTAAGAAACTCTTTCCCACGATAGCAAAGGGAGCCTCAATGTGTTAAACCGGTGGAACCGAAACTCAGGTAGTGGTATTTGTGGTTGAATTTTTATTTTATTTAAAATAAATACCCAACCCTGACAAGAATACTGCAGTGCATCGATGGTAACCACTAGGGCTGCTCGATTATGGAAAAAAATCATAATCACGATTATTTCTGTTAAGGTTGAACTCACGATTATTCCGACGATTGATTTTGAGTTTGAAAACATGATGTATTTATTCAGCATGTCTCTCCTAGAAACACTTTTTAACTGAGAACTTTAAAATTTCGTTTTAAAAAATAAAATATTCCAATTAAACGTTCAAATCAAATTAATATACAAAAATGTATCCAGCTGTTCTTTCTACACAACATTTAATAACAATAAATAAACAAATATCCAAAACTCGATTATATTAGTTTGTGATCGTTTGACGCTAAAATCGAAATCGAGATTGAAATTCGATTAATCGCCCAGCCCTAGTACCAACCCCTGATAACAATACCACAGTACAATCTAGTAGTGGGTCTAACTGGAGGAAAACAATGCTACACTTTTGTTTCGTTTTTTTAAGAAGATTATGTATAAGTGGTAAGCGTTTTGGCACAAACTGGCAGCCGCGCATCCTTCAGTGGATGAGGTGGGATACCGGCCCCCCCCGACACACTTAGGCCCAATCCCATTTCTACCCCTTACCCCTTCCCCTTCAAAACAAGGGGGAGGGGGAAGGGGAAGGAGTAGAAATGGATTGGGCCTTACTCACTCAGTCACTATGTAGGGAGCTTTAAGTACCTGAAAGTGGAATTCATAAGCTTTGGGATTTCAAACTGTCAGCAGAGCACAAATAATGAAAGCACTATCCCACCCTAACCCAACACTGTTTGTATGCTTCCACCTGGTCCCTGGCTTCAGCGTGGCCTCCATGCGTCTGGCCTACAAGGAGCTGGAGATCGACCGGAAGATGGAGGACAAGAAGATCCAGAACATGGAGGGCAAGAAGAGGGAGCAGGCCGAGAGACTGGGCATGGGCATGGGCCACCGCAGGTGAGTTGAACGATGAGCCGGACCAGGTCGGGACGTCATTGAACGGCCTATTATGGACTTGGATACCTCAAAGCACCGACCCCATTAGGTGACATTCCTCTCTGTTCATCGGAGAGGCGTCGATACATCCAGCAGCTATTATACAAAGTACCTTGTGGACCTCAATCCCGTCCACTTGAGTGAGTGAGTGAGTGCCCGTGAGATTTGGGTAGTGCTCAGAGGAGGCACGGATAATCAGACGGTGGTGGCTTCATGTGTTTACCCCCGTATGTTTCCAGTCGCCTAGTCTGGAGCACCGATTGGACGGAAAGGCAGTGTTTCCCCCAGCACTGTATGGTATTGTTGTTAAGGCGGGGCCTTAGCAACAATAGGGCCCCGCCTTGACTACCAATGTATAAAAATAAAAATTATATATATATTATTTTATTCAAATTCCAAATCGGCGCGCCTGAGCTTCCATTTTTTTCAAAGGCGAGCAGGATACCTTGTGCTCGTTTTACACTGAACGCAAGTTTAGCCACTGGGGGACGATATGCAGGCTAGGGGAACTCATTAATGTTAGAAAACCTCAAAAAGGGAGATTTTCATGCCATGGGACCTTTTTAAAGATTGAAAAATACTTGATAGATGAGAGGTTCCTTGTGTACCACATAACGTCATAGTTAATAATGGTTGGTTATTGGTTCAAAAATAAATACCAACCAACCTACCTGCATGCTCTCGCGTTCTCTTGCGCACAAAGCCTTCATGGCCCGGCCGGAAACCGCAGACCCTTTATGGCCTCACCCGTGCTCACTCACCTCAAGTGCCACAAATCAAACTGGCCTCATACATACCGAAACCCCTCCGCTGATGTGTGTTCTAAGAACCAAATACAATCTAAATGTGACCTCTGTCTTCACAACTATTAATTGAGCTTTCATTTACAAACGATGCCTTCTGCATGTGGAGGTGGTTATTACTTCAAATTACTCAAGTTAATCTCGAAAAGTACCGACAACATAAATCACGTGTGATTTATACATTTCACCTCCATGGCCACTAGAGGTCGTCATCCAAGGAACGATGCATATTAAAATCTAAATGTGATCTCTGTCTTCACATGTATAGTCATATAGTTGCCATAGCAGAAGTATATGATTTATCATATACTTAGGACGGATTGTTGGTTGATTGGGCAGTTTTTAGTCTGTTTGTGCTGGAAATTGCCATCAGAACATCTCAGATATTCTATATTTTATCTCAAATTATTCAACTTGATCACATTAGCTTTTTTTTTTAATTCCTCACTTTGTTTCATGTTTACACTGTTTACTCATTTAGACTCTGTTCAAATCCCTTCACTTGATTTAAGCCATTTAACATTTCTTTACGTTTTAAACTATGTGGCTTTATTAAAACATACTTTCAACTTCACTTTGCGTTTATCTTTATTTGGCCTACCTTGTGACAGTGAGACGTTATTTACGATTTATGTGCTTCTGTGTGTGTTCACTGTGGCATCTTTCTTGGGCCAGCGCCATGACTCACTCTGTGATGTCGGAGATGCAGGTCATCGAACAGGAGACTCCTGTGGGGATCAAGTCTTCCACACGCTCCAAACTGGACCTGTTTGACGAGCCGGGCTTCACATCTGGTCCCCCTAAGTATGCTTCAACCCATTTTGTTCCTTTCACCAGATTAGGTTCTTGTTGTTGAATACAATGTGCTATAGTATTTCAGATAAGATGTTGCTGGTGGTGACCCACTGTCTCTAGACTGTTTGGAAAAGAAAATGGATTGAATATGAAGTTTACCTAGAATGCGTTTCGTCCTAACGAACTGCGAGAGTGTGCCCGCTAAAATGCTGATGTCGACGCTGACGTCGGCGCTGCCTGAACGTTGTAAAAAAATGTCTAATTTGGCGGGGGGAAAGCCCAATCTGGCAACACTGCCTGGACGTCCGTCTCTAACCCCTCGTGTACTCAAACAACAGCTCTTAAATCTCACCTACAGTGGCTAAAAGTGTGTGTGTGTGTGTGTGTGTGTGTGTGTGTGTGTGTGTGTGTGTGTGTGTGTGTGTGTGTGTGTGTGTGTGTGTGTGTGTGTGTGTGTGTGTGTGGTGTGTGTGTGTGGTGTGTGTGTGTGTGTGTGGATACAAGGACAACCCGTTTACCGTCGGAGACAGTTTTGGGTCCGCTGGGACACTGATGGAGGTGCAGCCTCCTTTGGGCGCCTCCTGGGCTCTAGACAAAGAGGAGCCCAAAGAAGAGGTCACCATTTCAAGCATCCAGCCCATAGGAGAGAGGTACCTGCTTATTGACCCTCTCTGTTGATGATAGATTATTGGAGGACTCTTGCATTCCTGGGCATGGATTTGTGATTAAATCCTTTTTTTGTTTTTACTTCTCCCTCTATTCTTTTTGGAGTTAATCGGATTATTGGGCAACATGCATGCCTTCCCATTCACAAATTCCAGGGGAAAACAACTGTAGATCCTCCTTTATTTTTACGGGTGCCAGTAGTGAAGGGGTGTGTGTATGTTCTGCATGCCTCCAGGCTCCCCAGCAGGAGGAAAGCGGAGGTGTCTGCGCCTGTGGCCGAGTCCAGCGAGGCTCGACAGAAGTTTGCCAACGCCAAGGCCATCTCCTCAGACATGTTCTTCGGCCGGGAGAGCAGTGCGGACGTGAGGAACCTAGGCCACAACCTTATTGAGTTTGATTTACTCATCATTTATTTATAATGGCCATCCATAGAAGGCCTGTTTCAGACATGAGATGGATCCACTAAAGTCTAGGAGGCTTCATTATGACAAATCCCATTATTCACACTAGTAAGGCCAGCCATGCGTAGCCGGCTACTGTTGTCCACTCATTTGATGTTGTTCTTCTCAGTATGATACCAAGACAAGACTGGAGAGCATGTCTGGTAACAGTGCCATCAGCTCAGCTGACCTGTTTGGAGAGAACTCGGACCGCTCAGCAGGTAACTCATTGTTTTAAATCGTTCAATATTAAATGGCGGTGGTGTATCTGTGTCAAGTGTCCTTTATTATGTCCATGGTGGAGTCAGAGTCCGCGTGAAGGAGAGGGGGTAGGACCATTTGAGTTGTGTGATTTCAACTCTGCTGGTGTTTCGCAATCGCGTACCCAACCTTTAAGTCATTGTTTAGGGGTAGTATACAATTATACAACCCGATATCACGCGATTTGTGGTCATGCTCAAATTAATCAATGAATGTGTTGACATGATTGTTGCTGACCTTTTTCATGCTACACAGCATGACATTTAAACCAAAAATCTCAATAAGTATTCCAATTGCGATATTTCCTTAGACCCTGAGAAGGGTTGTGCGCAGATAGTACAGTGCACCCTCTAGTTATAATTACATCGAAACAACAAATGCAATACACTTCAAGGGTAAATGCTGTGTATTATAGATACTCAGATTCTGCAGCAGACCCTCCAGACATGGAACCTAACCACGTCCCTTATGACCGAACTCTAGACTATATTCGTGCTGACTAACACAAAATGTAAACCCATGCATTTGAGCGGGAGCGTTTCTCCGACTTTTTGTGCTACATGCAACACTTTCACACCCATGTCATCTTTGAATGGTGCGATTTCTCGACTTCAGCGGGGCGGGGGGGCTTCACCGACAGTCAGTGCGCCCACGCTGATACACCACCTAAAAGTGCGAAGGTTGTGCAGGGGTTTGGACACATTTTGCCAACCAATATCTCTCTGTATCTCTTCTGATATCCAACTGTTTCAAGACAGAGGCGGGGAAAAATAGAAGCTAGAAGGATAAGTTTAGAGGAGAGAGGAGGAGAGGAGAGAGAGAAGATGAGAGAGATGAGGAGAGAGAGGGATGAGCGCGAGGGGAGAGCTGGAGGAGAGAGAGGAGGAGAAGAGAGAGGAGATTTGAGGGGAGGAGGAGAGAGGAGGGAGCGGAGAGAGAGAGATGGAGAGAGAGCGAGAGATGAGGGAGGGAGGAGATAGAGAGATGAGAGGATGGAGAGAAGAGACGAGAGATTGAGCGCCGAGAGGAGGGAGGAGAGAGAAGAATGGGGGCACAGATAGTACGCCGCATCTTCTAGTTATATACGTCAAAACAACAAATGCAAAATAGGGTAAATGCTGTGTATTATACTCCGATTTTTCATTTTTCTGTAGCAGACCTCCTCAAGAACTAAAATACTCAATGCACATCAGGATGAGGAAAGACCTCTCATACATGATAAATTAATAAATGTTTTGAATAAACCTGCTCGTTAGTTAGCCTTTTGCTTTCACAAATAGGTATTGGCTGTGTCACTACCAAATCTGTCCATGCGCATCCCTCGGAGTCAAGTTGATTACAAAAGTTATCACATCACAGCGTCCCGCATCTGTCACAGGAATCTAGAATCAATATGTTTAGGGCATGTTCAGAATATTGTGTTCATTTAAAATGTTCATGTATTAAATAAAGGACATATGCGTTCATGGTACAGAAAATGAAATAATGGCTATACGGCAAACAAGAGCATATGGATCTATATGATATCTGGGGGGCGGGGGAATTCCAGACAAAAATGGAGCTCATGCTCTACATGTTTGAAAGAAATGTTGTGTAATCAAATATATCATTACTGTTATTTCAGAACAGAATATACCCCGATTATAGTCCCTCAAATCCCCAGATAAGCCTGAAAAACGCTATGAGCAGTTGGCTAACTAAACATCATATACAATCACTGAACAAAGATTATGACAATAAAAGGCCCATTAGAACTGTTATCAAAACGCATTTTGATGCAGAAACAATGTTAATATTGTATTTTCCACAGATCAAATGAATGTCATCCATGTTTGGTTTTTAGCGAGAGCAGTGTCCATAGCAACCACCATACCACCACGTATCCATAACTAGAGGGTGCACTGCGCATCCCCCCCCCCCCCCCCCCTCTGAAGTCAAAAATCTCCCATTGAAATGCATGGGTTTACATTTCCTCTGTGTAGCACGAAAAAGTCAGAGAACCTTCCATTCAAAATGCGTGGGTTTACATGTCGTTCTGTGTGGCACGAAGAAGGTCTGAAAAAAACGCTCCAATTCAAAATGCTGGTTTACATTTCGTTCAAAAAAAGTCTGACAATCATGCTCTGGGACAAGATTCAATAGACACATTATCATAAGCATGAGCACGAAATCGCATGATACCGGGTTGCTATAGAGTTGTTACCCCTATATACTACTATCTACTACCTAGCTTTGTCCAAGGAATACTTGTACTATAGGTATTGCTTGGAAAAAACACATACACAAACCTACTTACATTTCCTTCCAAATGTGTTTTACTTAGGACAATGGTAACTTCCTAATTTTTAAGAATCTTTGAGCTCCAGTCTTTTAAATTTGTTGGAGACTTTGATCAGGTAAACAAAGTCTTTTTTTTCCATCTATTAAGTATTAAGTCTCTTAAAAAATCTATAATATTCTGAGCCACTTTTTCCACTTCCCCTTTCAATGCACCGCGACCCCCTGCCTGCACACGTCCTCACATAGCCTTCCTACAATCCCTTGCCCCATGCAAACACACATCCAATACAAAGTGAATGGTAGGCGGCCTCGAGTGTGGCACACATGGCCTCGAGTGCCACACTCTAGGCCACGTGTTTGGTGGGGCGAGGAGGAACAAGGCAATTACAGAGCCAATTAATATTTTTCTCATCAACACGAGAATCATGACGTTTTTATTTACCAAAGTTGATGTGCTGGTCATATTTCATATTTTGTTTGCGTTACCTTCTGTATCAGGTAAATCAGTGCAATTAATGTATATTGAAAAATATATATCAGGAGAATTGAGATCCCATTTCTAAATAAGAAAATCGTTTTATACTTTCTTTCTTTCAGAATCATGCAGTCCTAGTTCTTACCTTGACGATGTTGTCATGGTCGAGGCGACGGATGATTTTAATTTCCCGGAGGGCGTGCTTGACGCTCTGGGGGTCGGTAAGGACAATCTTCTTGACCGCAACACATTTGTCACATGCAGTGTCTACGGCGCAAAACACTAGGCCATTACCTCCATAGCCTAGGGGCTTTAGGTCCATGTAGCGAGGACCAATGTCAAAGCCATGTATGTTCATCAGGGACTCACACTTTTCAGCCATTTTGTGTTATGAGCTTTAACCACTCCTAGTCACTAACTTTAATCAAGACCAGAGTTTAAGTCCAATGAAAAAAATGTAATAATGTGGCTTTCTGTATTCCTATTTGGATGTAAATAAAATACCTTGCAGAGGTGATATGCTTCCCGTAAGGCCTACAACCCAAATACAGGAGATTAATCTATGGTCAATCGTCTTGCCATTGTATTAAAAAGGGAAGCAATGTTTACGTCCAGTTAGGCAAAAAAAACGTATCGTTACAAAAAAACTTCTAACAACAGCAATGTAGTGGAATTTGAGAAAATGTAATGTTGAGTGCATCTCAAAGGGCAGATACGTTGACAGTGGGACTGGTCCTGAGCTGTTTCATACTAGCGTGCCAAAAGGGCAATGTTCCAGGACTTTATAAAAAAAAATCCTTGCAGTTCGCCTAACTTGTCTGTATATCTGAAATGTGTTCGACCTTAAGTTTTCCAAGTCTTTCCACCCTCAATGATCAGGTGGCTCAAGCTCACCACAGTCGCAGTCGAAACTATCTCCATTTCAGTAGAGCATTACCTGAAACACAAAGGGGAATACATTGGAGAAAAACTATTAAGAAATTGGCGGTGTTAAGTCTCTGAAAAGTCCAAAACACTTTTAATATCGCGATTGGGTTGCATTGCTCATTGGTTGAGAAAATCCAAAAGAGGACGGAAAATATATAAACTCCTACATGTTTTAGTTATATATCCTGTATTTGGTGTTTAATATCGTGCTTGAATACCATAGTAAGTGAAGCACAAAGAGACACAGGCACCGGAGCTTTACCGGCTCTCTCGCATAGTAAACCCCTGAAGAACACATCATGGAGCAACTCGCAAGCCCCTCCCCGCTCCATTACGGTGTTGCTAGTCCGGTTTCAAAGTATCGGTGAAATTCGAATTAACAATACACACAAGTTCCAACTTTGGGTCCCAGATCATGTATACGGCCCGACCGAAATTGTTGGTATTAAGAAGTAGTTAGTTCAACCTGTAATAAGGAGCGCGGCAATGACGCCTGTGTAACCTACACAGGATTAGCCTGGAATGGAGACTATTAGCAACATTTCTCCCTTCTAGTAGTTGAGTTGTAGCAAATAGCCAATTGCACTCAATAGTATTGGCTTACTAATATCGAAACAACGCTCATGGACAAACTACAGAACTGATTAGCGGGTAGAAACACATAAAACTAAGCAGCTCCAAGTCTCGAACAAAGGGGGTCGGCTGTTAGCAAGGTTAGCATCGCAGACTACGTGGTCGCTCCTTCCTCTAAATAGCCGCAGACGATCGTCCACAAAATGGAGCAAAAAACAAACCACAAACGTCCGCTTCGCCGTATTAACATGATTGTACCCCGGAATAAATATCAAAAACACTTACAGTACACAAATTTTTGGATCGGATAGATGATCATACTCAGTAGAGGTTTGAATGTGCTCCCGCGTATATGCTGTATCGTTCATTCAGGACTGTTAAGGTACGGCCACACACAACCGCGTTTGATCGCGGTAGGGGCGTTGAAAATCGGCATTTTTGCACTAGGGAACATTGGTCTAGGCGCATGGTACCGCGTTGAAGCGTGAAGAGTTTGCGTTGGGGCGTTAAGGCTGGTTTATGCTCGGTTACGTAGCGTATCAGCTAAGCGCAGCGCAAGAGGCCCTTTGCGCGCCCTTGCGCCCCCCTTGCGCGATTCTCACGTCTTGCGTGCGTTCGGGCGATTTTTCTAGACTTGACGTCATTTTTAGTACGCTTTTACGCGAGCCGCCCAGCCTGCAAGGCTGTGATTGGTTTGCTGGTCTGGTTTACTACTTCCTGGTCTGGAGTATCACCGGCAGGCTCATATACAAAAGCAATTAACCTGAAGTGACTGTTAACTTTGCTGCCAACACATTATGTCGTTTTAAATTGTCGAGCGATATGCCACATTATACAAACACCCAACTGATCAACAACTTCATTCACCCCTTGTTCCTCTGTCTGTTGCCAATCATTCACGTGTGTATGGGGAGAACACGGCTCTGGCCATATAAACAAACCAACGACTCCACAGACAAAGACTCATTCTCGAGGTCGTCTTCAACGAAAACTTTCCTCCCACAAGTTACTCCACCTACTGGTTCTGGCGGTAAATTGCTTGGCAACACGCGCACACGCGCAACCTAAAAGGGAGCATGAATTGCTTTGAGTAAATTTTGCGCTCACCAACGTAACACCAACGCGAAGCATGCAGCCGCCTTTAGGCGCGGCAGTTGCCCGTAATTCCGCACGGTCACCAAAGAAGATAACGCGCCCAAACGCACCAACGCCCGGAGTTCAGAAAATTGAACTTTTTCAACGCTCCAACGCGTGACGCTTATCCGCGGTAGCCAATCAGCGTGGAGCTTGACCCGACGTCACTGGCAGAGAGTAGTGAGCTTGCACAGAAGCTACGGCTGACATCTTCTTTTTTTCTTCTGGGTGGAAATAGTAACATAGTTACGCCATTAAATGCGTTTATGGAAACATTTCTAGCGAGAAATGTGCATTTTACTTTCATAATGTTCGCTCAGTGAATGTGAAGGATGTTTGGTTTGATAGTTATGACGAAGAGGGAACGCTCCGTTCACTTGCATGGACAATGGACTCATCTAGCTGCGTGGCGCGTTGAGCGTGGAGCGTTGAACCACCACACACTGGTCAAGCGTCAGGTTAGGCGCGGTACTCGCGTTGTCCAACGCGAGTAACGCGGTTGGTGTGGCCGCACCATTAGCGCTTTAGGAGGCGCTGTTTGCGTCAGGTACCAGGCTGGTTTATGCTCGGTTACGTAAGCGTAAGCGCAAGCGCAGGAGGCCCTTGCGCGCCCTGCGCCCCCTTGCGCGACTTCTCACGTCTTGCGTGCGTCGGGCGATTTTCCTAGACTTGCGTCATTTTTTACGTAAGCTTTTACGCGAGCCGCCCAGCCTGCAAGGCCTGTGATTGGTTTTGCTGGTCTGGTGTTTACTACTTCTGTCTGGAGTATCACCCGGCAGGCTCATATACAAAAGCATAACCTGAATGAAGGTTAACTTTGCTGCCAACACATTATGTCGTTTTAAACTGTCGAGAGATATGCAATTTATACAACCCAATGATCAACAACTTCATCACCCTGTCTCCCTCTGCTCTGTTGCCATCATTCACTGTGTACGGGGCGACACGATCTGGCACATAAAACCAACGACTCCCCAGACAACGAGTCCACATTCTCGAGGTCGTCTTCAACGAACAACGTTCCTCCACCATATACTCCACCTACTGTTATGGCGGTAAGTTGCTTGGCAACACGCGCAACACGCGCAACCTAAAGGGAGCATGAATTGCTTGAGTAAATTTGCGCAACTACGTAACCACACGATGAAGCATGCAGCCGCCTTAAGCTAGGATCAGAGCCTGGGGGACAATCGCGAGCTCGACAAGCTGGGGGAATATATAGCCGAAATACAGCTCAATATTTAACCAACCAAAAATAACAGAAAACGTAATAAAAGTAACGACAGATAACCACGCGGATAATACTTAGAATTTGTATTTTGAATAGCTTAAGTTACATATTTCGCTTGTCTTTATCGACAAAACTAAATAATACCAACTCAAAGGAGCACGTTGGTTTGACAGGTGATGAACGACGGATTCGGCACAATTAAAACCAAAACACAGTCTTGTATGCCGTGATCAGAAGTAATGACCCTCAAACGGGAACAAGGTTCTAATGTGTTTGTTTGTAATAATCATTGTTGTATAAGGTATCGATGCTAAAGCACGGACAACGCGTATGTAAAAAAAAAAACTGTCCAAAATACTGGAATCCCTTTCGTTCCCTACTAATGGCCTGTGTATTATTATCTCTGTTTGGTTTCTTCTTTGCACAATTTGCTTATAATCATATACAGTAGGCTTTGTCTATCCCCTGCCTATAAAATGCCTTTGCATCAGCTAACTCCTCCGAGTAGGTATTTCTGGAATGAGGATTTAGAAATTCCATGGAATCGACATGAGAAGTCCTGCTTTTGTCATTCTCTTCACGCTGCATAGACCTTAAAATCCACAGACTCAGCTGAACAAACACATAACGCCTCTCGCGTCGGGTTAGATATAATATTAATCAGTCGGACATCATGTCCACGTTGAAGAACTATCAGAAAACCACCTAGATGGTACCCCAGCCCATCTGCCGGCGATGGGCTGGTGGTTGTCTATATGTGTCTATTATGCTTTTATGAGTTACTAGGTGGTGCTTGGTCATGGTATTTTGATTGCGATGGCAAGATACTTTTCATGTGCAGGGCTTCTCAAGTTTTGAACCTCGTTCAGAAAGAGATTTTGTCGGCGGCGGCAGGGGTGGGGGACCGGTGGGGATGGGGGTCTGATCTGATAAATGACTCAACAATTCATACAAACAAAAATATTATTTATTCAGCATTTCTTAGTGTGTGTGTGTGCGTGGTGCGTGCGTGTGCGTGCGTGCGTGAGTGCATGCGTGCGTGCGTGGCTGTGTGCGGTGTGTGCGTGTGTGTGTGGTGTGTGTGTGCGTGCGTGCGTGGTGTGTGAAATAATAGTTGATGTTGTTTAATGGTGGCATGTTTTTGAGGCCTTCAGTCAGGCGGGCTGGCGGCTACCATCTCAAACACTGTGGTTCCAGGCCAGCCATTTTTACTGTCATGATGGATGACAGAGTTCCATTTAGCGTCAAGCTGTTTCTGGTCTTAAGTCCGAACCATGGAGAACCCTCTCAGCGTCTGCATTTGAATGGTGTGAGCATTACAACTAATGCAGCTATCTTTGAAAGCCTCCCACACTGGCTCAAACCGATCACCCTGAACAAAAGTGAACCAAAGGCCTCATTCCCCAAATGCTTTGCTTTTATTATTTTAATGAATTATGTTTGGTGCCAAATATTCTCCTAAATACAGTGCACCCTCTAGTTATGTATTGTCAAACAACAAATGCATCAAAGTATAATGTAGTGTTTTAGGGATACTCCGATCATGTTGCGGATCTAGTTTTTTTAAATTTTTCTAATTTTGCATTTTGCAGAGATTTATACATTATGTCTGGCTCTTATGCCAACATCTGGTGAACGGATAACCTCTTATTTTGTGGAACTCACAAAGATCATTGAACCATTCAAAGAGGTATTCCACGAGCTGTTCAAGTATGCAAAGGTACCATTGCCATACCTGTGGAGTACAGCTCCCTGTGAACGAAGCATTTCCACACTCAGACTGGTCAAGACCTACCTTAAATCTACCATGGAGTATGTCAACTCAGCAATCTAGGAGTTTTAAGCGTAGAGTTAAGATGAGCAAAAGCCCTGGATTTTGGTGATTTTGTGAATCGCTTGTTACAAACCACAATAATCAAAGAATTCGGCTCTTTATAAGATGAATCTATGGCAAGTTAATGTCTTTTGTATCTGTAAGAGGCGGGATCAAAGTTTACAAAATAATGTTTTGCAATTGTGTAATTTATTTTCTGATAAATGCACTGCACTTTTCACTTTTTTACCATTACAGTGTTAGATCAGAAGGTCGAGTTAGTGTTTTTTTAAACAGGTGAGACCAACTTGCACTTGTTGTCTTAGTTCCATCCATACACATGAAGTGTGTAAGTGGCCTTTAGAAGTGAGACCATTTAAAATGAGTCAGAATGTTTTTGATGATGAGTCTCTGATGTGTTTTTGAATAAAAACAAAATAACTCATAGCTGCAAGGAAATTTATAAGAAAAACTGTATTTGACAATAACACCACTGTCTGAGTTAATATTATGATGTAGAGTTACAGCGTGTACATGGCTTAAATATCACTACATTTGAAAATGCCTGATCTCATATGTAGATTTATGTTCCACCCCAAAATAATCTCTGGTCTCACCCTGGCCACCACACTGAAAGTGTTCTAGCTCCGCTAGAACACTTAGGCCCTATATGGTCTATACACCCTGGTCAAGTTTAGTAACAGGTTTCCATCGAAAGGGCGAGAGCCAGAGGGAAATAATCTATTTTGACCAACATGTGTTTCTAACCATAACCGTTGCGTCTTCTTATCAAATCGATGGTTGTTTTGCCCCCAGGTGTAAATGTGGGGCAGTCGTGTTAGGGAGACGTAACCTAACGTTGAAGGGGATGTTCTGCCCCCAGGTGTCCACCTGGGGGGCAGTAGGGTTAGGGGTAGTTAGGTAACCTATATTGACAGTGATATTCTGGCCGCAGTTGTTGGGGGCAGATTGTGTGTATTTTTGCGTCTTATGTTCAAAAATGGTGCTTCACTTCCAGAGTTTTGTATCAGGTCTAATCCTTGGCAGATTAGCAACATCTTTGCCTTGAAACGGAAAGAAATATATTAATATATGTTTTATATATTTTTATAATTTTGCCAAACAATGTGTTTCTCAAATTAAACGTTGCTTCTTGTGTTCAAATTGATATTGCTTTACTTCCAGATGTTAGTATTAGGTCAATGCAACCCATGGCAAGCTTAGTAACACTTTTGCAGCCAAAGGGAAATAAATATTAACTTAAAATCTGTTCATTTACCTTGACAGCGGTCAATTATACTGGCCAATGGTGATTTGCCGGAAGTTGTGAAGTGTCCATGCAAGTGAACGGAGCATAAACAAAAAAAAATGGACAGCTGAACGTTGGGAAGACCCATGCAAGTGAATGGAGCAGTGTAAAGCATTGAGAAGAGCCGTGTAATAATCCATAATAATGTAAGGTTTAGAAGTTAAATATTTGAAAGTTGTAGAAAAATTAATATAATTTATATTGGAGTTTATTTGCTAGAAATGTACTTACAATTTTTAGTCAGTTAATCATTTACAATTTATGTCACGCAATTATTACTTACATATTTACATGTTTAACACAGTCAGGATTATTCTGTTGAATCTGCCTCTCTGATTCCCTCACGTTTACCTCAGTCTAAATTCTAGCTTCTGATTGGTTAGTTCAGTCAAGTGATGGTTCCGAACAAGGAAGTGTTTGAAAATAGATTAACGGCGATATTTTTTTATCGCACGATAAAAGTTTCGCGTTAACACAGCCGTTAACGCCGATAACGGCCCCACCACTATATAAATATATATATATATATATATATATATATATACATACAGTGGTTAAATTGGGATTTTCTATGTGGGGGGGCTCTGATCCGGAGGGGCCGCCGCTCCCCATACGCAGAGTACGCAGAGCCAAAATTAAGGTTGCAAAAAAAAAGTCCATGATAGTCGTTATATTAGTACATTAAAGAAATATATAAATTTGTTATGAACAAGCCCACCGTTGTTTTTTTCTTAATTGTGTACCCTATTACTCAATTTGGGCAAATTCGATGTGTTGACCTATACCCCCCCCCCCCCTCCTTCCCTGAAATGGTACACAGTCTTCAGTTCAACTCACCGTTTCCCAATTATACCCATATCATGTGACATATGACCTGCCATTAATCAGAAGAAGAAGATACCAGTATCAAGCTGAATTTAAACGGTACCAAAACGAAAAGAAGAAGTATTTGAACGGTGCCAAGTAAGAGCAACATGAATCTGGCACTGAAAAAGAGAAAGAAAAGGATGACGCCCGCCTCACCTCCTCTGCCCTCAGTGTCCTCATCTCTGCCCTGTCCATCCTCAGCTCCTCTGCCCTCAGTGTCCTCATCTCTGCCCTGTCCATCCTCAGCTCCTCTGCCCTCAGTGTCCTCATCTCTGCCCTGTCCATCCTAAGCTCCTCTGCCCGGTCCATCCTCAGCTCCTCTGCCCTGTCCCGCCTCACCTCCTCTGCCCTCAGTGTCCTCATCTCTGCCCTGTCCATCCTCAGCTCCTCTGCCCGGTCCATCCTCAGCTCCTCTGCCCTGTCCAGCCTCATCTCCTCTGCCCTCAGCTCCATCCTCATCCCTGTTCTGTTCAACTCTGCATTTTTAGTTTAGTGGAGGAAGAGACAGCACTTAAGACATGACAGACACACTATCAGGATGAAAAGATCTAGCAACAAATCACAGCTTGGTTACAGTGACTTCTGCACACGGGCCTAGCTTAATTATTTCAAAATTATGTCTTGGATAGCAGCTGCCCACCTTTTGAAGAAATCTGTAAGCTTCCTCCTCTTTGTTCCACTCATGTTTACCTTTTATCTCTGAAATGTTCACTTGTTGACTTTCACCCTAAGTTAAGAAGTAGATAGAATGTATTTTAAAATGGTTCATATTATATAACGTTCTTTAAATAAAACACTTTTGAATGAATGAATGAATGAAGCTATCTTTTTCTTAAAGGCTAGCCGATAGGCTACGTCACCATCATGTTAACGCGGGCTTTTAAATCTAACCTGTTGTGTAGCCTATATGCAAACATTAAATCACAGGACTACTGTACTCACAAATAGCCTAGGCAATGCACTGCAATTCATAGATACAAATAAATTTGAAATTCATCCAGCTAGGAATGAGAAATGTGATTCGGAGATCGCATAGACTACTTGCTAAATCATTTAGAATTAGCAGCATTGTTCTTTTTAACTAGCGCTTGCCATTTGACATACCAGTAGCAGGCTATCCCTGCATGTCTAAGGTTAATTTTTCCTGCTTAATGAAAATGCAAGCCCATATCTAATGATATTAGCCTATTGGTGATGATCGACCTCTTTCAAAATACCGTGCACCTTTAATTTAGTTTCTCTTACCTCGCCATTCACCTGTCTACTACGATAATTATGTCTGATGATGACCGTTGATTTGACGTTGTGTTGTCTGATCTGGGGGGAGGAGGAGCTGCTGCGCAAATATCGTGCGCGATATGCCTACGTCTCAAACTTGCTCCAGATGTCTAGGCCAGCCTATCCCTACTCCATTATTTAGAATTGTGTTTTAAAACAACATAGATTTGCAATGGAAAAGTTGTAAATGAGTAGGACAACATTGCTCGTGATGGACTAGGCAGACTGCCAAAATCGGCTGGAGCTGATCTGCTGCGCAGAACTCCAGACCCGGCCGCTTATGTGCCGGGGCTCAGCCCCGGATAGCCCCGGCCCTATTTAACCTGTGTGTGTGTATATATATATATATATATATATATGTATATGTATATGTATGGATATATGTCTCTTACTGTAGGCCTATATATTGTGCGAGGGTGATTGATTTGGCAATGTCCTTGGTAGGCCTACTGAATCCGCATGATGGTCCATCGCAAACACGAGTTTTCATTGAAAGGAAAATAAATGTGTTTATTGTTTTCTATTTGATTGTGCTTCTCTTCCATGTTGATATAGGGTCTCTATACAACCCCTTGCATGCTTAGTAACATGTTTGCATGTGCGGAAAATGCTTTTCAGCGTGAGAAAGTCACAACAGCAAACTATGTTCATTAAATAATTAAAATATTGTAGATGTGGTAGTTGTGTAGAATAATATAAACATCAGATGTGTATTTGCACAAGGAAAAAATGGCTTTATTTATTATCATGTTCTAGTCTAAATCATCATTGAGTTAGTAGCTGCAGATATTATTTGGAGAATTAAAAGGATACTATGAACCAATAACCAATTACCTATCTCGATACAGTAAACAAGAAATAACAATATATTGTATTAATCAGACTTTGAAAGAATTCCTTATTTTATTATAATTAATTTGTGAGGCTAATTAACCAATATCCTTCCCATACATTCGACTATCCAAGCCATGCTTCACTGATCAACATATTGCTCAATGCTTGACAAAGGCTGATACCGGAACAGGCAGGCCTCTTGAATTTGTGACTCATCACTCCACAGATCACTGGCAATCGCGCTAGAAGGCAATCCAGCGATGAAGGCCATGTGAGATTCAGGACGGTTACTAAATGTAAATAAATACCACATTTTTAGATTTAACAGATATTCCAGGGATTCCACAAAGTCAAACGAACTGGGTATGTAAAAGTGATGTTGTTGCTAAATGAATGATGTTTAACTACTACCACTGCTCTGTTTCTCCCGGTGGGCGTTGCGACCAAAGGACCCTGGGAACGAAGTGCGCTCCTGTTTCCAATACACCGATCGCCTCTCCTCCCGAATGGGGTTGGTTGGGAGACATCCCCTGGAGCATCTGGTGTTGGGGTTCCCAGCCTCACATAGAATGACCGAACAGCTGATGTACACCTGACCCATAATGAGATAACCTGTCAATACATTGCCACATTCAAGCTGTTCCTCATTTACTCCTATTTACTAATTATGTCCTACCTGGTCATGTAATCCTATGAATTTGAAGGCATCGATTGAAAACCGAAACTGTTTATTATGACTTGGGGGATAGAGGACAACAGTGGAGTCCTGTACACACCTAGGTAAAAAGAAAGAGCAAATAAAGATTACAATTAAAGAAAGTGCTGTCAATAAAGAGTGCTGTCAATCTATTACATTCCTTTGTTAATTAATCAAACAATTTGCTGGGATTAATCATGATCAATAGTTTCTTTTTCTCTTATAGAGCCAGTTAACCCAAACCCACTTTTTTTGTTTTAGACAAACAAAAATGAATTAACAATAAAATTGTAAATTATAATGTGTAGTGTGTAAATTATAAAGTGCTACCAGAGATGCAATGTAAATGAAGAGAATATTTGTCTTATATGATCGTCAACAATCGCCCAATAATCATCAACAATCAATGCCATTTTGTCATTATTACTGAAATAAGTCCCCAGTTTAGAGAAAAAGGGGGGAAATAGGCCTACTCTGTTTTTGCCGTTCTCCACAAAACACAATGCGGACGTTCAACTCTACTGCGCACCCAGGTGGCAACAGACTACGAGGTAGTCTAATGGTGCGCTCGAGATGCATCGTTCACCACCCGCACAAGTTGGGAAATTTCCCAGCCTTCTTGCAACATCTCAGTGAGTTATGCCCCTTTTGGTTATAATATAATCTGTCCCACTCGTGCTCCCGAGAGACCACCCAGAAGAGCGAGGATAACCGTACTACCCGACAAACAAAGGTGGCTTCCCCCGTAATGAGATGGTTTTTTTTGTATTACACAACGATCGTTTTAATGGGTCGATTTTTTTATTGCTGCTTTAATCTGGTGACCAATTTATGCATTGCACGGTCTTGTTGTGCTTGCAAGACAATGTAAAGCTTTGTTGTTTGTTTTCGAGCTGGTTTGCTAAAGAGGTAAATGTAGCTAACATAACGATGACTGTTCCTCCCTGACTCGTCGTGCAGCGATGCCCACATAGACAAACGGGAAGGCTATAAGTGCTACAAAGCCAGGAAATTACACCACAAGAGCAACTTGTGCTGGTGGTGTGATGCATTTCAAACGCGCCATAACGTCCCGAACAAGGGTCCCCAGTGGCCCGGTTTGTGTGGACGTGTGGAGCTCTGCCTGGGCAGGAGTGGTCCACAAGAAGATTGAGCTTTTCGGACACTTTAAGTATAACGCTATGGTCTCTGTGGATGGTGAAGCTCCGTCTGAGCAGCAATTTATCAATTGTCCGCATCCCAGTCAGGGGTAGGCTTTCTGGACACCTATAGTATAACGCTACTGTGTGTGGCGCAAGTCTGAAATAACGTCGCTCATTATAACTATCTTAATAGTTACACAGTGACGGTACTAAAAAGGTATCATGAAGTTGTTGTGGGTTGTAAACATGGGGATAACACCCTCTTTCCTAAAACTCTCAGCCCAAAACTTTTTTTTTTTTTTTAAATCAAATAGTGATGATTACATCTGAAACAGTTGGTTATAAGTTCGAGGGTGAATTATAGAAGGTGTCTCCGATGCAATTTGATTGAATTCTCTGACTGCACTCCTGTCATTTAGATCGGGGAAACCCAGATGTTTCGGGAGGGTATTCTGCTTTGAGGTGATATTTCGAGGCAAAATTCATTCTGTGGTTATTAAATGGGGCTTTGCAAACTGCAGATTACTTTTGTTTTCTCCAGAAATCCATCAAGCAACAGTTTTGCGCTACAAAGGTCAGCTGCCAAAGGAAATAAACAAAGCCTCGCCAATTGCGATAAAGAAAATGAAAGCGTTAGATCTTTCAAAATGAATGCAAAGCTTAACATGTTCATTTGGCCTATGTATATATATTTTCTTTTTTTAGCTGAACAAACAATAAAATAATAATAATAATAATGTAATGAAGACCAGTAGGTAGTTAGGTAGGAAGGTAGTTTACCCGTTCTCTATGATTGGGTAGGTGGGCTGGTAATTGGGGTTATCGTAAGGTGAAGCACTACAGGACTCCACAAACAGAACAGTGTTATTGATTGAAGTCGTGGCATCTATCTGCATGTATATCTTATCTCCAACTTCATAGTCCAGCGGGTAGAAGTGTGGATTGATCATTGTGTCGAAGTGGATGTCTGGGTAGAACTCAAAGTGTAGGTGAACGTCCCAAAGCCCTTCTCGGTAATAGTCTGGTTGTCCCTGTGGACTGTAAACCCAAGGGATACGTTTCCACGCTTTGGGTACTGGCAGGAAAACTGAACTTCCAAAAGATGTTTCCTGGTAACGATGTCTCTGACATCTCAAAGGTGGTGATCTCATTTGAGAACAAAAGGTTTTCATCGTCCTCCTGCAGAACAGGAACACTCTTTAAAACACTGTTTTAGATGATAAAGTGAAATTAACCAAATCAGCAGATGTCAAGACAAACATAACCATTCGCAAATACTATAACATTTATTAGATGGAGTTTCCCCATTACCTTAATCATAGTACCACATTCATTAAGTGGGATGAAACCAATGACATGAGTGCTATTGGAGTGTAGTCTGCAGGCTGTGCTGCCGGGATCATTTAGCCGCAGGTGATCTTCATCTAGTCCCTTAAATGCGGCTTTCTCCAACTCTACTGTCATGGAGGTTTCATTGCAGATCACGTGTGCTTTAGCTGTTGAAGAGATTTAAAGTAAGTTATTCCTTGTTTATGTAAAACATACATAACATCATCAGGCACATTAAGCATAAACCTAAAATGTCAGTTCTCACCGTGTTCAACATGCACCCAAACACATCGCATTTCTGACTGTAACTGCTGATACCTGAAATTGATTTGAGCCAAGAATTAGTCACTTTAAATTGTATTCTCACCATTGGCACTGTAAAGATACATTAGTGATACATTATTAATAACTATTGTTACTAATATAGTCATATAATTGTAGTGCATAAAGAGAGGGAGCTAAAAATAAAGAAACCTACGAAAAAGCTGCCTCCGCAATGAAGCAAATTGGAACCTGGTCTCCAAATTGGGTGGAGAGTCGGGGTCCATCTCAGATAAAACTCTCCCCGTTCAATCCTGTGTTTGGTGGTACCCAGGGGTCCTGTGAAGATGATATCACCTACTCTGTATTCAAAAAAAATGCATTACTATCTTGTTTTTTCAAGTTGTGGGTGATTCATTTCATTTCTTAAATTGATCTTGTCAGCAGACACGTGTACTTACTTTGAATACTGAGCTACTGCTTGACTGTGATTTCAAATTCTTCATTGACTTGAGCATTCAGATGTCTCCATGACTTGGTGTTGGGTGAACAAACCTAGGCAGGTACTCTCCTTCAGTGCAGGACGGAGGCAGGCGAATCCACTACAGTTTAAGTACAAATATTTTAGCTTACAAAAGCATGCAATATGTTGTATAGCTACAGAGAAAGCATATCTCAAGTAAGAACTTAAATCATGCTAAATTGTATCAAAGTGTAAAAGGATGCTTCTCTGTTCATACAATAGCATATATAGGCGTAATCATTCATGAAATTACGACAAAAAGTGACTCGCTTGCCTACCTAGAACGGAGAATTGAAGAGGAATTTGACTGAGAGGAGTAGGATACGGTTTGCTGGGGTAGGTTTGGTACGGGGTGGTGGTTGGGCCCTGCCGTGGTGGTGGTTAGGCCTGCCGTGGTGGTGGTTGGGCCTGCCGTGGTGGTGGTTGGGCTTGCAGTGGTGGTGGTTGGGCCTGCCGTGGGGTGGTTGGGCCTGCCGTTGCCCCGATATAGGGTAGTACTAGATTCCCAAATATTGAACGTTTGTTTCTGTTTGAAGGCAAAGGTAATCTCTGAGTTGAAGTTCCATTTGTGGAGATCAAGGAGATGGTGGTTCTTGGAAAGTCTTCCAGCACCAACTCAAACCCATACGTCCCAGTGTATGATGTGGAACGGTAGTGTAGGACACAGTTTCTCTAAGAAAATGAATATAAAGGAGTTCGATTGGGAAACATGAATAAATGTAAAGTCAAAGGTACACTTTTAAAGATTGTAGTCTTCATTCAGAAAAACCTAGACTCTGCTCATCACCCCTCCCTTATGTTATCTCTTCAAACCCATAGATAGATGTAGGGCCCTATTTTAACGGTCTAAAACGCAGGTGAGAAGCGCCAAGCACAAGTAGCTTTGTGGGCGGTTCTACGGCGATGTCGCTATGGCGACATCGCCGTAGACTATAAGCGCCGTAGACTATATGCGCCCGTAAACAAAAATGACTCTTACGCCCGGCGCATATCTAAAAAGGGTTGGTCTGAAGTAGCCTAATTACCCGTAGGTTTGGTTTGGGCGTAACGTGCAGTAAATCAAGGAGAATGCCAGCTCCAATCTCCTTTAAGAGCCATGATGAGCGCATTTTAATCTGACGAGTTGATATTTTGACAGCGCAGTCTCCGATGAGACAGATGCACATGCTTTTCAAACATCAAATGGCTCAGTTTATGGCCAAATAATATGTCCTAATTCACACATGGAATAAGGTTTTCTTCAACAACTTCAGAAATACTGAGTCCTCAAATAAATTTCGGCAAAGAAAACGTATATGATATAACATATGATATGCGGGTGCGGTAACTCCTATTTAATGATATAGGCCTACGCAATACATTATAAACATTGTTTCTTATCAGTATTGTATGCATTATCGTTATCGACTTGTGTTCCTAATTTGCCCTGTCCCCCCCATTAATATACATTGCCATGGACTGTATTATGCGTTAAGTGTTTAGTTTGCGTGTGTTTAAACAGATGGACGCAAACACGCGCGTGTGTATTACCCATACACACACGCGCCCGCATTCATTCATTCTTTTTAACACTCACTCGCGGTAAACCAATGTTTTCTCACAATCAAAAACTCATCAATCCTAAAAGTTGGGCATGTACACGATGTCTGTGTCAAGAAAATGTGTTTGCTGTACGGTGTTTGCAGATGCATTGATTTAAAAGTACAACTTATTACGCTGTATCAGCTGTTCTTTCCCAAATAATTTACCAAGAATGTGTGGCTAGGTAGATGAGAGAAGCAAAGCGTATGCGCGAGGTGCACAAGCAACATTATGCATGCGCCCTTTAAATAGCATCTGAACAACGCGCCACTGACTTTAAACCAGGTATTTCCTGGTTTGTGGCGCAAGGGGTTTCTGAAACGGCAAGATAGCACCAGGGAAACGTTTGCGCCAGAACACGAGGCTGCCCCTTGGGGCGCAAGATCATCCCCTAATTTACCGACGCGTGGCACAGGAGGGAAAATAACGCTCTGCGCCAGTTGCAAACTAGCAACGACACATGTGCCAGTGATTAAGTCAATGCGCCGGATGCAAGACAGGGCCGTAGTCTTAAAGTAAGTGTCTATGACAGAATGCCTTTTAGAGCACATTTAAAGGTCCCATGACATGAAAATCTCACTTTATGAGGTTTTCTAACATAATATGAGTTCCCCTAGCCTGCCTATGGTCCCCCAATGGCTAAAACTTGCGTTTGGTGTAAAACGAGCACTAGCTGTTCTGCTCGCCTTTTAAAAAACGGAAGCTCAAGTGCGCTGATTTGGAATGTCTGTATTCTTGACGTCATCAGGAATCTCAGCTCCTCCCCTTACTCTGCCTGGCCCGCCCAGAGGACGTTGGCCCGCCAATGAGACTCGACCGTGCGAGCGCCACGTGTGTGTGTGCGTGTGTTTGTGTGTGTGAATACACACACTGTAACGCAAGTGTTTCTTGCCGGTTCTTTGACGTGTCTGTATTTCCACAACGAGACTGTTGTGGGGGTTATCTGAGCCATGGTTGAGAAGGAATTGGGGGAAAGGAACTTTGGCTTTGACTCGCTGAAGTACATGAACTGCGACATGCCGCCGGTTTCCGCGAGGCACCATCGCCCGGCAGCGGGCAGCCGGCAGCAGGCAGCGCGCGGTTCAGTCGACTTCAGGGTTGATGTGAAAGTGGAAGAACCAGAGACGTCGCAGAACCCGACAAAGTCGTTTGTGATTCATTATATCGTCTGGAGGGGCACACAGCTTTTGGCCGTGATAATATGTATTAAATGATATAGATTTCTATGTATTATATGATATTATTTAGATATAGAGCTCCAGACTGTAACGCAAGTGTTGTACACTGCCTTGTTATTTGGATAACCGTTCTGTCGGACTCTCGTCTCTGGTATTTCTACAACGAGACTCGTATTGGGGGTTATCTCAGCCAGGGTTGAGAATGAATTGGGGGGAAGGAACTTTGGCTTTGACTCCCTCAAGAACACGAACCACGACATGGAGGAGAAAGGGATTGTTGGCGGCGAATGTCTCCAGCTTGAGACCCGCTGAGGGACCACCGCCGGAGGCGGAGGTGCCTAAGCGCTGCCCGGCAACGATCCCTTTCTCCTCCTTGTCGTGGTTCAGTCTACTTCACATGATGAGGACGTTGAAGAACCAGGAACGTCTGAGAAACCCAACGCGGTCGTTTGAGATTCATAATATCGGCTCACACATCTTTTGGCCGTTATAATATATATTATATGATATAGATATCTATGTAGGCTATATGATAATATTTTTGATATAGAGCTCCAGGACTCCCGTGTGTTCTAGAATATTTACAGAACACGGCTAAAGGCTGTGTGCGCCTCGCCATTGCGATACATCCACTGTAAACAGAGCGAATGGTACCGTGGCGCAAGCTGCTCAGGGCCACACCCCCACCCTCCTCCTTGACCCGCCTCGCTCCTCCTCATTTGCATTATAGCTACAGACACCAAAACAGCGCATTTGGGGGAAGCTCAATGTGCGACTGGCTCGGAGTGGCTGTAACTCTGCACCACGGCTGAATTTCGGGAACGTCTTTGAATACTGTGTTAGTTGCCCACTAATACCTATATTAAAGAATACATAAAATAGCATGTCATTGAGACCTTTAAAACGTATACATTACGTATCCATGTTGTACCTTTGACATTATGTTGACTATTATATGCTTTTACCAACCTCATCCAGCTCAAAACCTTGGGGTTGATTGCATGTAGCGCATTCTCTGTTTAAGATGGTTCCGTATCTGCAAATCACCCGATCACCATCAGGGTCATCTGTCATCAGATGGTAGGATCTTGGGCAGTTTGAAGGAACTCTAACATTAAGCACGGAAATGACAATTAACAGCCAATCATCAGAACAATAAACTTTTAAAAAGATACATGTTTGGATACATAAAAAGGTGACAAAAGTCACCAGTAGATTAAAGACAATTATGGTTCACTGTAATAAATGACATAAATATTCATTAATGTTAACACACTTTAATTGTATCACATTCAATACTTACATTTCAGCTAATTTAGCTTCACCAAACATAAAATGTCTTTTAAATAATTTAAAAAAAAATGTAATGGGCAGGTAAGGTAAAGGTAAAGACGTACCTCAGGAAGGGCATGATGGCATTATTTGGAGAGCCATTCGCCTGCCAGTTATCAGATCTTTCCCTCAAGTCCACATGTGTGAACAGTCTCCAGGACCCCTGTAAATTCACAGTTGGAAATCCAACAGCAGCTAGCTTCCTAATATATGGAAACAAAGTTGCAGCTAAATAGCAGAACTCTTGAGCTATTGGTGAAAGGTGCCCATTTTTGTCAACGATTGATTTAATTCCTCAAAACTTAAATATATTGAATAACATTAGAAGCAATAATCAATATTGAGAAAAATCACCTCAGGTCAAATGAATCGTCATTGGGGTAATATCTTGACTGCACTTCTTCTGTTTCACACCAACCATTTGTGTTGGGTGCTGCATTTGTGCTACTGTCTATTACACCTTCTTTTGCTTCCGATATTTTTCCGCAGTTACCATTCAAGCATCTCCAATCTCCAAAATAGTGATTGCAGCTTCCGTAAGTTTGCCTGAAATATATGTCCACCTGTGATCAAGAAAAATGAATTGTGTTAACACTTTCTAATAGCTTTCAACAAGGCTTCGAGGCAATTTGATGTAGCAGCATTTTTGTCATATTTGTTGAAATTCTGACTAATAAATAATTAGTTCATTATGAGCAGTAGCATAAGTTAAACTTTTTTGTCTTTTTTGTTAGTATTTTGTTAATATGATGTTCATATATATTTGGTGACACTTTACATACATTTACATCAATTACCATTAATAATAAAATAAAAGTTAAAATATTGTTTACATTTATACCTGAGTTAACATGCACACCATTAGAAAAAATACTTTAAGTATTATTGTATGTATTGTATTTTTATCCTGTGTTTTCCACTGCTGCTGGGCTGTTGCAAGAAACTAATTTCTCCTTCAGAATATTTGTATAAAGTTGTAACTAATCTAATTTAATATATACCTCATGCCATTACCTTGCTTGAAATATATGTTGTTTAAGTTCTTACCTTAAGGGATCCATTCAGGTGTTTTTCTTGTGGAACGACCCTAACAGTGCCTGCAGTGAAATGTGATGCAGATGCAACGGAGATCAGCAGGAGCAAACTGGATTGAGAAAATCCAGAAGGAAGCCATTGTGCCCGAATCTCTCCTCCGAGTACTTGCGTACCATAAGCAGTACTAAAGCATCTTAACCTTCAGCATCAGTCAATGACCCACCCACAACATACCATAAGGGAATGTTTGACACATCTGGTGCCAAGTCCATCTGCCTTTCTCAAAATTGTTGATAACTGGTTTTTCTGCTACTATAAAGGGTGTATAAGCAGGAAACAAGTGGAGGATTTGAATTCTTACAGGAAATCTTGAGCATTTATAAAAACGTGTCTGTCTACATTATTACTAAGTAACAATCCTTTGTGAGCTATCATTTTACCGGTAAGAAACTTGCTTGGGAATTCAACCCAATTCATCAAGTCTAACCCATTAGCACTAGGAAGACAAACAAATGTCCTGATCGCAGTACGATCTAAGATTTTTCATGGCATGAGCATGCTTAGGAACATGAGCACACTGGAGAGTTTTTTTTTAATGTATGTATTTAATGTTGTATTTAGTGTAGTGTTGTATCAGACTCTAGGGTCAAGTACTACCTTGTCTTCCCCAGACTGTAGGATCAAATAAGGTCATATTGTTCACCCCTTAAACGGTAAAGTACAGCGTTTTTACCTAAAAGTCCCATGAGGCTGAATCAGGGATGGACTGGGACAAAAATTTGGCCCGGGACTTTGGGATGGAGAGGCCTTTATTATGAGACTGCGGGAATAGCGTGAGTAGAATTTTGCCACGGTGTAAAATAATAAAAACTAGTCCTTATCCGTGGGTATGTGCATTGCAACTGCATGTAAATGTTGGGATGTGCATGTGTTTAGAATATTGTGAAGATCACAAATATGGGAAATATTACAAACAAACAAACAATCAAGACAGTGATCAGTTAGACGTTGTGTGCGAGTTGAGGTTGAGGTTGTCAGGTGAGTTTTGAGTTGTGACTTGAAGGTTGTAATTGTGTCAGACTGTTTTATGTGTGGGGGGAGGGAGTTCCAGAGCCTTGTGCTGAACGCTGAATGACCGGGCACCCATTGTAATGAGTCGTGATGTGGGGATACATAGTAGTCCAGCAGAGGTTGAGCGGGAGGAGTGTATTCTTGAGGAGGTCACAGAGCTAACTGGGGGCTAAGTTGTGGAGAGCTTTGTAGGTGAGGAGTAAGGGTTTTGTATTGGATGCGGTAGTGTACTGGAGCCAGTGAAGTTGGATGAGGACCGGGGTGATGTGGTCAGATGATTTGGTGCGGGTGATGATCCGGGCGGCTGAGTCCGATGATCTGCAGTCTGTTGATGAGTTTTGGGTGGGGAGTCCGGTGTGTAAAATATTTGTGTAAATAGTTTCTGCTTGTAAATCTTTGCTTCATAGAAGAATTTTTCTTACTTGTATACTTCTGGTTTTAAGTTGTATTTATGGATAACTATTTATTTAAAAGATTTTGGACATTCCCAGTACTTGTGTGTACTGTATGTATGTTTTGGCTGTTCTGTGAACTGTGTAAAGGAGCGTAACGCCATAAAGGAGTTATGCTTAGGGCCCCAAAATAGCTAGCAGCGACACTGGGTCCGGGTCAACAGTTTCTTCAACTGTCAGACCCTGTGCAAGGGCAAGGGCTACCCAAGCTAAAGTGGGCTTTCCCCTGAAGAAGAAGTAGCGTAATGCTACAGAAATCTAGCCTGGATGCTAGTCCGTCAAATTCTTGACGCAAAAGGGCTGCTGCCACCACTGAAAGTGAAGCTGCAGCCTACGAAAAGAGGACAACGAAGTGGAGAGAGCCACTCAGGACCACACATTTTTGAAAAGCCCCTCAAACCTAGTCGATATTACAAGTAGGCTAGCTACATTCAGCAGCACTCAGAGTTGTTCCACAAGAACCTCCATTGAAACAGATGTCAATGGAATCCCACAGATCACTCATTAATCCGTACTCCGAACCACCTACTTAGAAAGCCGAGAATGCGTGAGTTTGAGAGACACTGAGTTCAAGGAAGAAGAAGCAAGCAAAAGACAATCTAAGAATTATCTGCAGTCTACCAATACTGGCAGAGATTTTGCACCTGAAAACCACAAAGCCCTTGCTAAATACCACATGCGCAGAGAACTTTTCATCTCTGGCCTTCTCGAGTTAATGAATCACCTGACCATTACTGGTCATAGAAAGCTTATTTTGTGAGTGTCACCCAGAACTTGAACTTGACAGCCAGAGAAGAATTGAAGTTGATGGTCAAATGGCTAGGAGATGACTCAGAACAAGCCAAAGATAATTTGTGTCAGTGCACGTTTCAATCCCTTGCAGGTCTCAACATGGTGTGGCAACGTCTTGAGGCTGTAATGGGACTCCAGAAGTCATATGAAATGCCACTGCCTTAATGATGATATTCCAAAACTACCAACAAAGACAACACCAAGCTCAGAGAACTGGGGACCTCCTGAAATGGAATGTGCTGAAGGGAAAGGCTAGCCCTACTAGGCCTTGCTTATTAAGATACAGCTTGTGGTGTACAGCCTTCAAGAGAGATGGATAACCCAGGGATCCAGATACAAAGAAGCATTTCCTCCTAGGGATGGGGATTGTTAATATTTATTGATATCGATACCTTTATCGATACTCCTCCTTACCGATCCAAGTCTTTATTGATACCACTATCGATACTTTTCGATTATTTGGTGGAAAAGAGGACGCGACAATATGTTTTTAACAGAACTGGTATTGCTTTTATTGTTTAACAATAACAAAACGTTTCTAGCCTTCAATAAACATGATTAATGTAATAGGCCACTTGAAATGACATAAAACTAACAATAAGAAAGAATATTTCAGCAGCACCAAATGAAAAATAAAATGTCCTAATGTATATAAATAAAAAAAATAATATGCTGTGTCACTCAAAAGGAAAT
This sequence comes from Gadus chalcogrammus, assembly GCF_026213295.1. Classification (NCBI taxonomy): domain Eukaryota; kingdom Metazoa; phylum Chordata; class Actinopteri; order Gadiformes; family Gadidae; genus Gadus; species Gadus chalcogrammus. The sequence continues at coordinate 15,877,486 of NC_079425.1, read as the reverse complement.
AAATACAGCTCATAAATTAACAGGTATTTCTTTGCAGAAAAAATTACATGTCTGCCTTGTCAGCATGATCCTCAAATGCTCCCTGGCTGATGGTGTCCCAGCAGTGGAACACACCCTGTCTGAAGGGGTGGAAGACGCTTGAAACAGTAAGGTAAGTAATGAGAGATTTCCGCTAGCAGGGGCAGGGGGGTCTCTCTTTGTCCACCACCAGAGAACTGGGTCCTCTGCCTTAGAAATCATAGGCAGGCTTCTGTAGAGCTGGACTTCCTCACGTACTCTCTGCTGAATGCTGCTGTTGGAGTTATTCATATGGATGATCCTTCGCTCTTGTTCCTCCTCTGCAAATAGCTCCTCCAAGGCACTCTTGGGTTGTGGTGGGTGGACTGACTTCAACCCGAGGATTCTCATACATAGCCTCCTCGTTTGTGTCGCTGTCCTCATGGGACTCAGGGATTGGTATATCTGCTTCTGTAGCATTTGTTGCTACAGCGGCCTCCTGCAAACGTTCCCAGGTGGTGTGCCCGACACGTTTGGCTTTAAACCTGGGGTCCATCGCTGTCCCCTCTTCGAGGAACTGTTGGATTTTTCCTCCTGGTAACGTCCAGATAGGTCAGTCAAAACCTTCCGTTAGAATGTCGGATACAAACAAAGAGTCTCCTTCCTGAACTGTGAAGTGGGCCTTCAGTTTCATGAGTATCAAAAGGATCGGTCCACAGGTGGTGGTTTCTCACTAGATGCACACAGTGTAGAAGTGTCCAGGACCTTTATGAACTCCTCTGCTTTTGTAAAGTCCTCATCTGTGATCCTATCCAGTTGGGCTTTCTTATACGTGGATCCAACACTGCAGCTTGGTAGCGCCTCTGCCATTTTGCTCACCAAGACAACGTCTTTCAAGCAAGAGGGGACGAAGCAATGAAGCGCCTCTGCTTCGCTCAGGAAACAGTGGAGAAAAAGCCCAAAATGAAAAGCCAGTACATAGAGTTTCATGCAGAAAATGCTGGAGAATAGGGGATAGGCAAAACGATTCTTTTTTGGGAATCAGTTCTTTCAATTCCGTTCACTATCACGATTCGTTTGTTTAATTCGTTCATTTGATTCGTTCATTGATTTGTTCGTTAAGTCAGATGTCTGTTATGTCATTGGCAGGGAATCGGAAATTATGGAATAAATGTTAATCAACATGCATGTAGCCTACTACTTTTTAAAGGAGGCATATCATACCACCAGGTGTGAGTGTGATTAGCCATTACAAGCAGGTTTGAAATGTGCAGCATTGTGACATCACAGGTGGGCGTGTCCACCTAGATGTGTGCTGGATAGATTCAGTCTACCAGCCTACCCAGTGGACTGAAGTAAACGTTGCTCATCTATCTAGCAAAGATCTATGTGGACACGCCCACCTGTGATGTCACAATGCTGCACATTTTGAAAACGGCTTGTAATGGCTAATCACACTCACACCTGGTGCTATGATAGGTCCCCTTTAATGTTCTGGCGAAATTACCAGGTTAAGGGAAAATATCAAGCATATATCTAAAGCACATCCATATTTTTTCATAAATATCCTTAATACATAATGGGGTGCAGTTAGGCCCTGTTACACGAGGACGCTTGCGGTAAAAACAACAAAATATTCTATCGGAAGTGCCTTTAGTTTAGACGGTGACTGGCGTTTTTGGGGCCTTAAAAACGCAAAAATCCTGAAACCACCCTCCAGAGTGGAAAACTTGAATACGCTCCGCCGTAGCGTTTCCATCTACACTGCCAGAAGCAAAACTCTGCTCAGATCTGCTCACGTCGCGTACGAGTTTACGTCGCAAACATGCGCCAGTACAGGGAAATAAACAACATGTTGGATTATTTCCATGCTCGGACCTTCAAGGCTGCCCTGGCAGCTCTAATAAACGTACAGGAGTCTTTCCACGAAATATACAAGATATGTACTGATAGTATTACTGAACAAAGAAGGATCTTTTGGTTTCACACGGCACGGATAAGAGAAGAAGGAAGGATTCTACCATGCGCTCAGACATGGCGGTGTTGTGTGATAGTGTAAGCACAGCACCAAACCTAGCCGCCTGGCATGCATACCCATCGAATTCCAACACACTTTGCGTCACCGTATGCACGCAGATTATGCCTCCCTAGGAAAAAGAAAACGCTCGTCTAAACCCGTAATAAAAAGTGAAGACGCGACGCCACTTTTGCATCTTCTTTTCAGACCGTCATCATGTAGAACGTAGCCGAAGAATTAAATAGGGTCGTCCAGTAGCGCTAATAAGCAGTGGAAGCACGTAAGCAGCAGCAGCAGCACCATTGTGCGAATTCCCTACTAGACCAAAACAGACTCGTAATGGTAGGTAAAAACAATACTTTTTTAAAGCATGCCTACAGTGATCGTTAGTTTAACTTGTGTGGGGGACAGTGCCTTATCATTTGTTTACCCATGGGCCTGGCAACGCGATGCTACCTGCTGTAGTACTTTAATTGCTGAATCGATGAGAATGTTTTAGACTCAATCAATACAAGGTCGCGGGGGAGAACAAATATCTTGTTTCGCTTGCATATTTTATTTACGTGACCAATTTTTGTTTTATGTTTAAAAAAAAAGAAAAATTAATCATTTCTCTTGTTTTGGAAGTCAGTTCTCGTCGTTCACTCTCGGAGAATTGTTCATTCTGACCGAATCGTTCCGACCAACCCATCACTACTGGACAATGACCAGGCGGAGCTTGCACCACCTCTGGAGAGGGTAAAGAACTCTGGTACCTGCCAACCTTCTGTGGTTTACCGCTAGAAGAAAGCCAGAACAAATAAAGTGGTGTTTGATTCAAAGCGCTGAATGTGAGGTAGTTTCTCTGAATGACGTACTACTCAGTGGCCCAGAATTAAACCAACACCTGTTGGAAAGTTCTTCAAAGTTTGCGCTCCAGCAAAGTTTATGAACCTGCCCGATTAATTGTACTGCTGTCAGTATATTCTAGCTAATTGATATTCTATGAACATATCCCTTACATATTAGACAGTGTGATAATAGTATTCTTTTGGGCACTAGGTGCATGCAGTTTTTGTTTTGTACTGAGACTGCAGTTGGCTGTTCAACAGGACTGTTTTGTATGCTAAATCAAAAAGATGAATTTTGCGTACCCCTAGATCAATTTTTCGTACCCCCAGCGGCCCGCATGCGACCCTTTGGCTAGGCCCTTACGGCCCTTTGCCAAAAAAAAGAAGAAATGTGAATATATGGGATTCATTTTCCTTTGATTGTTTGTAGGCAAAAAGTCACCATACATTATCAATTTGGTAACAATATCTTGCTTGTATATGGCATGAAAAGATTGTTTGAAATGGCATCGCGAGACTATCCTAGCGTCTAGTTTCTGAGCTTGCTAAAATCACCTAGCTATGCGATCCAAAGAAGTGATGTGGAATCAGCCCTTTAAGCAGAGTCTGCATGATGCATATGACCTATGGATGGCCGGGACGCAGATAAAGAATGCACTGCCGAGTTAACTTAGAGAGCATCAGCCCGCCACCTGCTCAGGGACTGGGTCAGCGCTGCCTTGGAAAAAACTGGACAAGGAAATTATCCGCAAGTCCTTCAAACTCTGTGGACTGTCACTGAAAACAGACGGAGGGAAGACGACTTCATCCTTTGCTTCAGAGAGGGACAGCTGTGGCAACAGGGACAGGAGGGAGAATACAAGAAGAGCAGGATGAGGCAGACGAGGTTGAGCTGCTTAATAATTAACTTGTTGTTCTTGATGATGACAATGATGGGGAGGAGGGTGTTGAGGGAGACACCGAACAGCTGTAGAAAAAAAAAAGCTAATTCATACCGTTAAGATACCGTTAAGATTTTAACCATTATATTATTCAGGCAAACTATTTTACTGGTAAAGCAGATTTTGTTTGTTAGTCTATTGATCGTTTATTGCCCATTCATATTTGTGCTGATTTAATCGTCTTTTCATATTCAATTTTGTTGGCTGTGGGTAGCCTCCAGCCTGCTCTGTGATTTGTCCTTATGATAACAGGACCAGATGTTTTTTTTTGATGATTATTGTGTTTGAGAAATAATTGCAATAAACTAAGTCCTGTTAAGAGACTGACACACAAAAGTTTGAACGTTCATTGGGGACCAAAAAAACGCCTATAGAGCATTCTTAAGTTGGCTGTTTTTGCCAATTCTACCAAAATGCTTTACGTTGGAACGAGATATTGACACAAAATGAATGCAAGTTAAGGGATGTGTCCTCTATGTTCCTGGTACGCTTCAAGTTCCAGCCTCCTTCTGCGAGGACTTGCGATGGAATTGAGAATAGCGTTTAGTTTAGCATTCATCAATCACCTGTGTGATTGAGTGAATATGCAAAATGTTGATGTCTGCTAGAGCTGCTGCCCCCGCGATCCAACCCTGGATAAGTAAGAAATTTCGGGGTCATTTGAGAATGCAATGAGATGATTTAGATGATTTTAGAAATGTTGCCAAGAATCACACTGTACAACCAAATCTATCCTGACAGACATTATGGGTCCAAATGGCAAAAAAGTTTCAGAATTTCTAATCAATCGGAAGCCATGAAGAGTGTTTAACTAAGACCAGAATTTATAATGCCCCCTATGGTGATTTGGGCACCAAGCTTTTTGGAGACCTAAGGTACTGGTAATCATGCATGACTGAGAAATTTGATAACTTTTTTGGGCTGATCTATAAGCGTTTAAATTAAAAATAATAATGTCTAGTACAAATACAATAGGTATCCAGATACACTGTGAATATATATAAGTACTAGTGCTGACATTTATGAATGTGTAGCAAAGTATTTTTGATATATTTATATATTCCTTGCTGTCCTTTTTTAATGAGCAGAATTATATGCATTATAGGGCTGTACAACATACAAGTACAACTCTCTACAATAGTTAAGAGAATCATTCATGTTTATTCAAGGGTAGTCATTAATAATTGTTAATCATTTTTGTGATAGTCTTTTCGAAATATTATGCCAGACATTTATGGTAATGGTAGTTGTGAGGCAAGGCTGAAAACATTAATAATTAGCAAGTGTCATAAGTTTTAAGTTGACAGAAAATAAGATCTAACCCCCCCCCCTCTAAAAAAAAACGATCACATATCACAGAAAGACATGTCTAACACCCAGGCACACCCACCACTTTTTACATTTGAAAATGTCAAAAGTGATTACATTTATCTCAAAGAAAGCTAATAAAACTCATCAGTGGAAAAGACTCTGGGTCCGTAGAGTGTCGGTTGGATATCTGTATCTTATTGCTCAGTTGTTGGTAAAGGCTGATACTGTACAGCAGCCCTCTGACATCCTCTGAATCATCACTCCCACAGATCATGGCAATTGCTGCTAGAAAGGCATCCGGCGATGAAGGCCAGGTTCAGATTCAGACCGGTCACTACTGAGTACATAAATACAAGATATTTCAAGCAGTCATATGTACTTGTTTAAAAATTATATTGTTGTTTGCAATGTATAGCCACAAAATGAGGGTTTCAACATTACCTCTGCTCTCACTTGCTGGTGTGCTTCGCCAAACGCAAAGGACCCTGGGAAATGAAGTGGACTCCTGTTTCAATAACAGCCTCTCTCCTTTTTTCGATGATACGCTGCTGGGTTCGATGTTACACATCCTTGGCGCACCTGTTGTTTGTTGTTCCCAGCCTCACATAGAATGAACGAACAGCTGATGTACACCTGTACATAAGAGATATCCCGTCAATACATTGCCACACTTTAGCTGTTCTTCTGCAGTTTTATCTACTTTGTTGAATTAATTTGGTTTTTACCTGGTCATGTATTCCTATGAATTGAAGGCATCAATTGAACTCCGAAACTCTTTATTATGACTTGGGGAATAGATGACAACTGTGGGGTCCATTATACACCTAGTTGAAATCGATCAACATAAAAAGATCACAAATTAAATATCGCCCTTTCAGCTAAACAAACATAAAGTAAGGAAGACAAATAGGTAGGAAGGTAGTTTACCCATTCTCTTGATGGGGTAGTTTGGCTGGTAATTTGGGTTATCGTAAGGTGAAGCTCTGCAGGACTCCACGAACAGCACAGTGTTATTGACTGAAGACGTGGCTTGTATTTGCATGTAAATCTTCTCTCCAACTTCATAGTCCAGTGGGTATAAACTGGGACTGACCATTGTGCCAAAATTGTTGTCTGGGTAGAATTCAAAGCTATAGGTGAACATCCCAAAGCCCCGCTCTATTAATGTAAAGTTGTCCCTGTGTATTGTGAACCCCAGGGTTACATTTCCACGCTTTGGGTACTGGCAGGAAAACCCAATTTCCAACAGATGTTTCCTGGTTATGATGTCTCTGACATCTTCAAAAGTGGTGATCTCATTCTTGAAGATGAGATTATCATTATCCTCCTGTAGATCAAGGACACTTACATAATGTCATAGTAGCATAAACAAAATCACAGATGGTAACCATATCAGCATATCTTTGGATATCAATAAATTCATTTTGCAACATTTTATACCATATCCAGTGCAAATTCTAGTGTTGAGATCCCAAAATGAGAGGTTGCAGTTTCGGATATCGTCAGACATCTCAGGTCTATTTAGAGTACGGTAAGATTTATATTCCATGTGAATCTCATGCCCCTGTCACACCTTGACGATTTTGAAAAACGTATGCCGACGTATGAACAATTTGGCGAACACGCTGGAATACGTCAAATAAGTTATGGGTATGTTTTGAATACGTTTAAGTCGGCCTACGCTGGAGCATCGTGGTATACGCTGGCATAAGTCGTAGTACGTCGCAGTCGTCCAATTTTTTTTTCCACAACCGCATCTTCTCCAGGGGATGATGATGTAGGCGTGGGTGAGCGTCCATGTACACGCCTATGGCCAAGGCTAGCAGAGTCCTATGGAGTTTTCTTGACCATGTTGACAGCGCGGGGTCTACTGTGGTAGTGATTTGAACCAGCTTTTATACACCATTGGTGATACGGTGCCACCTGCTATGCATACGTCTATATCTTTGGCCATACGTCTAAGACTATCAATGGACATGAATCGCGCACGCTAGCCACACGCTAGGTGTTCGTTGTCATGCGCTGGCATTCGTCTATACGTATTCTATAATTTATTGATAGGTTCTGGATAAGTTACTAAAACGTTATGTAAACGTTAAGCACGTTATGAATATTGTATGCATACGGACCAAAGTAAAAAAAGATATATATTATCCAGCGTTTCTCTGTCTTTTGATAAATGTTGGGATACGTGTTTCCAAATCGTCAAGGTTTGACAGGGGGATCAGATTAAATGTATCGGGGGGCCGTGATTTTTTCAAGGCAGTAGTCAGACACAGATATTTCTCTGATAAGAATGGTGTAACACTTCTGACTAAAAGTTTTTATTTTGGGGAGTACTTCTTATTGTACAGCATTGCGTATTGAGAAAATTAACTTGTTCGAAAACGTAAGTGTCTACCGGAAAAAAACTAAACTAGTAACTAATTAACTAAATTTATGTTGAAACCTAACATCTTACGTTAAGTGGAAAAAAGTTCAACTTCAGTTAACTTAATTCAAAGTTAAAGTGTCTTGCAGCCACGTTTCAGCCATTGCGAGTTTGACAACATTCAGTGAGTACTGGAGGACTATACAGACCTTATATTGAAGTCATTTCCCTGGTTTTATGCACTTCCACTCGCTTTACGCACTCCAGAAGCAGACACTAGAGGGTGCGGGGCGTTTGCGTACAACCCGTTATGATATGTTTTATCATCGCCCTTCATACATTAATTTCAACCCGTATCATGCGTTAAATCCTGATCAGAATAATTTAAGTCAACTGCGTTATTTCTCAGTTATAACTCCAGAAATTTCTCCTTAATATAAATAAAGAAAAATTCTCTATATTTAATCCCGTCACTCCATACTGTCCACTAGACGTGCGACATCGCACTGGAATAAAGCATCTGTCCCACATGTGTCAATAGCATAATATTTGTATGTGACATTGTAAAGCAAGAATCATATGTCAATTAAATCACATTAATCAAATGTGTCAAGCCACACCCCTCATCACAATAGTAGTCCGTTACTCTTGATGCTTTCCATGACAAATCATGGCATTAAAAAAAGGGGTTATGTTCAAGATACATTTTACGTTTGGTGATTACAAACTGATTATCCAAGGTGATTCTCCGTCAGTCTTATTACCGTAACCCTATAAATACAGAGGTGAGCACCGTGGTAATGCTGCACCATATGGCACTTCTTGCGGACCATAGCAAATGGCAGGAGTCGAGGGAGAGGGTATTTAGGGACCATAACGATTCATTGGTAGGCTACATAAAAATATGTAACTCTATGTCAACCACTTCTTTTTTATTCTGGACTGGTGCGCTCCGTGCTACCGACAGAGTTCACTGGTGCAGCAGAGGTTGGCCACTCACTCTGCTTTTTGTTGTTGGGCGATCCCAATACCGTGACCCGCCGTAACAAACTACTTTTCGGGCCTCCATCTCACCCACAGTTGTCTCCACTTCACCATCCCTGAAATTTCTCTTTTTTTCTTGGGTCTAGATCCTGCTGTTTTTGGGCAGGAAGATGTTGTAGGGCTATAGGTCTTTTTACGCTGCCAAGCCGCGGTTCGGTCCGCGAAGCTTGGCACGCGATTTCACCTTCTTATCAAGTTGTGTTGTTCTCTGCCAATCTTGATGTGTTTTAATAAAACCACATCCAATGTACGGAATGTCCGCTGGTGACCGCCACTGAGGCTATAGTGCTAGGCTAACGATGCTCATTATCTTATGTTTCTATCTTCAGACCAATCAGAATGAGCGTGTTGGTAACCAGATCATCCACCCTCTGAGGTATTCAGAATACTTTATGTAAGCTTGGCTGCAGAGTAGCCATGGCCATAATTAATTCTAAGATTAATGATTTGTTTGTTTGAGGCTTGTTGTGGTTGAAAGGCAGTGTGCTTGATTGTGCTCATGCAGGAAAAGCTGTAGTGAAATGCTCAGCAACACAGATGACTGTTTCCCTTGAGAAAAATTCCATGGATGGCATCGACAAGAACTGGCTGAAGATGGATGACCCCTCCCGTTCTATGAGTCTAATGACACACATATCTGGACAACATGTCATGTCAACACCTGTAGAAACAAACTTGAGGAATTAAAAACAAAATTTCTGTGGGCCAAAACTTTCAAAAAAACAGAAAAAAGAGAATGTGCGTTAGTGCCATGATAGAGAGGAGGTGCGTTAGTGCCAAGATAGAGAGGAGGTGCGTTAGTGCCATGATAGAGAGGAGGTGCGTTAGTGCCATGATAGAGAGGAGGTGCGTTAGTGCCATGATAGAGAGGAGGTGCGTTAGTGCCAGATAGAGAGGAGGTTGCTTGGTGCCCTGATAGAGAGGAGGTGCGTTAGTGCCATGATAGAGAGGAGGTGCGTTAGTGCCATGATAGGAGGAGCGTTAGTGCCATGATAGAGAGGAGGTGCGTTAGTGCCATGAATAGAGAGGAGCATTAGTGCCATGATAGAGGAGGAGGTGCGTTAGTGCCATGGATAGAGAGGAGGTGCGTTAGTGCCATGATAGAGAGGAGGTGTGTTAGTGCATGATAGAGAGGAGTGCGTTAGTGCCATGATAGGGAGGAGGTGCGTTAGTGCCATGATAGGGAGGAAGGTGCGTTAGTGCCATGATAGAGAGGAGGTGCGTTAGTGGCCATGATAGGGAGGAGGTGCGTTAGTGCCATGATATGAGAGGAGGTTGGACAGTATCCTCCTTTCTGCAACAGCAGCTCAGGGGTCTAGATCTCCCGTCTGTTGCTCCCATTGTTGTCCAAGCATACCACAGCGTAGAAGAGAACGCTCAGACTCATGGAACAACCCGCTCTGCCCATCTCACACACACACTTGCACACTCTTGCACACACAAAAGCACTCCCACATATTTATTCCATATATTTATATAATTGAATGCCTCCCCATCGTTGTGAACATCTGAAAGCCCAGCTCTTCAGGGAACATTTCACAAGCTGACGTATGCAATTTTTCGGATAAGTCATCCAACTTTATCGAGCTGTACCATTGTGAACTAACTCTAGAAAAAATAATATTGGAATAAGAAAGCATCTGATATCTGATATATATTTTGTAACTTTTTTCAAAACCACTGATACAAAAAAAATAAAATAACAATCCAGCCTTTTATAGTAGTAGTAGTAGTATTAAAGTTATCAGTGTTACGTAAATGTGTGTGGGTGTGTGTTTAAATATATATGTGAAAATAGGCAGGGTATACAGAATGAATGAAAGAGAGCACCATGTTCAGCCAAGTTCTCTGCAATCTGTTTTTTCCTGTTCAGAGGTTATGAAAAGCCCGCCTCTCAATCACATGAATTAAACAGACTTCAATGTGTAGTCGTGAGAGCACAATGGCAAAAAGGGCTATTTTAATGCTTTTGCCTACATTATTAGGTATTGCTTTAACTCAGGAGAACTTCTATGGAGAAAGTTTAAGTTTTAGGTCTTTGCAAAAGACGAAGGATGGAACTGTTCAGGTATGATTTGGCATATTTTTTTCTGTAACGTCAAAGCAAAACAGAAAGAAGGCTGATGACTTTATATTCTGACAAATGGCTAAACTACAGAATAACTATATATGTATAACAGGAAATATGTTTCACTATCAAGAATTGAAATAAACGTATCCTATATATATCCTACTGTGCCTTTGCAGGTGAGCTTCTATCGAGAGAATGGCAGAGGTAGCTGCAAAGACCAACTCTCCTATCGCTGTGAGATTGGGTATTGTAATAACACAGAGGACTCCAAGCCTGTGCTTACAGACAGCAGCAGCTCTGCTCATGAACAGTGGTGCCAGTCGGAGGGACAGGCCAGAGTAGCCCCCCTCAACAACCATTCCCTTGTCTTAAAGTATGTCAAAATGTCAATGTCTTCAGCGTTTCACTTTGTTTGGATTTGTTCATCTAGGAATCGAGTAAACTCATAAGCACATTAGCAAGGCAGTAATAGTACATATATAAGTGGTTTTGCTAATCTAATTACTAATAATAACTAAATAAATAGCCAAGACATTTGATTGATTTTTGTGATTTATGAGGATCATCATGATTATGATCAAGATTATTATTATTTGACATGATCCTATCTATTTCATTTCTATCAGTGTTTTTTAATTTGTCTCAAATCGTTCATTGGAATTTGAGGTTCACTAATTACCCAGCGTAGATTATAATTATATGTCTTCACTGTCCTTCATTGTTTTAGAGACACAGGTTGCTGCTGGCCCCCTAATGTTCATGGTAAAACAAATGGATGGCTGGGGGAAAGTTGGACCTGGGATATCGATCAGACACACACACCTACAACAAAATTCCTGTCACTGCAACAGTGCCATATTTACGGGTAAAACATGTTTGTTAGTTCTCATATCAATATCTTACCTATTGTAAAACAAAAACCTTGCCCCATATGTTGATTTACCACAATGAATGGCTTCTGATGTATAGCATGTGATGTATAAAAGATGCAAAAAATGTGAGTTGTTTAGATCTTAGTTAGATTACAGCTGCAATTCCTCCTGCAATGACAAGTCTTACAATGATTCCTAAAATAAATCTGAAAAATGATACTTTATAAAAATGTATCAATCATCAGAAACCATACTTCTGAACACCAACCCTAAAATGTATCTTGGTATTTTGTGTTTTTATGTACTGTATAGGGTTCCTCAGAACTGTTTCACAAAGCTTCGACTTCTGGCCTATGATCCGGATGGGGACCATGTGCGATGCCTTTTTGCATCAACAAGTGTTGATTCAAAGGTTACTCTGGATGAGGTAGTATAATTAAAAAACAAATTGGTACAATTATGAAACAAGATTGCTTTAGGGTTGGAATGAATGGTCTTTAATGATATTGATTGGCTTAATTTGATTCTTCATATCACTAGAATGAGTGCACAATCAAAGCTACAGGCCTGCTAGATGTTGGGCTCCATGTGTTTGAGCTGGTGCTTGAGGACCACCCCAAAAGAGATGTCAATCTGACTTATGACGATGGATCCTCCTCTGAAAAAAAAAGCGTTCAACATTCACCCTGGTATCCACTCAACCCCTTTCAGCCAAATATATCTACAATTTACGCTACAGAGTAAGACGCTTATACTTCAAACATTACCCAAAGTTTTCAGTGATGATGTATGACATTTGTAACAAATTAACCTAAAATAATAGCTCTTAAATCGTACCTACAGTATCTTGATTACAGAGAATGTTATGACGATATTAATTAATTGTAAAATACTAATAACCCCACCATCTCTGGGTTTCAGTCCTATATCCGGCACACAACTGCATAGCCGGTCACGTGGTTCCCCAGTACCTGCTGCCGACAGCATCCCACGGCGACGTTCGCCAGGCTTCTGTTGGGGAAAGATTCCAGCTTCATATCCACGCCCAGGCCAGCGAGACCAAGTACCTAGCCATTACTTTAATCAACAATAAGAATAAAGTAGAATCTTCAGTGTACCTGGTCACGATTGTGTCTTGATTGTTTACTTTGTATTCACAGAGGTAAAAAAAATGTGATGCGTAGGATTTTTACATATGTGTCAATTCATTGCTTATCTTTTCATATTTTTTGAAGGATTATGGACTTTCAGATCAGTGGCCCTCAGAACATGGCCAAGAGTATGACCACTGTTACTTTAGGGAATGCGTCAGTCATTCTGAACTGGACACCAGCTCTCAATGACCTCTACCGGCTTGTACCAGTTTGCTTCACTGCTGAGACATATGAAAGGTATGAATGTGTGTCTCTATTGTACAGGAAATACAAATGAATAGTTATTTGCCTCCAATTCAATGCTTTTGTTTCCTTATATGTCCATCAATGTATCATGTTTCTTGAGCCTGTCAACGCTAACATTGAGAATGTTGTCCAGTCAGTTATGATATTTGTTTTTTCTAATCCTTTAGCCAATCAGAAATGAGGTGTGTTATTGTAATGGTTACCAGATCATCCACCTCTGAAGGTATGCAGAATACTTCTGTATGCTTGCAACACTAGTGATTCTAGCAGCTCACTATCAAGTTCCGAAATGTTCTATCCCTTTCATTAAATTGAAACAAAGATAAATCAAATAATTCAAGACTGCAGAAGTTGCCATGGCCATAATAAGTGCAAAAGACTAATGATTTGTTTTGTATGAGGCTTGTTGTGGTTGAAAGGCAGTGTGCTTGAATTGTGCTCATGCAGGTAAAGCTGTAGTGAAATGCTCAGCAACACAGATGACTGTTTCCCTGGAAAAAATGTCCATGGATGGCATCGACAAGAACTGGCTGAATATGAATGACCCCTCATGTTCTATGAGTTCTAATGCCACACATATCATGGCCACCATGTCATTCAACACCTGTGGAACAAAACTTGAGGTATGTTTCAACATAAAAGGGGAACATTGTATCATCGTAGGATTTTACATTGATGTTGACACCAGATGCATATTACTAATTTTATTTATTTAAACTTTATTATTCTAGATTTCTGCTATCATATTTGCCAAATCAGATACAAAGATAGCAAAGTAGATAATCACTATTTTAAAGGTTGCGTAGGTGATTCGCTTTTTTGGCCATTTTTGCAAAATTACTTGCAATCCTTATCATAACCCGCTTACAGCCACTGAGTTAGAAGTACTGACATGAAAATTTAACTTGTCAATCATCTGTGGAACGGGCAGGGCTCGAAAAACTCCAGCCAATCATTTCCATTGCCACCGAGTTTCATTGGACAGTAAGTACGTCAATCAAACGGTCGTACTGCACTCCCCCTCCCCCGCGCCCCGCGCGCGACCCCTTCGTGCAGTACTCGTGACCCAGAGCTCGTGACCCAGAGCAAGCTCCTGTTTGTTGTTATCCTGCGGTATCTGCTGGAACTAGTTAATCCACATTTGGACCTAGCAGTAGAAGACAATTTCCATGGCAGACAAGACGCCACCATCCCCACCACCACCACCAGCACCAGCAAAGAGAAGGAAAACTCTTTTTCAGAGAGTAATTGATAATAAAAACGCTGAAAGAGAAAAACTGAAATCAAGAATAATCCTAGGCGCTGCTTTTGAACGTTTGCGGCAACTGAAGGACGAGAAGGGTCTAAAAAACCGATGCTTGTGTGGCGGTTGACCTAGTTTCAAAGTTTATACCGTTTATACTCGGTAATACCGGTGTTGAGACGAGTGTTACTCGGTGTGAAAATGTCCACACCGCGGCAACCCTAGTGAAAACCAGGACTTCCAATACAAATATATGAAACGAACATACATTTTCTAAAAATAGTAATGATTTATGTGACCGGTTAATGTTTATAACATCTGGTGCAACCATAGCCGCGAGAACGTATTCTCAGCAGGGGGTGCTGGGAAAAAAAACCCGGCCTGCACTAGACTCGCAACTCGTCACATTGATAAAAAAAAAGATATATAGCAGCACAGCTCAATTACACCAGTGCATGCGCGCACAGTTGAAAATCGATCGTTGTGTTCACTTCCTTCACACCATGGTTCACATCCAGCTGCTCACAGAACAAGTTTAGCGCACCACCGCTACCCTCACACTTTTTCATATAACCTTTTTTCAGCACTAGGACATATGAGCATTAAATAAATGCTGCGTCTCAACATGCCTTGGACAGCAGCGAGGATGACTCGCTTTGCCACGGGCCGAAACAGTTCGGAGCGACCACAGCCAGAGCGAACACAGCGGGGCAGAGGAGTGTCAGGAAGTCTTTGGTGTACACATCAGTACGGCCTATTTGCACTACTGTTTAGTGGCAATGCAGTGTTTTATTCTATGCCTTTTTATTTTCGTATATTATTTCAATGAATACAATTTATTTATTCATGAAATCAAGATCTGGTCTTCAAATCTTTTTCCAAATATAGGTCGTATTACTGTCCGTCCACACCAGAAGCGAATTGAGCGACCAAATCGCCGGAAGTCATTCACTTTCTATGGGCACGAGCGACCAGAGCGACCAAAGCGACCAACGCTACCAGCGGCCAAAGTTGAGCGACCAGAGCGTCAAAAAGAAGTTGAAAACTTTTTAACTTTATGCAAATGACTATTATTCGCTTCAGCGACCAAACACTGACAGCCAATCGGAATGTAGACGCTCTTCGCTTGCGTGGATCCCAGGGAACATCCGCAGGCACTTTGGTTCCTACCTACCTTTATTCACTCACTGAACAAAATGTCGGCTGAAGTATTAATCGCGGCTGTAACTGGGCACCCGGTGTTGTACGAACCCACCCTTTTTCAGTTCAGAGATCGAAACGCCATAGTGGTTTGGATATCAAGTGATGATAAGCGGGAGTATTTATAGGCTACATCTAGAACGTTCGTATTTAAGCGGGAATCATTATAATTTGCTCTACATGCCACCAATCTAACCAACCAATCGCGTGTAGCATGCTTTAAACAAAACCAAAAAAGTATTTGAAATCGTCACATAAACAAACTAATTGACAAGACGAGGGATAAATGACAAGGGATATATCTCTTGTCTTTTATCCCTCTATTCCCCACTATTCACGGAGCCTGAGGTGAATAATTTTTAATTAAATAGTCTAGATAGATAGATAGTCAAGTCTTTATTAATACCAAACGACACAAATCGTCGGGAATCCATTTAGGTTGTTCGTCCCACACAGGACAGTAGCCTACAATACCACACAGAACAAGTCTGACTGGATAATACACACAATACATCACATTAAAACTAGACACGCGTTGATAGATAGATAGACAGAAAGGCCTAGATAGATAGATAGATATGTTCCATCATTTGCCTTGCGGAGCCAACCAGTCCTGTGCACGTCGTATGCAAATTAGCCATGTGTCCCAATGTCTATTTGTTTTGAATGCGACGAATGAGTGCAGATCATGATTTGCAGATCCAGATCAGTGAAACATATTTTAACTACTACAGCACGCAGGGTTTTTTGTTCTCGGTTGTAATTAGCCTACATTTTAGGATTTTTTTTATATTGGGGGGAATCACTGTCCTACTTGTTGTCGAAGCACTTTATCGAACAAGCAAAACAGTCTCGGCAATATGGCCAAGGTGTATGGGAGAGTTCACTATTTGATATGGCTGTCTGTAGGGCCTACTAAACGCATACGGCTCCTTTAAATGCGTCTGCATAATTGAATTGTACGTCATGAGCGACTTGCGCGACCAAAGCGAACAGAAAAATTCGCAGCGAAACTTTTTGAGCGACCAGAGCGTCTTTGACGCTTTGGTCGCTCCTGGTGTGGACGTACAGTTACAATGGGGTTTGTGTTTATATTCGGACCAATACGGTACAGCGGACGCTCACATGACGTTAAGCATTTCCTGGTGCATAATGTGACGCTTCAGAACCTACAATCCCGTTTCTTCTTCCCGTTGATACGACAACACATAACCGGCGTTTTCAGAAATCTCCACTTTGGCCGGAGTTTTTAGAAATGATCGTTTTCTGTGATAAGACAGGGCCTCGGACAGGGGGTGTTGCAGCACCCCCAAAACCCCTACTTCCCGCGGTACTGGGTGCAATTTACAGCTGAATGTAGTGCCATGTTGTTAAACGAAAACCTACGCTAGCCTGGCTCGCTCTCTCGCATCTCTGTTCGCGCTCGTGCATGATTGCGCGTCCAGGTACTTGGAATGGGTGGAATCAGAGTCAGCGTTGAAGGAGAGGGGGTAGGACCATTTGAGTTGTGTATTTTCAAAATCTGCTGGCGTTTCGCAAATCGCGTACCCAAAGGGCTGTAATTCATTAGTAGTCAGAGCAATCTACATTTTTTACTCAACAATGTGGAGGAGGATCTTCCTCCCTCTCCTCACTGGAGAAGCCTCCACTGGTGTGTGTGTGTGTGTGTGTGTGTGTGTGTGTGTGTGTGTGTGTGTGTGTGTGTGTGTGTGTGTGTGTGTGTGTGTGTGTGTGTGTGTGTGTGTGTGTGTGTGTGTGCATTGTTTTTAGCTCAGGAACCTGGAACTAATTATCAGGAAGTAAACTCACCTTTCCAAGTAATTGGTAGCCCTAGTTTGTCATCTGAGCACATTGTTTACAAACTGGCATTCATTTGATTCAGACATTAGAAGTTTAATCTTTTAAGACTTCTTCTTTGTTCGACTTCAAAACCTTTTTTGTTTGTCTACCGATTCTTCTCTAAGAAAATGCAAGATTTATTTGTATTTAAAATAGTTATAGATAATGCAACTCCAATATAGTTACATTACCCGAGATGAATGTGTTTGAAAACAAACATTCGATTTTGATCGAAAGAGTAGTGTGTGGTGATGCTTTGGCATACTTATCTTTAACCCACTGTTTTGTCGTGTTTTGTTAATCAATTATTGCTGAGTAGAAATATTCTAACCGCACTTAACCTTATTTTATGGCTTGTTTCCTTGTCATGTTCTGTTGGGTTTTGAAAGAGCCTTAATTTGCCTGCGACTTGATGTCATGTCATGGTTTGTTGTGCTACAGATGTCAAACCGTCCCTCATTGGAAAGAAAAAGCCCATGACCACTAAAAAGGGGGTAAGTGTTTGGCCTCTTCGAACATGTTTTAAAATCCATAGATTAATGTAGCATTGCTCTCGAGGGGCTAGATTTGTAGCACCTCTACCAAACCATCAAACGTTGTCTGCCTTTCCCCCCAGCTGGGGGCCAAGAAAGGCCTGGGTGCCCAGAAGGTGAGCAGCAAGAGCTTCTCGGAGGTGGAGAAGCAGGCGCAGGTGGCGGAAAAGATGAGGGAGGAACAGCTGGCGGAGGCCAAGAAGAATTCTGAGGACTCCATGTAAGTCAAGAGTCTTTCATTGCATATATGTATTCTTGAAATGGTATTGCATTTCAGCATTGTGGATCAAGGAATTAGATTCTGTCACGTTGCGGCTCGTGTTTGACTGATCATATAAGCCAATAGATTTTTTTTATATTGTGCGAGAACCACATTCCCGAGTTCGGTGACTGGTCCCTCCTTTCTCGCTGCTTTGCCAGATATTTGAAACGTAAACAAATATAGTTTCCTCCATCTCTGCTTCCTCCCTCCGTTTCACAGCTGTTGTGATTTAACAAACATTGATAGCAAACAATGAACCATCACGGAGAAGTTGCCCTGATAAGATGGATATCAGTCTAATATCTAAATTGGCTCCTTCAGATGCAGGTGAATTGAAGTCAAATCAAATATTCTCGGCTCAGATGGCTGTGCCTGTTCTAAAAAATGGCACTACTATAGCTCTTAAAGTTTGATTAAAAAAAAAAAAAAAAAAAAGACTGAACCAGATTGGATTTGCAATATAGATTGCAGTGCGAATGATAAAGTGACGGTGTTAGAACATTAGTTATTCTTGCAACCGTAGTGGAGAAATCGAGACACCTTCCTTGGCACTGGTTCAGGCCCAACACCTCCACCCACCTGTTGATTGATTGGGCGTGTCGGTACAGCTGGTCTCATGCACGTCAGGCGAATACAAAGGGTATCGACCCGCACAATTGTTTTCAAATTCCTTAAACCTCTCTTTGTTCCTTGCTGCTTTTGTTCCACTTTGAAAGAGAAAGGTTAACCAACTGAACAAATGTAAGAAAAATAATCGAAGTATGGTTCTATAAATAGTTGGCTGTTGCCTGTTGTCTCCTTCTTTTTATTTTCATTTATTTATGTTCAATGTGTTAAAGGGCCACTGGATCAATACATTATATCCTGTTGGGGTAGTGGTAAAGAGTATTTAAATAACTTGTACTGTATTTTTGGAAAATAGAGCAGTGGCTTGTATCCTGTATCCGGTTTTACTTAAACTTGGATCGCCATTAACTTCAATTAACCACAAACGCTTACTCAATCATCAGTTGACCCGCAACGCAGTGTTGTTGCGGCCCTAAGGAACATTATACAATTTCATGCCAGCATTAGGCAATAACACGCAGTATTTGGGTTGTTGGCAAAGACGTGTCAAAAAATAGCAGTTTCTACAGTGCATTACATGTGTGCCATGATATATTAAAAATAGTACATAGTACTTGGCACTTCCTTGACATATATATGGGGTCAAAGTTGATCGACTATGATTTGAAAGATGTCAATAAAATCACATCCTATAACCGATAGATGTCCTGCAGTGGCATGTCACATCTTTACGATCAACACGTTCAGAGCCTCCCACTCACACCCCTCTCAAAGCCGGGTTATGCTGAAGGCACGAACAGACTTGATGCCGTGCATTTGGCATTGCGTAGCATTGCCCTGGCCCCTCGCTCAAAGTGCTTAAAACCAGGAAATGTATTCAACATAAATTTGTAAGTGCTGCAAAATCATACTTCTCAATAACATGTCCGCGTCGCGATGCACCTTGACATGAAAAATCTCCCCATGCACTCCTCGCCCTTCTGCTTCCTTGAGTTTCTTTGTTTGCAGGCAACGCCCTACATCCATTGCAATGCCTTGGCTTTGAAAATGTTGTTTTTATTCATAAATTGCATAAACAACTCGTAAGGTAAATACTCCAATGACGTAGAATCAGTAGAGCCATTAGTAGCACAGATGTTAACAACATCTAATAATGCAGATTAAATTGGCAAGTTCCACAAACTTCTTTAAGAAACTCTTTCCCACGATAGCAAAGGGAGCCTCAATGTGTTAAACCGGTGGAACCGAAACTCAGGTAGTGGTATTTGTGGTTGAATTTTTATTTTATTTAAAATAAATACCCAACCCTGACAAGAATACTGCAGTGCATCGATGGTAACCACTAGGGCTGCTCGATTATGGAAAAAAATCATAATCACGATTATTTCTGTTAAGGTTGAACTCACGATTATTCCGACGATTGATTTTGAGTTTGAAAACATGATGTATTTATTCAGCATGTCTCTCCTAGAAACACTTTTTAACTGAGAACTTTAAAATTTCGTTTTAAAAAATAAAATATTCCAATTAAACGTTCAAATCAAATTAATATACAAAAATGTATCCAGCTGTTCTTTCTACACAACATTTAATAACAATAAATAAATAAATAAATCGAAAACTCGATTATATTAGTTTGTGATCGTTTGACGCTAAAATCGAAATCGAGATTGAAATTCGATTAATCGCCCAGCCCTAGTACCAACCCCTGATAACAATACCACAGTACAATCTAGTAGTGGGTCTAACTGGAGGAAAACAATGCTACACTTTTGTTTCGTTTTTTTAAGAAGATTATGTATAAGTGGTAAGCGTTTTGGCACAAACTGGCAGCCGCGCATCCTTCAGTGGATGAGGTGGGATACCGGCCCCCCCCGACACACTTAGGCCCAATCCCATTTCTACCCCTTACCCCTTCCCCTTCAAAACAAGGGGGAGGGGGAAGGGGAAGGAGTAGAAATGGGATTGGGCCTTACTCACTCAGTCACTATGTAGGGAGCTTTAAGTACCTGAAAGTGGAATTCATAAGCTTTGGGATTTCAAACTGTCAGCAGAGCACAAATAATGAAAGCACTATCCCACCCTAACCCAACACTGTTTGTATGCTTCCACCTGGTCCCTGGCTTCAGCGTGGCCTCCATGCGTCTGGCCTACAAGGAGCTGGAGATCGACCGGAAGATGGAGGACAAGAAGATCCAGAACATGGAGGGCAAGAAGAGGGAGCAGGCCGAGAGACTGGGCATGGGCATGGGCCACCGCAGGTGAGTTGAACGATGAGCCGGACCAGGTCGGGACGTCATTGAACGGCCTATTATGGACTTGGATACCTCAAAGCACCGACCCATTAGGTGACATTCCTCTCTGTTCATCGGAGAGGCGTCGATACATCCAGCAGCTATTATACAAAAGTACCTTGTGGACCTCAATCCCGTCCACTTGAGTGAGTGAGTGAGTGCCCGTGAGATTTGGGTAGTGCTCAGAGGAGGCACGGATAATCAGACGGTGGTGGCTTCATGTGTTTACCCCCGTATGTTTCCAGTCGCCTAGTCTGGAGCACCGATTGGACGGAAAGGCAGTGTTTCCCCCAGCACTGTATGGTATTGTTGTTAAGGCGGGGCCTTAGCAACAATAGGGCCCCGCCTTGACTACCAATGTATAAAAATAAAAATTATATATATATTATTTTATTCAAATTCCAAATCGGCGCGCCTGAGCTTCCATTTTTTTCAAAGGCGAGCAGGATACCTTGTGCTCGTTTTACACTGAACGCAAGTTTTAGCCACTGGGGGACGATATGCAGGCTAGGGGAACTCATTAATGTTAGAAAACCTCAAAAAGGGAGATTTTCATGCCATGGGACCTTTTTAAAGATTGAAAAATACTTGATAGATGAGAGGTTCCTTGTGTACCACATAACGTCATAGTTAATAATGGTTGGTTATTGGTTCAAAAAATAAATTACCAACCAACCTACCTGCATGCTCTCGCGTTCTCTTGCGCACAAAGCCTTCATGGCCCGGCCGGAAACCGCAGACCTTTATGGCCTCACCCGTGCTCACTCACCTCAAGTGCCACAAATCAAACTGGCCTCATACATACCGAAACCCCTCCGCTGATGTGTGTTCTAAGAACCAAATACAATCTAAATGTGACCTCTGTCTTCACAACTATTAATTGAGCTTTCATTTACAAACGATGCCTTCTGCATGTGGAGGTGGTTATTACTTCAAATTACTCAAGTTAATCTCGAAAAGTACCGACAACATAAATCACGTGTGATTTATACATTTCACCTCCATGGCCACTAGAGGTCGTCATCCAAGGAACGATGCATATTAAAATCTAAATGTGATCTCTGTCTTCACATGTATAGTCATATAGTTGCCATAGCAGAAGTATATGATTTATCATATACTTAGGACGGATTGTTGGTTGATTGGGCAGTTTTTAGTCTGTTTGTGCTGGAAATTGCCATCAGAACATCTCAGATATTCTATATTTTATCTCAAATTATTCAAACTTGATCACATTAGCTTTTTTTTTTAATTCCTCACTTTGTTTCATGTTTACACTGTTTACTCATTTAGACTCTGTTCAAATCCCTTCACTTGATTTAAGCCATTTAACATTTCTTTACGTTTTAAACTATGTGGCTTTATTAAAACATACTTTCAACTTCACTTTGCGTTTATCTTTATTTGGCCTACCTTGTGACAGTGAGACGTTATTTACGATTTATGTGCTTCTGTGTGTGTTCACTGTGGCATCTTTCTTGGGCCAGCGCCATGACTCACTCTGTGATGTCGGAGATGCAGGTCATCGAACAGGAGACTCCTGTGGGGATCAAGTCTTCCACACGCTCCAAACTGGACCTGTTTGACGAGCCGGGCTTCACATCTGGTCCCCCTAAGTATGCTTCAACCCATTTTGTTCCTTTCACCAGATTAGGTTCTTGTTGTTGAATACAATGTGCTATAGTATTTCAGATAAGATGTTGCTGGTGGTGACCCACTGTCTCTAGACTGTTTGGAAAAGAAAATGGATTGAATATGAAGTTTACCTAGAATGCGTTTCGTCCTAACGAACTGCGAGAGTGTGCCCGCTAAAATGCTGATGTCGACGCTGACGTCGGCGCTGCCTGAACGTTGTAAAAAAATGTCTAATTTGGCGGGGGGAAAGCCCAATCTGGCAACACTGCCTGGACGTCCGTCTCTAACCCCTCGTGTACTCAAACAACAGCTCTTAAATCTCACCTACAGTGGCTAAAAGTGTGTGTGTGTGTGTGTGTGTGTGTGTGTGTGTGTGTGTGTGTGTGTGTGTGTGTGTGTGTGTGTGTGTGTGTGTGTGTGTGTGTGTGTGTGTGTGTGTGTGTGTGTGTGTGTGTGTGTGTGTGTGTGGATACAAGGACAACCCGTTTACCGTCGGAGACAGTTTTGGGTCCGCTGGGACACTGATGGAGGTGCAGCCTCCTTTGGCGCCTCCTGGGCTCTAGACAAAGAGGAGCCCAAAGAAGAGGTCACCATTTCAAGCATCCAGCCCATAGGAGAGAGGTACCTGCTTATTGACCCTCTCTGTTGATGATAGATTATTGGAGGACTCTTGCATTCCTGGGCATGGATTTGTGATTAAATCCTTTTTTTGTTTTTACTTCTCCCTCTATTCTTTTTGGAGTTAATCGGATTATTGGGCAACATGCATGCCTTCCCATTCACAAATTCCAGGGAAAACAACTGTAGATCCTCCTTTATTTTTACGGGTGCCAGTAGTGAAGGGGTGTGTGTATGTTCTGCATGCCTCCAGGCTCCCCAGCAGGAGGAAAGCGGAGGTGTCTGCGCCTGTGGCCGAGTCCAGCGAGGCTCGACAGAAGTTTGCCAACGCCAAGGCCATCTCCTCAGACATGTTCTTCGGCCGGGAGAGCAGTGCGGACGTGAGGAACCTAGGCCACAACCTTATTGAGTTTGATTTACTCATTCATTTATTTATAATGGCCATCCATAGAAGGCCTGTTTCAGACATGAGATGGATCCACTAAAGTCTAGGAGGCTTCATTATGACAAATCCCATTATTCACACTAGTAAGGCCAGCCATGCGTAGCCGGCTACTGTTGTCCACTCATTTGATGTTGTTCTTCTCAGTATGATACCAAGACAAGACTGGAGAGCATGTCTGGTAACAGTGCCATCAGCTCAGCTGACCTGTTTGGAGAGAACTCGGACCGCTCAGCAGGTAACTCATTGTTTTAAATCGTTCAATATTAAATGGCGGTGGTGTATCTGTGTCAAGTGTCCTTTATTATGTCCATGGTGGAGTCAGAGTCAGCGTTGAAGGAGAGGGGGTAGGACCATTTGAGTTGTGTATTTTCAAAATCTGCTGGTGTTTCGCAAATCGCGTACCCAACCTTTAAGTCATTGTTTAGGGGTAGTATACATTATACAACCCGATATCACGCGATTTTGTGTCCATGCTCAAAATTAATCAATTGAATTGTGTGACATGATTGTCTGACCTTTTTCATGCTACACAGCATGACATTTAAACCAAAAATCTCAATTAAGTATTTCAATTGCGATATTTTCTTAGACCTGAGAAGGGTTGTGCGCAGATAGTACAGTGCACCCTCTAGTTATAATTACATCGAAACAACAAATGCAATAAACTTAAAGGGTAAATGCTGTGTATTATAGATACTCAGATTTCTGCAGCAGACCTCAGAAATGGAAACTAACCACGTCCCTTATGACGAAATATAGACTATATTCGTGCTGGACTAAACAAAATGTAAACCCATGCATTTTGAGCGGGAGAGTTTCTCCGACTTTTTTGTGCTACATGGAACAACATTTAAAACCCATGCATTTTGAATGGGAGATTTTCTTCGACTTCAGAAGGGGCGGGGGGATTCACAGAAAGTTCAGTGCGCCAACTGCTTTGATATCAAAACTAAAAGTGAAAAGGTTGTGAAGGGGTTTGGACACATTTTGACCAATCCAATATATCTATGTATATCTATCGATATCCAACTTGTTTCAAGCAGAGAGGGGAATAGAAGAGTGTAGAGAGAGAGAGAGAGAGAGAGAGAGAGAGAGAGAGAGAGAGAGAGAGAGAGAGAGAGAGAGAGAGAGAGAGAGAGAGAGAGAGAGAGAGAGAGAGAGAGAGAGAGAGAGAGAGAGAGAGAGAGAGAGAGAGAGAGAGAGAGAGAGAGAGAGAGAGAGAGAGAGAGAGAGAGAGAAGGTGTGTGCACAGATAGTACAGTGCATCTTCTAGTTATATATACGTCAAAACAACAAATGCAACATAGGGTAAATGCTGTGTATTATACTCCGATTTTTCATTTTTCTGTAGCAGACCTCCTCAAGAACTAAAATACTCAATGCACACTCAGGATGAGGAAAGACCTCTCATACATGATAAATTAATAAATTGTTTTGAATAAACCTGCCTCGTTAGTTAGCCTTTTTGCTTTCACAAATAGGTTATTGGCTGTGTCACTACCAAATCTGTCCATGCGCATCCCTCGGAGTCAAGTTGATTACAAAAGTTATCACATCACAGCGTCCCGCATCTGTCACAGGAATCTAGAATCAATATGTTTAGGGCATGTTCAGAATATTGTGTTCATTTAAAATGTTCATGTATTAAATAAAGGACATATGCGTTCATGGTACAGAAAATGAAATAATGGCTATACGGCAAACAAGAGCATATGGATCTATATGATATCTGGGGGGCGGGGGAATTCCAGACAAAAATGGAGCTCATGCTCTACATGTTTGAAAGAAATGTTGTGTAATCAAATATATCATTACTGTTATTTCAGAACAGAATATACCCCGATTATAGTCCCTCAAATCCCCCAGATAAGCCTGAAAAACGCTATGAGCAGTTGGCTAACTAAACATCATATACAATCACTGAACAAAGATTATGACAATAAAAGGCCCATTAGAACTGTTATCAAAACGCATTTTGATGCAGAAACAATGTTAATATTGTATTTTCCACAGATCAAATGAATGTCATCCATGTTTGGTTTTTAGCGAGAGCAGTGTCCATAGCAACCACCATACCACCACGTATCCATAACTAGAGGGTGCACTGCGCATCCCCCCCCCCCCCCCCTTCTGAAGTCAAAAATCTCCCCATTGAAATGCATGGGTTTACATTTCCTCTGTGTAGCACGAAAAAGTCAGAGAACCTTCCATTCAAAATGCGTGGGTTTACATGTCGTTCTGTGTGGCACGAAGAAGGTCTGAAAAAACGCTCCAATTCAAAATGCATTGGTTTACATTTCGTTCAAAAAAAGTCTGACAATCATGCTCTGGGACAAGATTCAATAGACACATTATCATAAGCATGAGCACGAAATCGCATGATACCGGGTTGCTATAG
Organism: Gadus chalcogrammus; assembly: GCF_026213295.1. NCBI lineage: Eukaryota > Metazoa > Chordata > Actinopteri > Gadiformes > Gadidae > Gadus > Gadus chalcogrammus. The sequence goes on along the minus strand of NC_079425.1, from coordinate 15,851,598 downwards.
AGTTGTTACCCCTATATACTACTATCTATACTACCTAGCTTTGTCCAAGGAATACTTGTACTATAGGTATTGCTTGGAAAAACACATACACAAACCTACTTACATTTCCTTCCAAATGTGTGTTTTACTTAGGACAATGGTAACTTCCTATTTTTTAAGAATCTTTGAGCTCCAGTCTTTTAAATTTGTTGGAGACTTTGATCAGGTAAACAAAGTCTTTTTTTTCCATCTATTAAGTATTAAGTCTCTTAAAAAATCTATAATATTCTGAGCCACTTTTTCCACTTCCCCTTTCAATGCACCGCGACCCCCTGCCTGCACACGTCCTCACATAGCCTTCCTACAATCCCTTGCCCCATGCAAACACACATCCAATACAAAGTGAATGGTAGGCGGCCTCGAGTGTGGCACACATGGCCTCGAGTGCCACACTCTAGGCCACGTGTTTGGTGGGGCCGAGGAGGAACAAGGCAATTACAGAGCCAATTAATATTTTTCTCTCATCAACACGAGAATCATGACGTTTTTATTTACCAAAGTTGATGTGCTGGTCATATTTCATATTTTTGTTTGCGTTACCTTCTGTATCAGGTAAATCAGTGCAATTAATGTATATTGAAAAATATATATCAGGAGAATTGAGATCCCATTTCTAAATAAGAAAATCGTTTTATACTTTCTTTCTTTTCAGAATCATGCAGTCCTAGTTCTTACCTTGACGATGTTGTCATGGTCGAGGCGACGGATGATTTTAATTTCCCGGAGGGCGTGCTTGACGCTCTGGGGGTCGGTAAGGACAATCTTCTTGACCGCAACACATTTGTCACATGCAGTGTCTACGGCGCAAAACACTAGGCCATTACCTCCATAGCCTAGGGGCTTTAGGTCCATGTAGCGAGGACCAATGTCAAAGCCATGTATGTTCATCAGGGACTCACACTTTTCAGCCATTTTGTGTTATGAGCTTTAACCACTCCCTAGTCACTAACTTTAATCAAGACCAGAGTTTAAGTCCAATGAAAAAAATGTAATAATGTGGCTTTCTGTATTCCTATTTGGATGTAAATAAAATACCTTGCAGAGGTGATATGCTTCCCCGTAAGGCCTACAACCCAAATACAGGAGATTAATCTATGGTCAATCGTCTTGCCATTGTATTAAAAAGGGAAGCAATGTTTACGTCCAGTTAGGCAAAAAAAACGTATCGTTACAAAATAAACTTCTAACAACAGCAATGTAGTGGAATTTGAGAAAATGTAATGTTGAGTGCATCCTCAAAGGGCAGATACGTTGACAGTGGGACTGGTCCTGAGCTGTTTCATACTAGCGTGCCAAAAGGGCAATGTTCCAGGACTTTATAAAAAAAAATCCTTGCAGTTCGCCTAACTTGTCTGTATATCTGAAATGTGTTCGACCTTAAGTTTTCCAAGTCTTTCCACCCTCAATGATCAGGTGGCTCAAGCTCACCACAGTCGCAGTCGAAACTATCCTCCATTTCAGTAGAGCATTACCTGAAACACAAAGGGGAATACATTGGAGAAAAACTATTAAGAAATTGGCGGTGTTAAGTCTCTGAAAAGTCCAAAACACTTTTAATATCGCGATTGGGTTGCATTGCTCATTGGTTGAGAAAATCCAAAAGAGGACGGAAAATATATACAACTCCTCCTACATGTTTTAGTTATATATCCTGTATTTGGTGTTTAATATCGTGCTTGAATACCATAATAGTAAGTGAAGCACAAAGAGACACAGGCACCGGAGCTTTACCGGCTCTCTCGCATAGTAAACCCCTGAAGAACACATCATGGAGCAACTCGCAAGCCCCTCCCCCGCTCCATTACGGTGTTGCTAGTCCGGTTTCAAAGTATCGGTGAAATTCGAATTAACAATACACACAAGTTCCAACTTTGGGTCCAGATCATGTATAACCGGCCGAAATTGTTGGTAATTAAAGAAGTAGTTAGTTCAACCTGTAATAAGGAGCGCGGCAATGACGCTGTGTAACTACACAGGGATAGCCTGGAATGGAGGCATATTAGCAACATTTCTCCCTTCTATTAGTTGAGGTGTAGAAAATAGCCAATTGCACTCAATCGTAGTGGCTTACTAATATCGAAACAACGCTCATGGACAAACTACAGAACTGATAGCGGGTAGAAACACATAAAATAAGCAGCTCCAAGTCTCGAACAAAGGGGTCGGCTGTTAGCAAGGTTAGCATAGCAGACTACGTGGTCGCTCCTCCTCTAAATAGCAGCAGACGATCGTCCACAAATGGAGCAAAAAACAAACCACAAACGTCCGCTTCGCCGTATTAAACATGATTGTACCCCCGGAATAAATATCAAAAACACTTACAGTACACAATTTTTGGATCGGATAGATGATCATACTCAGTAGAGGTTTGAATGTGCTCCCCGCGTATATGCTGTAATCGTCATTCAGACTGTTAAGGTACGGCCACACCAACCGCGTTGCTCGCGTTAGGGGCGTTGAAAATCGGCATTTTTGCATAGGGAACCATTGGTCTAGGCGCGGTACACGCGTTGAAGCGTTGAAGCGTTGCGTTGGGGGCGTTAAGGCTGGTTTATGCTCGGTTACGTAAGCGTAAGCGCAAGCGCAAGAGGCCCTTGCGCGCCCTTGCGCCCCCCTTGCGCGACTTCTCACGTCTTGCGTGCGTCGGGCGATTTTTCTAGACTTGCGTCATTTTTTACGTAAGCTTTTACGCGAGCCGCCCAGCCTGCAAGGCTGTGATTGGTTTGCTGGTCTGGTTACTACTTCCTGTCTGGAGTATCACCCGGCAGGCTCATATACAAAAGCATTAACCTGAAGTGAAGTTAACTTTGCTGCCAACACATTATGTCGTTTTAAAATGTAGAGAGATATGCACATTTATACAACCCCAATGATCAACAACTTCATCACCCCTGTTCCTCTGTCTGTTGCCATCATTCACTGTGTATGGGGAGAACACGATCTGGCACATAAACAAACCAACGACTCCCACAGACAAAGACGTCATTCTCGAGGTCGTCTTCAACGAAAAACTTTCCTCCACATATTACTCCACCTACTGTTCTGGCGGTAAATTGCTTGGCAACACGCGCAACACGCGCAACCTAAAAGGGAGCATGAATTGCTTTGAGTAAATTTTGCGCAACAACGTAACACCAACGCTGAAGCATGCAGCCGCCTTTAGGCGCGGCAGTTGCACGTAATTACGCACGTAAACGCAGTAACGCGCCCAACGCACCAACGCCCGGAGTTCAGAAAATTGAACTTTCAACGCTCCAACGCGTGACGCTTAGCCGCGGTAGCCAATCAGCGTGGAGCTTGACCCGACGTCACTGGCAGAGAGTAGTGAGCTTGCACAGAAGCATACGGCTGACATCTTTCTTTTTCTTCTGGGTGGAAATAGTAACATAGTTACGCCATTAAATGCGTTTATGGAAACATTTCTAGCGAGAAATGTGCATTTTACTTTCATAATGTTCGCTCAGTGAATGTGAAGGATGTTTGGTTTGATAGTTATGACGAAGAGGGAACGCTCCGTTCACTTGCATGGACAATGGACTCATCTAGCTGCGTTGGCGCGTTGACGCGTTGGAGCGTTGAACCACCACACACTGGTCAAGCGTCAGGTTAGGCGCGGTACTCGCGTTGTCCAACGCGAGTAACGCGGTTGGTGTGGCCGCACCATTAGCGCTTTAGGAGGCGCTGTTTGCGTCAGTAAAGGCTGGTTTATGCTCGGTTACGTAAGCGTAAGCGCAAGCGCAGGAGGCCCTTGCGCGCCCTTGCGCCCCCCTTGCGCGACTTCTCACGTCTTGCGTGCGTCGGGCGATTTTTCTAGACTTGCGTCATTTTTTACGTAAGCTTTTACGCGAGCCGCCCAGCCTGCAAGGCTGTGATTGGTTTGCTGGTCTGGTTACTACTTCCTGTCTGGAGTATCACCCGGCAGGCTCATATACAAAAGCATTAACCTGAAGTGAAGTTAACTTTGCTGCCAACACATTATGTCGTTTTAAAATGTAGAGAGATATGCACATTTATACAACCCCAATGATCAACAACTTCATCACCCCTGTTCCTCTGTCTGTTGCCATCATTCACTGTGTATGGGGAGAACACGATCTGGCACATAAACAAACCAACGACTCCCACAGACAAAGACGTCATTCTCGAGGTCGTCTTCAACGAAAAACTTTCCTCCACATATTACTCCACCTACTGTTCTGGCGGTAAGTTGCTTGGCAACACGCGCAACACGCGCAACCTAAAAGGGAGCATGAATTGCTTTGAGTAAATTTTGCGCAACTACGTAACACCAACGCTGAAGCATGCAGCCGCCTTAAGATAGGAGCAGAGCTTGGGGACAATCGGAGAGCGACAAAGCTGGGGGGAATATATAGCAGAAACAGCTCAATATTTAACCAACCAAAAAATAACAGAAAACGTAATAAAAGTAACGACAGATAACACGCGGATATATAATTAGAATTTGTATTTTGAATAGCTTAAGTTACATATTTCGATGTCTTTATCGACAAAACTAAATAATACCAAATCAAAGGAGCACGTTGGTTTGACAGGTGATGAACGACGGATTCGGCACAATTAAAACCAAACACAGTCTTGTATGCCGTGATCAGAAGTAATGACCCTCAAACGGGAACAAGGTTCTTAATGTGTTTGTTGTAATAATCATTGTTGTATAAGGTATCGATGCTAAAAGCACGGACAACGCGTATGTAAAAAAAAAAACTGTCCAAAAATACTGGAATATCCCTTCGTTCCCCTACTAATGGCATGTGTATTATTATCTCTGTTTGGTTCTTCTTTGCACATATTTGCTTATAATCATATACAGTAGGCTTTGTCTATCCCTGCCTATAAATGCCTTTGCATTCAGATAACTCCTCCGAGTAGGTATTTCTGGAATGAGGATTTAGAAATTCCATTGGAAATCGACATGAGAAAGTCCTGCTTTTGTCATTTCTCTTCACGCTGCATAGACCTTAAAATCCACAGACTCAGCTGAACAAACACATTAACGCTCTCGCGTCGGGTTAGATATTAATATTAATCAGTAGGACATCATGTCCACGTTGAAGAACTACAGAAACCACCTAGACTGGATACCCCCAGCCCATCTGCCGGCGATGGGCTGGTGGGTTGTCTATAATGTGTCTATTATGCTTTTATGAGTTACTAGGTGGTGCTTGGTCATGGTATTTTGATTGCCGATGGCAAGATACTTTTCATGTGCAGGGCTCTCAAGTTTTGAACCTCGTTCAGAAAGAGATTTTGTCGGCGGCGGCAGGGGTGGGGACCGGTGGGGATGGGGGTCTGATCTGATAAATGACTCAACAATTCATACAAACAAAAATATTTATTTTATTCAGCATTTCTTAGTGTGTGTGTGTGCGTGCGTGCGTGCGTGCGTGCGTGCGTGCGTGCATGCGTGCGTGCGTGCGTGTGTGCGTGTGTGCGTGTGTGTGTGTGTGTGTGTGTGCGTGCGTGCGTGTGTGTGTGAAATAATAGTTGATGTTGTTTATGGTGGCATGTTTTGAGGCCTTCAGCAGGCGGCTGGCGGCTACCATCTCAAACACTGTGGTTCCAGGCCAGCCATTTTTACTGTCATGATGGATGACAGAGTTCCATTTAGCGTCAAGCTGTTTTGGTCTTAAGTCCGACCATGGAGAACCCTCTCAGCGTCTGCATTTGAATGGGTGAGCATTACAACTAATGCAGCTATCTTTGAAAGCCTCCCACACTGGCTCAAACCGATCACCCTTGAACAAAAGTGAACCAAAGGCCTCTATTTCCCAAATGCTTTGCTTTTATTATTTTAATGAATTATGTTTGGTGCCAAATATTTCTCCTAAATACAGTGCACCCTCTAGTTATGTATTTGTCAAAACAACAAATGCATCAAAGTATAAATGTAGTGTTTTAGGGATACTCCGATCAGTTGCGGATCTAGTTTTTTTTAAATTTTTATAATTTTGCATTTTTGCAGAGACTTTATAGATTTATGTCAGGCTCTTATGTCAACATTTGGTGAACAGATGCCCTCTAATATTGTGGAACTCACAAAGATCATTGAACCATTCAAAGAGGTATTCAATGAGCTGTTCAAGTTATGCAAAGGTACCATTGCCATACCTGTGAGTACAGCTCCCTGTGAACGAAGCATTTCCACACTCAGACTGGTCAAGACCTACCTTAAATCTACCATGGATGATGTTCAACTCAGCAATCTAGGAGTTTTAAGCGTAGAGTTAAGATGAGCAAAAGCCCTGGATTTTGGTGATTTTGTGAATCGCTTTGTTACAAACCACAATAATCAAAGAATTCGGCTTTTATAAGATGAATCTATGGCAAGTTAATGTCTTTTGTATCTGTAAGAGGCCGGGATTCAAAAGTTTAAAAAATAATGTTTTTGCAATTGTGTAATTTATTTTCTGATAAATGCACTGCATTTTCACTTTTTACCATTACAGTGTTAGATCAGAAGGTCGAGTTAGTGTTTTTTTTAAACAGGTGAGACCAACTTGCACTTGTTGTCTTAGTTCCATCCATACACATGAAGTGTGTAAGTGGCCTTTAGAAGTGAGACATTTAAAATGAGTCAGAATGTTTTTGATGATGAGTCTCTGATGATGTTTTTGAATAAAAACAAAATAACTCATAGCTGCAAGAAATTTATAAAGAAAAACTGTATTTGACAATAACACCACTGTCTGAGTTAATATTATGATGTAGAGTTACAGCGTGTACATGGCTTAAATATTCACTACATTTGAAAATGCCTGATATCATATGTAGATTTATGTTCCACCCCAAAATAATCTCTGGTCTCACCCTGGCCACCACACTGAAAGTGTTCTAGCTCCGCTAGAACACTTAGGCCTATATGGTCTATACACCCTGGTCAAGTTTAGTAACAGGTTTCCATCGAAAGGGCGAGAGCCAGAGGGAAATAATCTATTTTTGACCAACATGTGTTTCTAACCATAACCGTTGCGTCTTCTTATCAAATCGATGGTTGTTTTGCCCCCAGGTGTAAATGTGGGGCAGTCGTGTTAGGGAGACGTAACCTAACGTTGAAGGGGATGTTCTGCCCCCAGGTGTCCACCTGGGGGGCAGTAGGGTTAGGGGTAGTTAGGTAACCCTATATTGACAGTGATATTCTGGCCGCAGTTGTTGGGGGCAGATTGTGTGTATCTTTTGCGTCTTATGTTCAAAAATGGTGCTTCACTTCCAGAGTTTTGTATCAGGTCTAATCCTTGGCAAGATTAGCAACATCTTTGCCTTGAAACGGAAAGAAATATATTAATATATATGTTTTATATATTTTTATAATTTTTGCCAAACAATGTGTTTCTCAAATTAAACGTTGCTTCTTGTGTTCAAATTGATATTGCTTTACTTCCAGATGTTAGTATTAGGTCAATGCAACCCATGGCAAGCTTAGTAACACTTTTGCAGCCAAAGGGAAATAAATATTAACTTAAAATCTGTTCATTTACCTTGACAGCGGTCAATTATACTGGCCAATGGTGATTTGCCGGAAGTTGTGAAGTGTCCATGCAAGTGAACGGAGCATAAACAAAAAAAATGGACAGCTGAACGTTGGGAAGACCCATGCAAGTGAATGGAGCAGTGTAAAGCATTGAGAAGAGCCGTGTAATAATCCATAATAATGTAAGGTTTAGAAGTTAAATATTTGAAAGTTGTAGAATAAATTAATATAATTTATATTGGAGTTAATTTGCTAGAAATGTACTTACAATTTTTAGTCAGTTAATCATTTACACATTTATGTTACACAATTATTACATATTTACATGTTTACATATTTAACACAGTCAGGATTATTCTGTTGAATCTGCCTCTCTGATTCCCTCACGTTTACCTCAGTCTAAATTCTAGCTTCTGATTGGTTAGTTCAGTCAAGTGATGGTTCCGAACAAGGAAGTGTTTGAAAATAGATTAACGGCGATATTTTTTTTATCGCACGATAAAAGTTTCGCGTTAACACAGCCGTTAACGCCGATAACGGCCCACCACTAATATATAAATATATATATATATATATATATATATATATACATACAGTGGTTAAATTGGGATTTTCTATGTGGGGGGGCTCTGATCCGGAGGGGCCGCCGCTCCCCATACGCAGAGTACGCAGAGCCAAAATTAAGGTTGCAAAAAAAAAAGTCCATGATAGTCGTTATATTAGTACATTAAAGAAATTATATAAATTTGTTATGAACAAGCCCACCGTTGTTTTTTTCTTAATTGTGTACCCTATTACTCAATTTGGGCAAATTCGATGTGTTGACCTATACCCCCCCCCCCCCCCTCCTTCCCTGAAATGGTACACAGTCTTCAGTTCAACTCACCGTTTCCCAATTATACCCATATCATGTGACATATGACCTGCCATTAATCAGAAGAAGAAGATACCAGTATCAAGCTGAATTTAAACGGTACCAAAACGAAAAGAAGAAGTATTTGAACGGTGCCAAGTAAGAGCAACATGAATCTGGCACTGAAAAAGAGAAAGAAAAGGATGACGCCCGCCTCACCTCCTCTGCCCTCAGTGTCCTCATCTCTGCCCTGTCCATCCTCAGCTCCTCTGCCCTCAGTGTCCTCATCTCTGCCCTGTCCATCCTCAGCTCCTCTGCCCTCAGTGTCCTCATCTCTGCCCTGTCCATCCTAAGCTCCTCTGCCCGGTCCATCCTCAGCTCCTCTGCCCTGTCCCGCCTCACCTCCTCTGCCCTCAGTGTCCTCATCTCTGCCCTGTCCATCCTCAGCTCCTCTGCCCGGTCCATCCTCAGCTCCTCTGCCCTGTCCAGCCTCATCTCCTCTGCCCTCAGCTCCATCCTCATCCCTGTTCTGTTCAACTCTGCATTTTTAGTTTAGTGGAGGAAGAGACAGCACTTAAGACATGACAGACACACTATCAGGATGAAAAGATCTAGCAACAAATCACAGCTTGGTTACAGTGACTTCTGCACACGGGCCTAGCTTAATTATTTCAAAATTATGTCTTGGATAGCAGCTGCCCACCTTTTGAAGAAATCTGTAAGCTTCCTCCTCTTTGTTCCACTCATGTTTACCTTTTATCTCTGAAATGTTCACTTGTTGACTTTCACCCTAAGTTAAGAAGTAGATAGAATGTATTTTAAAATGGTTCATATTATATAACGTTCTTTAAATAAAACACTTTTGAATGAATGAATGAATGAAGCTATCTTTTTCTTAAAGGCTAGCCGATAGGCTACGTCACCATCATGTTAACGCGGGCTTTTAAATCTAACCTGTTGTGTAGCCTATATGCAAACATTAAATCACAGGACCTACTGTACTCACAAATAGCCTAGGCAATGCACTGCAATTCATAGATACAAATAAATTTGAAATTCATCCAGCTAGGAATGAGAAATGTGATTCGGAGATCGCATAGACTACTTGCTAAATCATTTAGAATTAGCAGCATTGTTCTTTTTAACTAGCGCTTGCCATTTGACATACCAGTAGCAGGCTATCCCTGCATGTCTAAGGTTAATTTTTCCTGCTTAATGAAAATGCAAGCCCATATCTAATGATATTAGCCTATTGGTGATGATCGACCTCTTTCAAAATACCGTGCACCTTTAATTTAGTTTCTCTTACCTCGCCATTCACCTGTCTACTACGATAATTATGTCTGATGATGACCGTTGATTTGACGTTGTGTTGTCTGATCTGGGGGGAGGAGGAGCTGCTGCGCAAATATCGTGCGCGATATGCCTACGTCTCAAACTTGCTCCAGATGTCTAGGCCAGCCTATCCCTACTCCATTATTTAGAATTGTGTTTTAAAACAACATAGATTTGCAATGGAAAAGTTGTAAATGAGTAGGACAACATTGCTCGTGATGGACTAGGCAGACTGCCAAAATCGGCTGGAGCTGATCTGCTGCGCAGAACTCCAGACCCGGCCGCTTATGTGCCGGGGCTCAGCCCCGGATAGCCCCGGCCCTATTTAACCTCTGTGTGTGTATATATATATATATATATATATATATGTATGTATGTATATGTATGGATATATGTCTCTTACTGTAGGCCTATATATATTGTGCGAGGGTGATTGATTTGGCAATGTCCTTGGTAGGCCTACTGAATCCGCATGATGGTCCATCGCAAACACGAGTTTTCATTGAAAGGAAAATAAATGTGTTTATTGTTTTCTATTTGATTGTGCTTCTCTTCCATGTTGATATAGGGTCTCTATACAACCCCTTGCATGCTTAGTAACATGTTTGCATGTGCGGAAAATGCTTTTCAGCGTGAGAAAGTCACAACAGCAAACTATGTTCATTAAATAATTAAAATATTGTAGATGTGGTAGTTGTGTAGAATAATATAAACATCAGATGTGTATTTAGCTACAAGAAAAAATGCTTTATTAATTATCATGTTATAGTATAATCATCATGAGTTAGAGCTGAGATTATTATTTGGAGAATTAAAAGAATAATATGAACCAATAACCAATTACCTATCTCGATACAGTAAACAAGAAATAACAATATATATTGTATAATCAGACTTTGAAAGAATTCCTTATTTATTATAATTAATTTGTGAGGCTAATTAACAATATCCTTCCCATACATTTCGATATCCAAGCCATGTTCACTGATAACCTATTGCTCAATGCTTGACAAAGGCTGATACCGAACAGCAGGCCTCTTGAATTTGTGAATCATCACTCCACAGATCATGGCAATCGCCGCTAGAAGGCATCCAGCGATGAAGGCCATGTTGAGATTCAGGCCGGTTACTAAAGTAAATAAATACAACATTTTTAGATTTTACAGATATTCCAGGGATTCCACAAAGTCCAACAACTTGTATTAAAAGTGATGTTGTTGCTAAAATGAATATTTTTTAACTACTTACCACTGCTCTTGTTTTCCGGTGTGCTTTGCAGACGCAAAGGACCCTGGGAAATGAAGTGCGCTCCTGTTTCAATCACAGCCGATCTCCTGCGCCGACCAATGGGGTTGGTTGGGAGACATCCCCTGGAGCATCTGGTGTTGTGGTTCCCAGCCTCACATAGAATGACCGAACAGCTGATGTACACCTGACCCATAATGAGATAACCTGTCAATACATTGCCACATTCAAGCTGTTCCTCATTTACTCCTATTTACAAATTATGTCCTACCTGGTCATGTAATCCTATGAATTTGAAGGCATCGATTGAAAACCGAAACTGTTTATTATGACTTGGGGGATAGAGGACAACAGTGGAGTCCTGTACACACCTAGGTAAAAAGAAAGAGCAAATAAAGATTACAATTAAAGAAAGAGTGCTGTCAATAAAGAGTGCTGTCAATCTATTACATTCCTTTGTTAATTAATCAAACAATTTGCTGGGATTAATCATGATCAATAGTTTCTTTTTCTCTTATAGAGCCAGTTAACCCAAACCCACTTTTTTTGTTTTAGACAAACAAAAATGAATTAACAATAAAATTGTAAATTATGATGTGTAGTGTGTAAATTATAAAGTGCTACCAGAGATGCAATGTAAATGAAGAGAATATTTGTCTTATATGATCGTCAACAATCGCCCAATAATCATCAACAATCAATGCCATTTTGTCATTATTACTGAAATAAGTCCCCAGTTTAGAGAAAAAGGGGGGAAATAGGCCTACTCTGTTTTTGCCGTTCTCCACAAAACACAATGCGGACGTTCAACTCTACTGCGCACCCAGGTGGCAACAGACTACGAGGTAGTCTAATGGTGCGCTCGAGATGCATCGTTCACCACCCGCACAAGTTGGGAAATCTCCCAGCCTTCTTGCAACATCTCAGTGAGTTATGCCCCTTTTGGTTATAATATAATCTGTCCCACTCGTGCTCCCGAGAGACCACCCAGAAGAGCGAGGATAACCGTACTACCCGACAAACAAAGGTGGCTTCCCCCGTAATGAGATGGTTTTTTTTGTATTTGTACCACAACGATCGTTTTAATGGGTCGATTTTTTTATTGCTGCTTTAATCTGGTGACCAATTTATGCATTGCACGGTCTTGCTGTGCTTGCAAGACAATGTAAAGCTTTGTTGTTTGTTTTCGAGCTGGTTTGCTAAAGAGGTAAATGTAGCTAACATAACGATGATGACTGTTCTTCCCTGACTCGTCGTGCAGCGATGCCCACATAGACAAACGGGAAGGCTATAAGTGCTACAAAGCCAGGAAATTACACCACAAGAGCAACTTGTTGCTGGTGGTGTGATGCATTTCAAACGCGCCATAACGTCCCGAACAAGGGTCCCCAGTGGCCCGGTTTGTGTGGACGTGTGGAGCTCTGCCTGGGCAGGAGTGGTCCACAAGAAGATTGAGCTTTTCGGACACTTTAAGTCGCTATGGTCTCTGTGGATGGTGAAGCTCCGTCTGAGCAGCAATTTATCAATTGTCCGCATCCCAATCAGGGGTAGGCTTTCCGGACACCTATAGTATAACGCTACTGTGTGTGGCGCAAGTCTGAAATAACGTCGCTCATTATAACTATCTTAATAGTTACACAGTGACGGTACTAAAAAGGTATCATGAAGTTGTTGTGGGTTGTAAACATGGGGATAACACCCTCTTTCCTAAAACTCTCAGCCCAAATTTTATTTTTTTTTTAAATCAAATAGTGATGAATTACATCTGAAACAGTTATGGTTATAAGTTCGAGGGTGAATTATAGAAGGTGTCTCCGATGCAATTTGATTGAATTCTCTGACCGCACTCCTGTCATTTAGATCGGGGAAACCCAGATGTTTCGGGAGGGTATTCTGCTTTGAGGTGATATTTCGAGGCAAAATTCATTCTGTGGTTATTAAATGGGGCTTTGCAAACTGCAGATTACTTTTGTTTTCTCCAGAAATCCATCAAGCAACAGTTTTTGCGCTACAAAGGTCAGCTGCCAAAGGAAATAAACAAAGCCTCGCCAATTGCGATAAAGAAAATGAAAGCGTTAGATCTTTCAAAATGAATGCAAAGCTTAACATGTTCATTTGGCCTATGTATATATATTTTCTTTTTTTAGCTGAACAAACAATAAAATAATAATAATGTAATGAAGACCAGTAGGTAGGAAGGTAGTTTACCCGTTCTCTATGATTGGGTAGGTGGGCTGGTAATTGGGGTTATCGTAAGGTGAAGCACTACAGGACTCCACAAACAGAACAGTGTTATTGATTGAAGTCGTGGCATCTATCTGCATGTATATCTTATCTCCAACTTCATAGTCCAGCGGGTAGAAGTGTGGATTGATCATTGTGTCGAAGTGGATGTCTGGGTAGAACTCAAAGTTGTAGGTGAACGTCCCAAAGCCCTTCTCGGTAATAGTCTGGTTGTCCCTGTGGACTGTAAACCCAAGGGATACGTTTCCACGCTTTGGGTACTGGCAGGAAAACTGAACTTCCAAAAGATGTTTCCTGGTAACGATGTCTCTGACATCCTCAAAGGTGGTGATCTCATTTGAGAACAAAAGGTTTTCATCGTCCTCCTGCAGAACAGGAACACTCTTTAAAACACTGTTTTAGATGATAAAGTGAAATTAACCAAATCAGCAGATGTCAAGACAAACATAACCATTCGCAAAATACTATAACATTTATTAGATGGAGTTTCCCCATTACCTTAATCATAGTACCACATTCATTAAGTGGGATGAAACCAATGACATGAGTGCCATTGGAGTGTAGTCTGCAGGCTGTGCTGCCGGGATCATTTAGCCGCAGGTGATCTTCATCTAGTCCCTTAAATGCGGCTTTCTCCAACTCTACTGTCATGGAGGTTTCATTGCAGATCACGTGTGCTTTAGCTGTTGAAGAGATTTAAAGTAAGTTATTCCTTGTTTATGTAAAAACATACATAACATCATCAGGCACATTAAGCATAAACCTAAAATGTCAGTTCTCACCGTGTTCAACATGCACCCAAACACATCGCATTTCTGACTGTAACTGCTGATACCTGAAATTGATTTGAGCCAAGAATTAGTCACTTTAAATTGTATTCTCACCATTGGCACTGTAAAGATACATTAGTGATACATTATTAATAACTATTGTTACTAATATAGTCATATAATTGTAGTGCATAAAGAGAGGGAGCTAAAAATAAAGAAACCTACGAAAAAGCTGCCTCCGCAATGAAGCAAATTGGAACCTGGTCTCCAAATTGGTGTACAGTCGGGGTCCATCTCAGATAAAACTCTCCCTGTTCAATCCTGTGTTTGGTGGTACCCAGGGGTCCTGTGAAGATGATATCACCTACTCTGTATTCAAAAAAAATGTATTACTATCTCGATTTTCAAGTTCTGGGTGATTCATTTCATTTCTTAAGTTGATCTTGTCAGCAGACACGTGTACTTACGTTGAATATTGAGCTACTGCTTTGACTGTGATTTCAAATTCTTCATTGACTTGAGCTTTCAGATGGTCTCCATGACTTGGTGTTGGGTGAACAAACCTAGGCAGGTACTCTCCTTCAGTGCAGGACGGAACAGGCGAATCCACTACAGTTTAAGTAGAAATATTTTAGCTTACAAAAGCATGCAATATGTTGTATAGCTACAGAGAAAGCATATCTCAAATAAGTACTTAAATCATGCTAAATTGAAACAAAGTGTAAAAGGATGCTTCTCTGTTTATACAATAGCATGTATAGGCATAAATCATTCATGAAATTACGACAAAATGTGACTCGCTTGCCTACCTAGAACGGAGAATTGAAGAGGAATTTGACTGAGAGGAGTAGGATACGGTTGCCTGGAGTAGGTTTGGTACGGGGTGGTGGTTGGGCCTGCCGTGGTGGTGGTTGGGCCTGCCGTGGTGGTGGTTGGGCCTGCCGTGGTGGTGGTTGGGCCTGTGGTGGTGGTGGTTGGGCCTGCCGTGGTGGTGGTTGGGCCTTGATGTTGCCACCACCATGGGTAATTGGTTGTCATGGTGGTTGGGCCTGTGGTGGTAGTGGTTGGGCCTTGATGTTGCCACCACCATGGGTAATTGGTTGTCATGGTGGTTGGGCCTGTGGTGGTAGTGGTTGGGCCTTGATGTTGCCACCACCATGGCTTATTGGTTGTCATGGTGGTTGGGCCTGTCGTGGTGGTGGTTGGGCCTGGGATAGTGGTGTAAGAGTATGTGTAGTAGACTGCACGTTTCTTTCTGTTTGAAGGCAAAGGTAACCTCTGAGTTGAAGTTCCATTTGTGGAGATCAAGGAGATGGTGGTTCTTGGAAAGTCTTCCAGCACCAACTCAAACCCATACGTCCCAGTGTATGATGTGGAACGGTAGTGTAGGACACAGTTTCTCTAAGAAAATGAATATAAAGGAGTTCGATTGGGAAACATGAATAAATGTAAGTCAAAGGTACACTTTTAAAGATTGTAGTCTTCATTCAGAAAAACCTAGACTCTGCTCATCACCCCTCCCTTATGTTATCTCTTCAAACCCATAGATAGATGTAGGGCCCTATTTTAACGGTCTAAAACGCAGGTGAGAAGCGCCAAGCACAAGTAGCTTTGTGGGCGGTTCTACGGCGATGTCGCTAGTTTACCGGCGCAAAAAAATTACTCTTACGCCCGGCGCATATCTAAAAAGGGTTGGTCTGAAGTAGCCTAATTACCCGTAGGTTTGGTTTGGGCGTAACGTGCAATAAATCAAGGAGAGTGCCAGCTCCAATCCCCTTTAAGAGCCCTTTTGATGAGCACATTTTAATCTGACGAGTTGATATTTTGACAGCGCAGTCTCCGATGAGACAGATGCACATGATTTTCAAACATCAAATGGCTCAGTTTATGGCCAAATAATATGTCCTAATTCACACATGGAATAAGGTTTTCTTCAACAACTTCAGAAATACTGAGTCCTCAAATAAATTTTGGCAAAGAAAACGTATATGATATAACATATGATATGCGGTAACTCCTATTTAATGATATACGCAATACATTATAAACATTGTTTCTTATCAGTATTGTATGCATTATCGTTATCGACTTGTGTTCCTAATATGCCCTGTCCCCCCATTAATATACATTGCCATGGACTGTATTATGCGTTAAGTGTTTAGTTTGCGTGTGTTTAAACAGATGGACGCAAACACGCGCGTGTGTATTACCCATACACACATGCGCCCGCATTCATTCATTCTTTTTAACACTCACTCGCGGTAAACCAATGTTTTCTCACAATCAAAAACTCATCAATCCTAAAAGTTATGGGCATGTACACGATGTCTGTGTCAAGAAAATGTGTTTGCTGTACGGTGTTTGCAGATGCATTGATTTAAAAGTACAACTTATTACGCTGTATCAGCTGTTCTTTCCCAAATAATTTACCAAGAATGTGTGGCTAGGTAGATGAGAGAAGCTAAGTGTATGCGCGAGGTGCACAAGCAACATTATGCATGCGCCCTTTAAATAGCATCTGAACAACGCGCCACTGACTTTAAACCAGGTATTTCCTGGTTTGTGGCGCAAGGGGTTTCTGAAACGGCAAGATAGCACCAGGGAACGTTTGCGCCAGAACACGCCTCCTTCTTTCGCCGAGCTGCCCCTTGGGGCGCAAGATCATTCCCTAATTTACCGACGCGTGGCACAGGAGGGAAAAGAACGCTCTGCGCCAGTTGCAAACTAGCAACGACACATGTGCCAGTGATTAAGTCAATTGCGCCGGATGCAAGATAGGGCCGTAGTCTTAAAGTAAGTGTCTATGACAGAATGCCTTTTGGAGCACATTTAAAACGTATACATTACGTATCCATGTTGTACCTTTGACATTATGTTGACTATTATATGCTTTTACCAACCTCATCCAGCTCAAAACCTTGGGGTTGATTGCATGTAGCGCATTCTCTGTTTAAGATGGTTCCATATCTGCAAATCACCCGATCACCATCAGGGTCATCTGTCATCAGATGGTAGGATCTTGGGCAGTTTGAAGGAACTCTAACATTAAGCACAGAAATGACAATTAACAGCCAATAATCAGAACAATAAACTTTTAAAAAGATACACGTTTGGATACATAAAAAGGTGACAAAAGTCACCAGTAGATTAAAGACAATTATGGTTCACTGTAATAAATGACATAAATATTCATTAATGTTAACACACTTTAATTGTATCACATTCAATACTTACATTTCAGCTAATTTAGCTTCACCAAACATAAAATGTCTTTAAATAATTTAAAAAAAATGTAATGGGCAATAGCTCAGGTAAAGACGTACCTCAGGAAGGGCATGATGGCATTATTTGGAGAGCCATTCGCCTGCCAGTTATCAGATCTTTCCCTCAAGTCCACATGTGTGAACAGTCTCCAGGACCCACGTAAATTCACAGTTGGAATCCAACAGCAGCTAGCTTTCCTAATATATGGAAACAAAGTTGCAGCTAAATAGCAGAACTCTTGAACTATTGGTGAAAGGTGCCCATTTTTGACAATGATTGATTTAATTCCTCAAAACTTAAATATATTGAATAACATTAGAAGCAATAATCAATATTGAGAAAAATCACCTCAGGTCAAATGAATCGTCATTGGGGTAATATCTTGACTGCACTACTTCTGTTTCACACCAAGCATTTGTGTGGGGTGCTGAATTTGTGCTACCGTCTATTACACCTTCTTTTGCTTCCGATATTTTTCCGCAGTTACCATTCAAGCATCTCCAATCGAAATAGTGATAGCAGCTTCTGTAAGTTTGCCTGAAATATATTTCCACCTGTGAGGAAGACAAATGAATTGTGTTAACACTTTCTAATAGCTTTCAACAAGGCTTCGAGGCAATTTGATGTAGCAGCATTTTTGTCATATTTGTTGAAATTCTGACTAATAAATAATTAGTTCATTATGAGCAGAAGCATAAGTTAAACTTTTTTGTCTTTTTTGTTAGTATTTTGTT
Organism: Gadus chalcogrammus; assembly: GCF_026213295.1. NCBI lineage: Eukaryota > Metazoa > Chordata > Actinopteri > Gadiformes > Gadidae > Gadus > Gadus chalcogrammus. The sequence continues at coordinate 15,833,625 of NC_079425.1, read as the reverse complement.
AATATGATGTTCATATATATTTGGTGACACTTTACAATAAATTTACATAAATTAACCGTTAATAATAAAATAAAAGTTAAAATATTGTTTGCATTTATACCTGAGTTAACATGCACAGTGACACCATTAGAAAAAATACTTTAAGTATTATTGTATTGTATTGTATTTTTATCCTGTGTTTTTCCACTGCTGCTGTGCTGTTGCAAGAAACTAATTTCTCCCACAGAATATTTGTATAAAGTTGTAACTAATCTAATTTAAATATATATCCTCATGCCATTACCTTGCTTGAAATATATGTTGTTTAAGTTCTTACCTTAATGGATCCATTCAGGTGTTTTTCTTTGGGAACGACCCTAACAGTGCCTGCAGTGAAATGTGATGCAGATGCAACGGAGATCAGCAGGAGCAACTGGATTGAGAAAATCCAGAAGGAAGCCATTGTGCCCGAATCTCTCCTCCAGAGTACTTGCGTACCATAAGCAGTACTAAAGCATCTTATACCTTCAGCATCAGTCGATGACCCACCCACAACATACCATGAGGAAATGTTTCACATATCTGGTGCCAAGTCCATCGGCCTTTCCCAGAATTGTTGATAACTGGTTTTTCTGCTACTATAAAGGGTGTGGAAACAATTGGAGGATGCATTCTTACAGGATATCTTGGGCATTTATAAAAACTTGTCTGTCTACATAAGGAACAAGACTTTGTGAGCTATCCTTTTACCAATAAGAAACTTGTTTGCGAATTCACCCCGTTCATCAGGTCTAACCCATTAGCACTAGGAAGACAAACAAATGTCCTGATCGCAGTATGATCTAAGATGTTTCATGGCATGAGCATGCTTAGGAAAATGAGCACACTGGAGAGAATTTTTTTTAATGCATGCATTTAATGTTTGTATTTAGTGTAGTGTTGCATCAGACTCTAGGGTCAAGTACTAACCTTGTCTTCCCCAGACCGTTCACCCTTAAACGGTAAAGTATAGCCTTTTTACCTAAAAGTCCCATGAGGCCTAAAAAAAAAAAAAGTTTGGTTCCTGTTGGTTGTCAGTTGAGGTCATGGGTAGGTAGGGAATTTTTTTTATTTTTTTATTTTATTTTTTCCAGCGGCAGCGAATGATAGGTAGGTTGTTTTCATTTAAAAACGAGAAAATTCGCTCATCCTTGTACAGAATGAAGAGGTGCTGTACCAAAACGTAATTATAGTTTGCATCAAAAAAAAATAATAATTTTTTATAAAGCTCATAAAATAATTTGGGTCGCACATAAATTGACAGGGTCGGTCGGAAACCGGAACCAAACAAAGAAAAAATTTTAGGCCTGAGGCTGAATTTAATATTAACCAGTATGACGATGCCTCCATGCAGTCGCAAGATGCAGTTAGCAAAGAGAGAAAGACAAAATATGGATATCAGGAAACCGAGGACCATGAGGCCTCCAAACGTGATGCTAAGTCAAAGTTATCCATGAAATCGTGGAGATCCTTCCATCAGTCCAGCAGAGGGTCCGGGTCGACAGTTTCTTCAACTGTCAGAGCCTGTACAAGGGCAAGGGCTACCCAAGCTAAAGTGGCTTTCCCTGAAGAAGAAGAAGATAGCGTAATGCTACAGAAATCTAGCCTTGATGCTAGTCGTCAAATTCTTTGACGCAAAAGGGCTGCTGCCACCACTGAGGGTAAAACTGCAGCCTACGAAAAGAGGACAACGAAGTGGAGAGAGCCACTCAGGACCCCACATTTTTGAAAAGTAGCAACATTCAGCAGCACTCAAGAGTTGTTCCACAAAGAACCTCCATTGAAACAGATGTCAATGGAATCCCACAGATCACTCATGAATCCGTACGCCGAAACACCTACTTACGAAAGCCAAGAATGCATGAGTTTGAGAGACACTGAGGTCAAGGAAGAAGAAGCAAGCAAAAGGCGACAATCTAAGAATTATCGGCAGTCTACCAATACTGACAGAGATTTTGCACCTGAACCCCGCAAAGCCCTCGCTAAATACAGCATGCGCAGAGAACTTTTCATCTCTGGCCTTCTCGAGTTTAATGATCACCTGACCATTACTGTTCATGGAAAGCTTATTTTGTGAGTGTCACCCAGAACTTGAACTTGACTGCCAGAGAAGAATTGAAGTTGATGGTCAAATGGCTAGGAGATGATTCAGCAGAACAAGCAAAGATAATTTGTTCAGTGCACGTTTTCAATCCCCTTGCAGGTTTCAACATGGTTTGGAAACGTCTTGAGGACTGTAATGGGACTCCAGAAGTCATATGAAAGGCACTGCTTAAAAGGATTGATGATATTCCAAAACAAACCAACAAAGACGACAACAAGCTCAGAGAACTGGGTGACCTCCTTGAAATGGAATGTGCTGAAGGGAAAGGCTACCTACCAGTCCTTGCTTATTAAGATACAGCTTGTATAGCCTTCAAGAGAGATGGATAACCCAGGGATCCAGATACAAAGAAGACCAAGGTCCGAGTCACTATTGATACCACTATGGTTGCAGTATACGGTATTACCGGTGTTGAGGCCAACACCGTTTACTCGGTGTTGCACACCGGCAACAGCAATTTTTTTTTAGTTTTTTTTTAGTAATAAAAAACAAATTCAGTAAAAATGAATAATATAATTATAATTAAGAAAAATAAATGTGTAGAATAGGCCACAGTTCTGCTCTGTGCGGGAGAATTGTCGCGCCGAGAATTGACGTGCTTCCTTAAAGCCCAGTTCAGACCAAAGATTCACCTTGCAACGGCTTGCAACTCGCAACTCCTTGCGACGAGACGGGCTGCGACGTTCTAAAACTGGGCCGTTCACACTGGCTGCAACGGGCTGCGACGCTAGATGGTTTCCATAGCAACTGTGAACGTTCTGGCTCAGCTGAGAGCCGCAACGGCATCATTTGCGTAGGTTAGGTTAGATTAGTTAGGTTTGCAATTAGTTAGGTTTGCAATTCGTTTTTTTTTTATTTTGCTTGAGAGTAGGCTAGAGTTATTGTGTTTTGTCATTCTCCGGATATCGGATATTTCAATCTGATATTTTTATGCTGGAGTGGACAGTACGGTACCGGGACAGAGTAAGGCCGTGACGTACATGTTGTTCTGTGCTGTGATTGGCTGAAGCGAAATAGTTAAATCGCCGCGTTCTAAAACTGGACCTTGCGATTTGACATGTTCAATCTCTGGCGACTCCTTGCAACTCCTTGCGACTCCTTGCAACACCTTGCAACGACCCGTTCACACCGCCCCTGTGACGTTCTAAAACCGTCTCGTTGCAAGCCGTTGCAAGGTGAATCTTTGGTCTGAACTGGGCTTTAACAAGACCGGTAACCATAGCAACGCCGGTAAACAAACACCGCGGAGCCCAATCCCTACGTGAGCTCCCCGCGCTACGGCCATCCGGAGGCGCACAGAGCTTTTGGCCATGATATTATGATATATAAAATTATATTATCCTATTATATATTTAAGCAATAGATCACGCCAGGCTGTGGTATGTGCTCATTATACCACTGTTAAGGGGCGTTGTCCGGCCCCGACGCGCGGAGGGCCGGCGACCCCCTTCACAGTGGTATAATTAAGTCTGTTAAGAGACTGACACACAAAAAGTTTGAACGTTCATTGGGGACCAAAAAAACGCCTATAGAGGCATTCTTAAGTTGGCTGTTTTTGCCAATTCTACCAAAATGCTTTACGGTGGAACGAGATATTGACACAAAATGAATGCAAGTTAAGGGATGTGTCCTCTATGTTCCTGGTACGCTTCAAGTTCCAGCCTCCTTCTGCCGAGGACTTGCGATGGAAATGGAGAATTAGCGTTTAGTTTAGCATTCATCAATCACTGTGTGATTGAGTGAATATTGCAAAATGTTGATGTCTGCTAGAGCTGCTGCCCCCGCGATCCAACCCTGGATAAGTAAGGAAATTTGGGGGTCATTTGAGAATGCAATGAGATGATGTAGATGATTTTAGAAGTGTTGCCAAGAATCACACTGCAACCAAATCTATCCTGACAGACATTATGGGTCCAAATGGCAAAAAAGTTTCAGAATTTCTAATCAATCGGAAGCCATGAAGAGTGTTTAACTAAGACCAGAATTTATAATGCCCCCTATGGTGATTTGGGCACCAAGCTTTTTGGAGACCTAAGGTACTGGTAATCATGCATGACTGAGAAATTTGATAACTTTTTTGGGCTGATCAATAAGCGTTTAAATTAAAAATAATAATGTCTAGTACAAATACAATAGGTATCCAGATACACTGTGAATATATATTTAAGTACTAGTGCTGACGTTTATGAACGCAAAGTATTTTTGATATATTTATATATTCCTTGCTGTCCTTTTTTAACGAGCAGAATCATATGCATATGTAGGGCTTGTACAACGTACAAAGTACAACTCTCTACAATAGTTAAGAGAATCATTCATTTTTATTCAAGCGGTAGTCATTAATAATTGTTAATAAACTTTTGGAATAGTCTTTCGAAATATTATGCCAACATTTATGGTAAGGTAGTGTGAGGCAAGGTTGAAAACATTAATAATTAGCAAGTGTCATAAGTTTTAAAGAGACAGAAAATAAGATCTAACCCCCCCCCCTCTAAAAAAACGATCACATATCACAGAAAGACATGTCTAACACCCAGGCACACCCACCACTTTTTACATTTGAAAATGTCAAAAGTGATTTACATTTATCTCAAAGAAAGCTAATAAACTCGTAAGGGAAAAGACTCTGGGTCGTAGAGTGTGGTTTGATATCTGATATCTTATTGCTCAGTTGTTGGCAAAGGCTGATACTGTACAGCAGCCCTCTTGAATCTCTGAATCATCACTCCACAGATCATGGCAATTGCTGCTAGAAGGCATCCGGCGATGAAGGCCAGGTTCAGATTCAGACCGGTCACTAGAGTAAATAAATACAAGATATTTCAAGAAGTCATATGTACTTGTTTAAAAAAATGATATTGTTGTTTGCAATGTATAGCCACAAATGAAGGGTTTCAACATTACCTCTGCTCTCACTTGCTGGTGTGCTTCGCAAACGCAAAGGACCCTGGGAAATGAAGTGGACTCCTGTTTCAATAACAGCCTCTCTCTTTCTTCGATGATGCTGCTGGTTCGATGTTACACATCCCTTGGCGCACCTGGTGTTGTTGTTCCCAGCCTCACATAGAATGACCGAACAGCTGATGTACACCTGTACATAATGAGATATCCCGTCAATACATTGCCACACTTTATCTGTTCTTCTGCAGTTTTATCTACTTTAATGAATTAATTTGGTTTTACCTGGTCATGTATTCCTATGAATTTGAAGGCATCAATTGAAATCCGAAACTGTTTATTATGACTTGGGGAATAGATGACAACTGTGGGGTCCATTATACACCTAGTTGAAATCGATCAACATAAAAAGAGATCACAAATTAAATATCGCCCTTTACATCAAGAACATATGCAACATAGTTGTTTTTTGTTGTTTTTCAGCTAAACAAACATAAAGTAATGAAGACAAATAGGTAGGAAGGTAGTTTACCCATTCTCTATGATGGGGTAGTTTGGCTGGTAATTTGGGTTATCGTAAGGTGAAGCTCTGCAGGACTCCACGAACAGCACAGTGTTATTGACTGAAGACGTGGCTTGTATTTGCATGTAAATCTTCTCTCCAACTTCATAGTCCAGTGGGTATAAACTGGGACTGACCATTGTGCCAAAATGGTTGTCTGGGTAGAATTCAAAGCTATAGGTGAACATCCCAAAGCCCCGCTCTATTAATGTAAAGTTGTCCCTGTGTATTGTGAACCCCAGGGTTACATTTCCACGCTTTGGGTACTGGCAGGAAAACCCAATTTCCAACAGATGTTTCCTGGTTATGATGTCTCTGACCTCTTCAAAAGTGGTGATCTCATTCTTGAAGATGAGATTATCATTATCCTCCTGCAGATCAAGGACACTTACATAATGTCATAGTAGCATAAACAAAATCACAGATGGTAACCATATCAGCATATCTTTGGATATCAATGAATTCATTTTGCAACATTTTATACCATATCCAGTGCAAATTCTAGTGTTGAGATCCCAAAATGAGAGGTTGCAGTTTCGGATATCATCAAGCATCTCAGGTCTATTTAGAGTACGGTAAGATTTATATTCCATGTGAATCTCATGCCCCTGTCACACCTTGACGATTTTGAAAAACGTATGCCGATGTATGAACAATTTGGCGAACACGCTGGAATACGTCAAATAAGTTATGGGTATGTTTTGAATACGTTTAAGTCGGCCTACGCTGGAGCATCGTGGTATACGCTGGCATAAGTCGTAGTATGTCGCAGTCGTCTAATTTTTTTTTCCACAACCGCATCTTCTCCAGGGGATGATGATGTAGGCGTGGGTGAGCGTCCATGTACACGCCTATGGCCAAGGCTAGCAGAGTCCTATGGAGTTTTCTTGACCATGTTGACAGCGCGGGGTCTACTGTGGTAGTGATTTGAACCAGCTTTTATACACCATTGGTGATACGGTGCCACCTGCTATGCATACGTCTATATCTTTGGCCATACGTCTAAGACTATCAATGGACATGAATCGCGCACGCTAGCCACACGCTAGGTGTTTGTTGTCATGCGCTGGCATTCGTCTATACGTATTCTATAATTTATTGATAGGTTCTGGATAAGTTACTAAAACGTTATGTAAACGTTAAGCACGTTATGAATATTGTATGCATACGACCAAAGTAAAAAAATATATATATTATGCCAGCGTTTCTCTGTCTTTTGATAAATTTGGGATACGTTTTCCAAATCGTCAAGGTTTGACAGGGGGATCATATAAATTATCGTGCCTGATTTTTTTCAAGGCATTAGTCAGACACATATATTTCTCTGATAAGAATGTGTAACACATTCTGAGCTAAAAGTTTTTATTTTGGGAGTACTTCTTATTGTACAGCATTGCGTATTGAGAAAATTAACTTGTTCGAAAACGTATGTGTTACCGGAAAAAAAACTAAAACTAGTAACTAATTAACTACATTTATTTTGAAAACTAACATCTTACGTAAGTGGAAAAAAGTTCAACTTCAGTTAACTTAATTCAAAGTTAAAGTGTCTTGCAGCACGTTTTCAGCCATGCGATTTTGACAACATTCAGTGAGTACTGGCGGACTATACAGACTTATATTGAATGTCATTTCCTGGTTTTATGCACTTCCATCGCTTTACGCACTCCAGAAGCAGACACTAGAGGGTGCGGGGCGTTGCTACACCCGTTATGATATGTTTTATCATCGCCCTTCATACATTTAATTTCAACCCGTATCATGCGTTAAATCCTGATCAGAATAATTTAAGTCAACTGCGTTATTTCTCAGTTATAACTCCAGAAATTTCTCCTTAATATAAATAAAGAAAAATTCTCTATATTTAATCCCGTCACTCCATACTGTCCACTGACGGTGCGACTGCATGGAATAAAGCATCTGTCCCACATGTGTCAATAGCATAATATTTGTATGTGACAATGTAAACACAGAATCAAATGTCAATTAAATCACATAATCAAATGTGTCAAGCCACACCCCTCATCACAATAGTAGTCCGTTACTCTTGATGCTTTTCATGACAAATCAGGCATTAAAAAGGGGTTATGTTCAAGAACATTTTACGTTGGTGATTACAAACTGATTATCCAAGGTGATCTCCGTCAGTCTTATTACCGTAACCCTATAAATACAGAGGTGAGCACCGTGGTAATGCTGCACCGTATGGCACTTCTTGCGGACCATGCAAATGGCAGGATTCGGAGGGAGAGGGTATTTAGGGACCATAACGATTCATTGGTAGGCTACATAAAAATATGTAACTCTATGTCAGACCACTTCTTTTTTAATTCTGGGACTGTGCGCTCCGTGCTACCGACAGAGTTCACTGGTGCAGCATATGTTGCCACTCACTCTGCTTTTTGTTGTTGGCGATCCCAATACCGTGACCGCCGAACAAACTACTTTTCGGGCCTCCATCTCACCCACAAGTGTCTCCACTTCAACCTCCCTGAAATTTCTCTTTTTTTCTTGGTCTAGATCCTGCTGTTATTTTTGGGCAGGAAGATGTTGTAGGCTATAGGTCTTTTTACGCTGCCAAGCCGGTTCGGTCGCAGCTTGGCACGCGATTTCACCTTCTTATCAAGTTGTGTTGTTCTCTGCAATCTGATGTGTTTTAATAAAACACATCCAATGTACGGAATGTCCGCTGGTGACGCCACTGAGGCTATAGTAGGCTAACGATGCTCTTATCTTATTTTTTCCTATCCTTCAGCCAATCAGAAATGAGCCGTGTTGGTAACCAGATCATCCACCTCTGAAGGTATGCAGAATACTTTTGTAAGCTTGCTGCAGAAGTAGCCATGGCCATAATTAATTCTAAAGATTAATGATTTGTTTTGTTTGAGGCTTGTTGTGGTTGAAAGGCAGTGTGCTTGAATTGTGCTCATGCAGGAAAAGCTGTAGTGAAATGCTCAGCAACACAGATGACTGTTTCCCTTGAGAAAAATTCCATGGATGGCATCGACAAGAACTGGCTGAAGATGGATGACCCCTCCCGTTCTATGAGTTCTAATGACACACATATCATGGACAACATGTCATGTCAACACCTGTAGAACAAAACTTGAGGAATTAAAAACAAAAATTTCTGTGGGCCAAAACTTTCAAAAAAACAGAAAAAAGAGAATGTGCGTTAGTGCCATGATAGAGAGGAGGTGCGTTAGTGCCAAGATAGAGAGGAGGTGCGTTAGTGCCATGATAGAGAGGAGGTGCGTTAGTGCCATGATAGAGAGGAGGTGCGTTAGTGCCATGATAGAGAGGAGGTGCGTTAGTGCCAAGATAGAGAGGAGGTGCGTTGGTGCCATGATAGAGAGGAGGTGCGTTAGTGCCATGATAGAGAGGAGGTGCGTTAGTGCCATGATAGAGAGGAGGTGCGTTAGTGCCATGATAGAGAGGAGGTGCGTTAGTGCCATGATAGAGAGGAGGTGCGTTAGTGCCATGATAGAGAGGAGGTGCGTTAGTGCCATGATAGAGAGGAGGTGCGTTAGTGCCATGATAGAGAGGAGGTGCGTTAGTGCCATGATAGGGAGGAGGTGCGTTAGTGCCATGATAGGGAGGAGGTGCGTTAGTGCCATGATAGGGAGGAGGTGCGTTAGTGCCATGATAGAGAGGAGGTTGGACAGTATCCTCCTTTCTGCAACAGCAGCTCAGGGGTCTAGGATCTCCCGTCTGTTGCTCCCATTGTTGTCCAAGCATACCACAGCGTAGAAGAGAACGACTCATGGAACAACCCGCTCTGCCCATCTCACACACACACTTGCACACTCTTGCACACACAAAAGCACTCACACATATTTATTCCATATATTTATATAATTGAATGCCTCCCCATCTTTGTGAACATCTGAAAGCCCAGCTCTTCAGGGAACATTTCACAAGCTGACGTATGCAATTTTTCGGATAAGTCATCCAACTTTATCGAGCTGTACCATTGTGAACTAACTCTAGAAAAAATAATATTGGAATAAGAAAGCATCTGATATCTGATATATATTTTGTAACTTTTTTCAAAACCACTGATACAAAAAAATAAAATAACAATCCAGCCTTTTATAGTAGTAGTAGTATTAAAGTTATCAGTGTTACTGTAAATGTGCGTGGGTGTGTGTTTAAATATATATGTGAAAATAGGCAGGGTATACAGAATGAATGAAAGAGAGCACCATGTTCAGCCAAGTTCTCTGCAATCTGGTTTTTCCTGTTCAGTGGTTATGAAAAGCCCGCCTCTCAATCACATGAATTAAACAGACTTCAATGTGTAGTCGTGAGAGCACAATGGCAAAAAGGGCTATTTTAATGCTTTTGCCTACATTATTAGGTATTGCTTTAACTCAGGAGAACTTCTATGGAGAAAGATTAAGTTTTAGGTCTTTGCAAAAGACGAAGGATGGAACTGTTCAGGTATGATTTGGCATATTTTTTTCTGTAACGTCAAAGCAAAACAGAAAGAAGGCTGATGACTTTATATTCTGACAAATAGACAAATGGCTAAACTACAGAATAACTATATATGTATAACAGGAAATATGTTTCACTATCAAGAATTGAAATAAACGTATCCTATATATATCCTACTGTGCCTTTGCAGGTGAGCTTCTACTATCGAGAGAATGGCAGAGGTAGCTGCAAAAACCAACTCTCCTATCGCTGTGAGATTGGGTATTGTAATAACACAGAGGACTCCAAGCCTGTGCTTACAGACAGCAGCAGCTTTGCTCATGAACAGTGGTGCCAGTCGGAGGGACAGGCCAGAGTAGCCTCCCTCAACAACCATTCCCTTGTCTTAAAGTATGTCAAAATGTCAATGTCTTCAGCGTTTCACTTTGTTTGGATTTGTTCATCTAGGAATCGAGTAAACTCATAAAGCACATTAGCAAGGCAGTAATAGTACATATATAAGTGGTTTTGCTAATCTAATTACTAATAATAACTAAATAAATAGCCAAGACATTTGATTGATTTTTGTGATTTATGAGGAACATCATGATTATGATCAAGATTATTATTATTTGACATGATCCTATCTATTTCATTTCTATCAGTGTTTTTTTAATTTGTCTCAAATCGTTCATTGGAATTTGAGGTTCACTAATTACCCAGCGTAGATTATAATTATATGTCTTCACTGTCCTTCATTGTTTTAGAGACACAGGTTGCTGCTGGCCCCCTAATGTTCATGGTAAAACAAAATGGATGGCTGGGGGAAAGTTGGACCTGGGATATCGATCAGACACACACACCTACAACAAAATTCCTGTCACTGCAACAGTGCCATATTTACGGTAAAACATGTTGTTAGTTCTCATATCAATATCTTACCTATTGTAAAACAAAAACCTTGCCCCATATGTTGATTTACCACAATGAATGGCTTCTGATGTATAGCATGTGATGTATAAAAGATGCAAAAAATGTGAGTTGTTTAGATCTTAGTTAGATTACAGCTGCAATTCCTCCTGCAATGACAAGTCTTACAATGATTCCTAAAATAAATCTGAAAAATGATACTTTATAAAAATGTATCAATCATCAGAAACCATACTTCTGAACACCAACCCTAAAATGTATCTTGGTATTTTGTGTTTTTATGTACTGTATAGGGTTCCTCAGAACTGTTTCACAAAGCTTCGACTTCTGGCCTATGATCCGGATGGGGACCATGTGCGATGCCTTTTTGCATCAACAAGTGTTGATTCAAAGGTTACTCTGGATGAGGTAGTATAATTAAAAAACAAATTGGTACAATTATGAAACAAGATTGCTTTAGGGTTGGAATGAATGGTCTTTAATGATATTGATTGGCTTAATTTGATTCTTCATATCACTAGAATGAGTGCACAATCAAAGCTACAGGCCTGCTAGATGTTGGGCTCCATGTGTTTGAGCTGGTGCTTGAAGAGATGTCAATCTGACTTATGATGATGGATCCTCCTCTGAAAAAAAAGCGTTCAACATTCACCCTGGTATCCACTCAACCCCTTTCAGCCAAATATATCTACAATTTACGCTACAGAGTAAGACGCTTATACTTCAAACATTACCCAAAGTTTTCAGTGATGATGTATGACATTTGTAACAAATTAACCTAAAATAATAGCTCTTCGTACCTACAGTATCTTGATTACAGAGAATGTTATGACGATATTAATTAATTGTAAAATACTAATAACCCACCATCTCTGGGTTTCAGTCCTATATCCGGCACACAACTGCATAGCCGGTCACGTGGTTCCCCAGTACCTGCTGCCGACAGCATCCCACGGCGACGTTCGCCAGGCTTCTGTTGGGGAAAGATTCCAGCTTCATATCCACGCCCAGGCCAGCGAGACCAAGTACCTAGCCATTACTTTAATCAACAATAAGAATAAAGTAGAATCTTCAGTGTACCTGGTCACGATTGTGTCTTGATTGTTTACTTTGTATTCACAGAGGTAAAAAAAAATGTGATGCGTAGGATTTTTACATATGTGTCAATTCATTGCTTATCTTTTCATATTTTTTGAAGGATTATGGACTTTCAGATCAGTGGCCCTCAGAACATGGCCAAGAGTATGACCACTGGTACTTTAGGGAATGCGTCAGTCATTCTGAACTGGACACCAGCTCTCAATGACCTCTACCGGCTTGTACCAGTTTGCTTCACTGCTGAGACATATGAAAGGTATGAATGTGTGTCTCTATTGTACAGGAAATACAAATGAATAGTTATTTGCCTCCAATTCAATGCTTTTGTTTCCTTATATGTCCATCAATGTATCATGTTTCTTGAGCCTGTCAACGCTAACATAGAGCGTTAGAATGTTGTCCAGTCAGTTATGATATTTGTTTTTTCTAATCCTTTAGCCAATCAGAAATGAGGTGTGTTATTGTAATGGTTACCAGATCATCCACCTCTGAAGGTATGCAGAATACTTCTGTATGCTTGCAACACTAGTGATTCTAGCAGCTCACTATCAAGTTCCGAAATGTTCTATCCCTTTCATTAAATTGAAACAAAGATAAATCAAATAATTCAAGACTGCAGAAGTTGCCATGGCCATAATAAGTGCAAAAGACTAATGATTTGTTTTGTATGAGGCTTGTTGTGGTTGAAAGGCAGTGTGCTTGAATTGTGCTCATGCAGGTAAAGCTGTAGTGAAATGCTCAGCAACACAGATGACTGTTTCCCTGGAAAAAATGTCCATGGATGGCATCGACAAGAACTGGCTGAATATGAATGACCCCTCATGTTCTATGAGTTCTAATGCCACACATATCATGGCCACCATGTCATTCAACCCCTGTGGAACAAAACTTGAGGTATGTTTCAACATAAAAGGGGAACATTGTATCATCGTAGGATTTTACATTGATGTTGACACCAGATGCATATTACTAATTTTATTTATTTAAACTTTATTATTCTAGATTTCTGCTATCATATTTGCCAAATCAGATACAAAGATAGCAAAGTAGATAATCACTATTTTAAAGGTTGCGTAGGTGATTCGCTTTTTTGGCCATTTTTGCAAAATTACTTGCAATCCTTATCATAACCCGCTTACAGCCACTGAGTTAGAAGTACTGACATGAAAATTTAACTTGTCAATCATCTGTGGAACGGGCAGGGCTCGAAAAACTCCAGCCAATCATTTCCATTGCCACCGAGTTTCATTGGACAGTAAGTACGTCAATCAAACGGTCGTACTCCACTCCCCCTCCCCCGCGCCCCGCGCGCGACCCCTTCGTGCAGTACTCGTGACCCAGAGCTCGTGACCCAGAGCAAGCTCCTGTTTGTTGTTATCCTGCGGTATCTACTGGAACTAGTTAATCCACATTTGGACCTAGAAGTAGAAGACAATTTCCATGGCAGACAAGACGCCACCATCCCCACCACCACCACCACCACCAGCAAAGAGAAGGAAAACTCTTTTTCAGAGAGTAATTGATAATAAAAACGCTGAAAGAGAAAAACTGAAATCAAGAATAATCCTAGGCGCTGCTTTTGAACGTTTGCGGCAACTGAAGGACGAGAAGGGTCTAAAAACCGATGCTTGTGTGGCGGTTGACCTAGTTTCAAAGTTTATACCGTTTATACTCGGTAATACCAGTGTTGAGACGAGTGTATTACTCGGTGTGAAAATGTCCACACTGCGGCAACCCTAGTGAAAACCAGGACTTCCAATACAATTATATGAAACAAACATACATTTTCTAAAAATAGTAATGATTTATGTGACCGTTTAATGTTTATAACATCTGGTGCAACCATAGCCGCGAGAACGTATTCTCAGCAGGGGGTGCTGGGAAAAAAACCCGGCCTGCACTAGACTCGCAACTCGTCACATTGATAAAAAAAAGATATATAGCAGCACAGCTCAATTACACCAGTGCATGCGCGCACAGTTGAAAATCGATCGTTGTGTTCACTTCCTTCACACCATGGTTCACATCCAGCTGCTCACAGAACAAGTTTAGCGCACCACCGCTACCCTCACACTTTTTCATATAACCTTTTTTCAGCACTAGGACATATGAGCATTAAATAAATGCTGCGTCTCAACATGCCTTGGACAGCAGCGAGGATGACTCGCTTTGCCACGGGCCGAAACAGTTCGGAGCGACCACAGCCAGAGCGAACACAGCGGGGCAGAGGAGTGTCAGGAAGTCTTTGGTGTACACATCAGTACGGCCTATTTGCACTACTGTTTAGTGGCAATGCAGTGTTTTATTCTATGCCTTTTTATTTTCGTATATTATTTCAATGAATACAATTTATTTATTCATGAAATCAAGATCTGGTCTTCAAATCTTTTTTCCAAATATAGGTCGTATTACAATGGGGTTTGTGTTTATATTCGGACCAATACGGTACAGCGGACGCTCACATGACGTTAAGCATTTCCTGGTGCATAATGTGACGCTTCAGAACCTAAAATCCCGTTTCTTCCCGTTGATACGACAACACATAACCGGCGTTTTCAGAAATCTCCACTTTGGCCGGAGTTTTTAGAAATTATCGTTTTCTGTGATAAGACAGGGCCTCGGACAGGGGGTGTTGCAGCACCCCCAAAACCCCTACTTCCCGCGGTACTGGGTGCAACTTACAGCTGAATGTAGTGCCATGTTGTTAAACGAAAACCTACGCTAGCCTGGCTCGCTCTCGCGCATCTCTGTTCGCGCTCGTGCATGATTGCGCGTCCAGGTACTTGGAATGGGTGGAGTCAGAGTTGAAGGAGAGGGGGTAGGACCATTTGAGTTGTGTATTTTCAAAATCTGCTGGCGTTTCGCAAATCGCGTACCCAACTCCTCACTGGAGAAGCCTCCACTGGTGTGTGTGTGTGTGTGTGTGTGTGTGTGTGTGTGTGTGTGTGTGTGTGTGTGTGTGTGTGTGTGTGTGTGTGTGTGTGTGTGTGTGTGTGTGTGTGTGTGTGTGTGTGTGTGTGTGTGTGTGTGTGTGTGTGTGTGTGTGTGTGTGTGTGTGTGTGCATTGTTTTTAGCTCAGGAACCTGGAACTAATTATCAGGAAGTAAACTCACCTTTCCAAGTAATTGGTAGCCCTAGTTTGTCATCTGAGCACATTGTTTACAAACTGGCATTCATTTGATTCAGACATTAGAAGTTTAATCTTTTAAGACTTCTTCTTTGTTCGACTTCAAAACCTTTTTTGTTTGTCTACCGATTCTTCTCTAAGAAAATGCAAGATTTATTTGTATTTAAAATAGTTATAGATAATGCAACTCCAATATAGTTACATTACCCGAGATGAATGTGTTTGAAAACAAACATTCGATTTTGATCGAAAGAGTAGTGTGTGGGGATGCTTTGGCATACTTATCTTTAACCCACTGTTTTGTCGTGTTTTGTTAATCAATTATTGCTGAGTAGAAATATTCTAACCGCACTTAACCTTATTTTATGGCTTGTTTCCTTGTCATGTTCTGTTGGGTTTTGAAAGAGCCTTAATTTGCCTGCGACTTGATGTCATGTCATGGTTTGTTGTGCTACAGATGTCAAACCATCCCTCATTGGAAAGAAAAAGCCCATGACCACTAAAAAGGGGGTAAGTGTTTGGCCTCTTCGAACATGTTTTAAAATCCATAGATTAATGTAGCATTGCTCTCGAGGGGCTAGATTTGTAGCACCTCTACCAAACCATCAAACGTTGTCTGCCTTTCCCCCCAGCTGGGGGCCAAGAAAGGCCTGGGTGCCCAGAAGGTGAGCAGCAAGAGCTTCTCGGAGGTGGAGAAGCAGGCGCAGGTGGCGGAAAAGATGAGGGAGGAACAGCTGGCGGAGGCCAAGAAGAATTCTGAGGACTCCATGTAAGTCAAGAGTCTTTCATTGCATATATGTATTCTTGAAATGGTATTGCATTTCAGCATTGTGGATCAAGGAATTAGATTCTGTCACGTTGCGGCTCGTGTTTGGCTGATCATATAAGCCAATAGATTTTTTTTATATTGTGCGAGAACCACATTCCCGAGTTCGGTGACTGGTCCCTCCTTTCTCGCTGCTTTACCAGATATTTGAAACGTAAACAAATATAGTTTCCTCCATCTCTGCTTCCTCCCTCCGTTTCACAGCTGTTGTGATTTAACAAACATTGATAGCAAACAATGAACCATCACGGAGAAGTTGCCCTGATAAGATGGATATCAGTCTAATATCTAAATTTGGTCCTTCAGATGCAGGTGAATTGAAGTCAAATCAAATATTCTCGGCTCAGATGGCTGTGCCTGTTCTAAAAAATGGCACTACTATAGCTCTTAAAGTTTGATTTAAAAAAAAAAAAAAAAAAAAGACTGAACCAGATTGGATTTGCAATATAGATTGACTGTATTGCTGTACAGTTAAGTAATGGCCTTTTGAAGAGCTACTCATTAGACCTCAGAGTCAGACCTTGCACTTTAATCTGTCGAAGCGCACCACGAACATTCTATAAAACGTTGAGGACACGGTACATCATTAGTCGGTTGCCTTGTGTAACTGTGGGAATAACCAAAGAAAAGTTCCTCTCAAATGAATTTTTTCCAGCTCCAAAAACGTTGTTAAGGAATAAGGGAAATACCAGAGGATAAACACACAATGCGTGTTTATTTCAAAACATGCAGTGCGAATGATAAAGTGCATGGCAGGGGTTGACACTAAGGTTTCAAAAGCACTTGCCCATCGGGCAAGTACAGGTCAGCTTGCCCGAATGTAATGTTCACTTGCCCAAATTATAATCAGAATCGTGAACGGGCCTCTTTTTGCCAGGCACCCGGCCTGGTTTTGGGGGGGCTCAGAAAAATCATCCTAGCTCAGACTGAAGCTGAATGTTAGCTTCCACACATGTGTTTAAAAAATAACAAACTTCTCTTTGTTTACTTATTTATCGAGCGGTCACATCGTGCCATGAAGTGATTTCAGTCCACAGTTGCAAGCTATCGCCAAGTTATATGTAGACCTGCATGATTTGATGCAAATGTACATAACTAAATGTCAGAGGTAGGAGCAAAGATATGTCTTTTTTAACTATCAAGTTTCTTGTAGCTCTAACTGAATAATCACAATCGCGTTTCTAGTAGGGTTGTCAGTCACGATACTGGATTTTCTAACTTCAACACTATTCCTGGAAAAAGTTCGATATTCTATACCATTTTCGATATCAGGGGAAACGTTTTTTTCAGGAAAGAACATACCCAAAGTAAAGAGATTATATCTCCACAACTGCAAGGGCGATAATGTCATCTTTGGGCCAAAAGAAAGATTGTTGTGCAAGTGAAATATTCAATGGGGATAATACTTGGTTAAAGTGAATAAAGCCATGGAACACAGCATAAGTGGAAGATAACATTTCCACCTGTAATAATTATCAGTATCAGTTGGTCGTTATCAGTTGGGAGCGCTGTCTTACTATGAGACACAAATAAGGTAGATATCTTACAATTTTGACACTTGACACCTCTATTTAAAGTTCAGGGCAATCGAATGCACCAAGCCAAACACTCGCAAATAAATATTCGGCCACTAGATTGCCATACTTCATTTTTGGTTGTTAAAAGAAAAGGGGACGTTTCTTCTTAAGTTGTTATTTGCGAGTTTTAGTCACAGAATGATATGGTTTGGACTGTTGGAATAAGTGGAGGCTCAGCTTTCATGTAATACAGTAGTTTGTGAGGGTCCAATTTCGTGAAAAAGATCGCTATTGCTGTGCGCATGTGCACAGTTATGAAACACAAAACCGTGTTCTTGACTTTCCTTGATAATTTGCCTCAATCCAAAGTACTTCCAAACTGCACTCCTCCATCACTACTCCATTTAACTTCTACCTAAACCGTTCGCGGAGGTGCTGCACTTGAGATGCTAGCTGTGTTGGCTAACCTTTAGCGAATCACTGCCAGAGACCGCACTGCGAGTGAGTGACAGAAGGCGGGGCTATATTCGCACTGAAGCGATGCGTGTCTGTTAACTCGCTTTCCGAGAGAAGAGAAGACAATCAATTGCAAATACTTCTATTTTGTGTGGTTTTGCGGAACAAAAGGTTGTTCTGCAGTTTCTAAAAACATTTGAATAAATAGCTTTTATATTAACATCCACCCAAAATCCACTTGCCCGTTCGGGCAACCAGAAAAAATCTCAACTTGCCCAAACATTTTTTTTACTTGCCCCGGGCAAGCGGGCAACTGTTAGTGTCAACCCCTGCATGGTGTTAGAACATTAGTTATTCTTGCAACCGTAGTGGAGAAATCGAGACACCTTCCTTGGCACTGGTTCAGGCCCAACACCTCCACCCACCTGTTGATTGATTGGGCGTGTCGGTACAGCTGGTCTCATGCACGTCAGGCGAATACAAAGGGTATCGACCCGCACAATTGTTTTCAAATTCCTTAAACCTCTCTTTGTTCCTTGCTGCTTTTGTTCCACTTTGAAAGAGAAAGGTTAACCAACTGAACAAATGTAAGAAAAATAATCGAAGTATGGTTCTATAAATAGTTGGCTGTTGCCTGTTGTCTCCTTCTTTTTATTTTCATTTATTTATGTTCAATGTGTTAAAGGGCCACTGGATCAATACATTATATCCTGTTGGGGTAGTGGTAAAGAGTATTTAAATAATTTTGTTTTCAATGTACTGTATTTTTGGAAAATAGAGCAGTGGCTTGTATCCTGTATCTGGTTTTACTTAAACTTGGATCGCCATTAACTTCAATTAACCACAAACGCTTACTCAATCATCAGTTGACCCGCAACGCAGTGTTGTTGCGGCCCTAAGGAACATTATACAATTTCATGCCAGCATTAGGCAATAACACGCAGTATTTGGGTTGTTGGCAAAGACGTGTCAAAAAATAGCAGTTTCTACAGTGCATTACATGTGTGCCATGATATATTAAAAATAGTACATAGTACTTGGCACTTCCTTGACATATATATGGGGTCAAAGTTGATCGACTATGATTTGAAAGATGTCAATAAAATCACATCCTATAACCGATAGATGTCCTGCAGTGGCATGTCACATCTTTACGATCAACACGTTCAGAGCCTCCCACTCACACCCCTCTCAAAGCCGGGTTATGCTGAAGGCACGAACAGACTTGATGCCGTGCATTTGGCATTGCGTAGCATTGCCCCGGCCCCTCGCTCAAAGTGCTTAAAACCAGGAAATGTATTCAACATAAATTTGTAAGTGCTGCAAAATCATACTTCTCAATAACATGTCCGCGTCGCGATGCACCTTGACATGAAAAATCTCCCCATGTACTCCTCGCCCTTCTGCTTCCTTGAGTTTCTTTGTTTGCAGGCAACGCCCTACATCCATTGCAATGCCTTGGCTTTGAAAATGTTGTTTTTATTCATAAATTGCATAAACAACTCGTAAGGTAAATACTCCAATGACGTAGAATCAGTAGAGCCATTAGTAGCACAGATGTTAACAACATCTAATAATGCAGATTAAATTGGCAAGTTCCACAAACTTCTTTAAGAAACTCTTTCCCACGATAGCAAAGGGAGCCTCAATGTGTTAAACCGGTGGAACCGAAACTCAGGTAGTGGTATTTGTGGTTGAATTTTTATTTTATTTAAAATAAATACCCAACCCTGACAAGAATACTGCAGTGCATCGATGGTAACCACTAGGGCTGCTCGATTATGGAAAAAAATCATAATCACGATTATTTCTGTTAAGGTTGAACTCACGATTATTCCGACGATTGATTTTGAGTTTGAAAACATGATGTATTTATTCAGCATGTCTCTCCTAGAAACACTTTTTAACTGAGAACTTTAAAATTTCGTTTTAAAAAATAAAATAGTCCAATTAAAGGTTCAAATCAAATTAATATACAAAAATGTATCCAGCTGTTCTTTCTACACAACATTTAATAACAATAAATAAATAAATAAATCGAAAACTCGATTATATTAGTTTGTGATCGTTTGACGCTAAAATCGAAATCGAGATTGAAATTCGATTAATCGCCCAGCCCTAGTACCAACCCCTGATAACAATACCACAGTACAATCTAGTAGTGGGTCTAACTGGAGGAAAACTATGCTACACTTTTGTTTCGTTTTTTTAAGAAGATTATGTATAAGTGGTAAGCGTTTTGGCACAAACTGGCAGCCGCGCATCCTTCAGTGGATGAGGTGGGATACCGGCCCCCCCCGACACACTTAGGCCCAATCCCATTTCTACCCCTTACCCCTTCCCCTTCAAAACAAGGGGGAGGGGGAAGGGGAAGGAGTAGAAATGGGATTGGGCCTTACTCACTCAGTCACTATGTAGGGAGCTTTAAGTACCTGAAAGTGGAATTCATAAGCTTTGGGATTTCAAACTGTCAGCAGAGCACAAATAATGAAAGCACTATCCCACCCTAACCCAACACTGTTTGTATGCTTCCACCTGGTCCCTGGCTTCAGCGTGGCCTCCATGCGTCTGGCCTACAAGGAGCTGGAGATCGACCGGAAGATGGAGGACAAGAAGATCCAGAACATGGAGGGCAAGAAGAGGGAGCAGGCCGAGAGACTGGGCATGGGCATGGGCCACCGCAGGTGAGTTGAACGATGAGCCGGACCAGGTCGGGACGTCATTGAACGGCCTATTATGGACTTGGATACCTCAAAGCACCCACCCATTAGGTGACACTCCTCTCTGTTCATCGGAGAGGCGTCGATACATCCAGCAGCTATTATACAAAAGTACCTTGTGGACCTCAATCCCGTCCACTTGAGTGAGTGAGTGAGTGCCCGTGAGATATGGGTAGTGCTCAGAGGAGGCACGGATAATCAGACGGTGGTGGCTTCATGTGTTTACCCCCGTATGTTTCCAGTCGCCTAGTCTGGAGCACCGATTGGACGGAAAGGCAGTGTTTCCCCCAGCACTGTATGGTATTGTTGTTAAGGCGGGGCCTTAGCAACAATAGGGCCCCGCCTTGACTGCCAATGTATAAAAATAAAAATTATATATATATTATTTTATTTTTTTCAAATTCCAAATCGGCGCGCCTGAGCTTCCATTTTTTTCAAAGGCGAGCAGGATACCTTGTGCTCGTTTTACACTGAACGCAAGTTTTAGCCACTGGGGGACGATATGCAGGCTAGGGGAACTCATTAATGTTAGAAAACCTCAAAAAGGGAGATTTTCATGCCATGGGACCATTTTAAAGATTGAAAAATACTTGATAGATGAGAGGTTCCTTGTGTACCACATAACGTCATAGTTAATAATGGTTGGTTATTGGTTCAAAAAATAAATTACCAACCAACCTACCTGCATGCTCTCGCGTTCTCTTGCGCACAAAGCCTTCATGGCCCGGCCGGAAACCGCAGACCTTTATGGCCTCACCCGTGCTCACTCACCTCAAGTGCCACAAATCAAACTGGCCTCATACATACCGAAACCCCTCCGCTGATGTGTGTTCTAAGAACCAAATACAATCTAAATGTGACCTCTGTCTTCACAACTATTAATTGAGCTTTCATTTACAAACGATGCCTTCTGCATGTGGAGGTGGTTATTACTTCAAATTACTCAAGTTAATCTCGAAAAGTACCGACAACATAAATCACGTGTGATTTATACATTTCACCTCCATGGCCACTAGAGGTCGTCATCCAAGGAACGATGCATATTAAAATCTAAATGTGATCTCTGTCTTCACATGTATAGTCATATAGTTGCCATAGCAGAAGTATATGATTTATCATATACTTAGGACGGATTGTTGGTTGATTGGGCAGTTTTTAGTCTGTTTGTGCTGGAAATTGCCATCAGAACATCTCAGATATTCTATATTTTATCTCAAATTATTCAAACTTGATCACATTAGCTTTTTTTTTAAATTCCTCACTTTGTTTCATGTTTACACTGTTTACTCATTTAGACTCTGTTCAAATCCCTTCACTTGATTTAAGCCATTTTACATTTCTTTACGTTTTAAACTATGTGGCTTTATTAAAACATACTTTCAACTTCACTTTGCGTTTATCTTTATTTGGCCTACCTTGTGACAGTGAGACGTTATTTACGATTTATGTGCTTCGTTGTGTGTTTACTGTGGCATCTTTCTTGGGCCAGCGCCATGACTCACTCTGTGATGTCGGAGATGCAGGTGATCGAACAGGAAACTCCTGTGGGGATCAAGTCTTCCACACGCTACAAACTGGACCTGTTTGACGAGCCGGGCTTCACATCTGGTCCCCCTAAGTATGCTTCAACCCCTTTTTGTTCCTTTCACCAGATTAGGTTCTTGTTGTTGAATACAATGTGCTATAGTATTTCAGATAAGATGTTGCTGGTGGTGACCCACTGTCTGTAGGCTGTTTGGAAAAGAAAATGGATTGAATATGAAGTTTACCTAGAATGCGTTTCGTCCTAACGAACTGCGAGAGTGTGCCCGCTAAAATGCTGATGTCGACGCTGACGTCGGCGCTGCCTGAACGTTGTAAAAAAATGTCTAATTTGGCGGGTGGAAAAAACCCAATCTGGCAACACTGCCTGGACGTCCGTCTCTAACCCCTCGTGTACTCAAACAACAGCTCTTAAATCTCACCTACAGTGGCTAAAAGTGTGTGTGTGTGTGTGTGTGTGTGTGTGTGTGTGTGTGTGTGTGTGTGTGTGTGTGTGTGTGTGTGTGTGTGTGTGTGTGTGTGTGTGTGTGTGTGTGTGTGTGTGTGTGTGTGTGTGTGGATACAAGGACAACCCGTTTACCGTCGGAGACAGTTTTGGGTCCGCTGGGACACTGATGGAGGTACAGCCTCCTTTAGCGCCTCCTGGGCTCTAGACAAAGAGGAGCCCAAAGAAGAGGTCACCATTTCAAGCATCCAGCCCATAGGAGAGAGGTACCTGCTTATTGACCCTCTCTGTTGATGATAGATTATTGGAGGACTCTTGCATTCCTGGGCATGGATTTGTGATTAAATCCTTTTTTTGTTTTTACTTCTCCCTCTATTCTTTTTGGAGTTAATCGGATTATTGGGCAACATGCATGCCTTCCCATTCACAAATTCCAGGGAAAACAACTGTAGATCCTCCTTTATTTTTACGGGTGCCAGTAGTGAAGGGGTGTGTGTATGTTCTGCATGCCTCCAGGCTCCCCAGCAGGAGGAAAGCGGAGGTGTCCGTGCCTGTGGCCGAGTCCAGCGAGGCTCGACAGAAGTTTGCCAACGCCAAGGCCATCTCCTCAGACATGTTCTTCGGCCGGGAGAGCAGTGCGGACATGAGGAACCTAGGCCACAACCTTATTGAGTTTGATTTACTCATTCATTTATTTATAATGGCCATCCATAGAAGGCCTGTTTCAGACATGAGATGGATCCACTAAAGTCTAGGAGGCTTCATTATGACAAATCCCATTATTCCCACTAGTAAGGCCAGCCATGCGTAGCCGGCTACTGTTGTCCACTCATTTGATGTTGTTCTTCTCAGTATGATACCAAGACAAGACTGGAGAGCATGTCTGGAAACAGTGCCATCAGCTCAGCTGACCTGTTTGGAGAGAACTCGGACCGCTCAGCAGGTAACTCATTGTTTTAAATCGTTCAATATTAAATGGCGGTGGTGTATCTGTGTCAAGTGTCCTTTATTATGTCCATGGTGGAGTCAGAGTCAGCGTTGAAGGAGAGGGGGTAGGACCATTTGAGTTGTGTATTTTCAAAATCTGCTGGCGTTTCGCAAATCGCGTACCCAACCTTTAAGTCATTGTTTAGGGGTAGTATACATTATACAACCCGATATCACGCGATTTTGTGTCCATGCTCAAAATTAATCAATTGAATTGTGTGACATGATTGTCTGACCTTTTTCATGCTACACAGCATGACATTTAAACCAAAAATCTCAATTAAGTATTTCAATTGCGATATTTTCTTAGACCTGAGAAGGGTTGTGCGCAGATAGTACAGTGCACCCTCTAGTTATAATTACATCGAAACAACAAACGCAATAAACTTAAAGGGTAAATGCTGTGTATTATAGATACTCAGATTTCTGCAGCAGACCTCAGAAATGGAAACTAACCACGTCCCTTATGACGAAATATAGACTATATTCGTGCTGGACTAAACAAAATGTAAACCCATGCATTTTGAGCGGGATAGTTTCTCCGACTTTTTTGTGCTACATGGAACAACATTTAAAACCCATGCATTTTGAATGGAAGATTTTCTTCGACTTCAGAAGGGGCGGGGGGATTCACAGAAAGTTCAGTGCGCCAACTGCTTTGATATCAAAACTAAAAGTGAAAAGGTTGTGAAGGGGTTTGGACACATTTTGACCAATCCAATATATCTATGTATATCTATCGATATCCAACTTGTTTCAAGCAGAGAGGGGAATAGAAGAGTAGAGAGAGAGAGAGAGAGAGAGAGAGAGAGAGAGACAGAGACAGAGAGAGAGAGAGAGAGAGAGAGAGAGAGAGAGAGAGAGAGAGAGAGAGAGAGAGAGAGAGAGAGAGAGAGAGAGAGAGACAGAAGGGGTGTGCGCAGATAGTACAGTGCATCTTCTAGTTATATATACGTCAAAACAACAAATGCAACATAGGGTAAATGCTGTGTATTATACTCCGATTTTTCATTTTTTTGTAGCAGACCTCCTCAAGAACTAAAATACTCAATGCACACTCAGGATGAGGAAAGACCTCTCATACATGATAAATTAATAAATTGTTTTGAATAACCTGCCTCGTTAAATAAATTAGTTAGCCTTTTTGCTTTCACAAATAGGTTATTGGCTGTGTCACTACCAAATCTGTCCATGCGCATCTCTCGGAGTCAAGTTGATTACAAAAGTTATCACATCCCAGCGTCCCGCATCTGTCACAGGAATCTAGAATCAATATGTTTAGGGCATGTTCAGAATATTGTGTTCATTTAAAATGTTCATGTATTAAATAAAGGACATATGCGTTCATGGTACAGAAAATGAAATAATGGCTATACGGCAAACAAGAGCATATGGATCTATATGATATCTGGGGGGCGGGGGAATTCCAGACAAAAATGGAGCTCATGCTCTACATGTTTGAAAGAAATGTTGTGTAATCAAATATATCATTACTGTTATTTCAGAACAGAATATACCCCGATTATAGTCCCTCAAATCCCCCAGATAAGCCTGAAAAACGCTATGAGCAGTTGGCTAACTAAACATCATATACAATCACTGAACAAAGATTATGACAATAAAAGGCCCATTAGAACTGTTATCAAAACGCATTTTGATGCAGAAACAATGTTAATATTGTATTTTCCACAGATCAAATGAATGTCATCCATGTTTGGTTTTTAGCGAGAGCAGTGTCCATAGCAACCACCATACCACCACGTATCCATAACTAGAGGGTGCACTGCGCATCCCCCCCCCCCCCCCCCTTCTGAAGTCAAAAATCTCCCCATTGAAATGCATGGGTTTACATTTCCTCTGTGTAGCACGAAAAAGTCAGAGAACCTTCCATTCAAAATGCGTGGGTTTACATGTCGTTCTGTGTGGCACGAAGAAGGTCTGAAAAAACGCTCCAATTCAAAATGCATTGGTTTACATTTCGTTCAAAAAAAGTCTGACAATCATGCTCTGGGACAAGATTCAATAGACACATTATCATAAGCATGAGCACGAAATCGCATGATACCGGGTTGCTATAGAGTTGTTACCCCTATATACTACTATCTATACTACCTAGCTTTGTCCAAGGAATACTTGTACTATAGGTATTGCTTGGAAAAACACATACACAAACCTACTTACATTTCCTTCCAAATGTGTGTTTTACTTAGGACAATGGTAACTTCCTATTTTTTAAGAATCTTTGAGCTCCAGTCTTTTAAATTTGTTGGAGACTTTGATCAGGTAAACAAAGTCTTTTTTTTCCATCTATTAAGTATTAAGTCTCTTAAAAAATCTATAATATTCTGAGCCACTTTTTCCACTTCCCCTTTCAATGCACCGCGACCCCCTGCCTGCACACGTCCTCACATAGCCTTCCTACAATCCCTTGCCCCATGCAAACACACATCCAATACAAAGTGAATGGTAGGCGGCCTCGAGTGTGGCACACATGGCCTCGAGTGCCACACTCTAGGCCACGTGTTTGGTGGGGCCGAGGAGGAACAAGGCAATTACAGAGCCAATTAATATTTTTCTCTCATCAACACGAGAATCATGACGTTTTTATTTACCAAAGTTGATGTGCTGGTCATATTTCATATTTTTGTTTGCGTTACCTTCTGTATCAGGTAAATCAGTGCAATTAATGTATATTGAAAAATATATATCAGGAGAATTGAGATCCCATTTCTAAATAAGAAAATCGTTTTATACTTTCTTTCTTTTCAGAATCATGCAGTCCTAGTTCTTACCTTGACGATGTTGTCATGGTCGAGGCGACGGATGATTTTAATTTCCCGGAGGGCGTGCTTGACGCTCTGGGGGTCGGTAAGGACAATCTTCTTGACCGCAACACATTTGTCACATGCAGTGTCTACGGCGCAAAACACTAGGCCATTACCTCCATAGCCTAGGGGCTTTAGGTCCATGTAGCGAGGACCAATGTCAAAGCCATGTATGTTCATCAGGGACTCACACTTTTCAGCCATTTTGTGTTATGAGCTTTAACCACTCCCTAGTCACTAACTTTAATCAAGACCAGAGTTTAAGTCCAATGAAAAAAATGTAATAATGTGGCTTTCTGTATTCCTATTTGGATGTAAATAAAATACCTTGCAGAGGTGATATGCTTCCCCGTAAGGCCTACAACCCAAATACAGGAGATTAATCTATGGTCAATCGTCTTGCCATTGTATTAAAAAGGGAAGCAATGTTTACGTCCAGTTAGGCAAAAAAAAACGTATCGTTACAAAATAAACTTCTAACAACAGCAATGTAGTGGAATTTGAGAAAATGTAATGTTGAGTGCATCCTCAAAGGGCAGATACGTTGACAGTGGGACTGGTCCTGAGCTGTTTCATACTAGCGTGCCAAAAGGGCAATGTTCCAGGACTTTATAAAAAAAAATCCTTGCAGTTCGCCTAACTTGTCTGTATATCTGAAATGTGTTCGACCTTAAGTTTTCCAAGTCTTTCCACCCTCAATGATCAGGTGGCTCAAGCTCACCACAGTCGCAGTCGAAACTATCCTCCATTTCAGTAGAGCATTACCTGAAACACAAAGGGGAATACATTGGAGAAAAACTATTAAGAAATTGGCGGTGTTAAGTCTCTGAAAAGTCCAAAACACTTTTAATATCGCGATTGGGTTGCATTGCTCATTGGTTGAGAAAATCCAAAAGAGGACGGAAAATATATACAACTCCTCCTACATGTTTTAGTTATATATCCTGTATTTGGTGTTTAATATCGTGCTTGAATACCATAATAGTAAGTGAAGCACAAAGAGACACAGGCACCGGAGCTTTACCGGCTCTCTCGCATAGTAAACCCCTGAAGAACACATCATGGAGCAACTCGCAAGCCCCTCCCCCGCTCCATTACGGTGTTGCTAGTCCGGTTTCAAAGTATCGGTGAAATTCGAATTAACAATACACACAAGTTCCAACTTTGGGTCCAGATCATGTATAACCGGCCGAAATTGTTGGTAATTAAAGAAGTAGTTAGTTCAACCTGTAATAAGGAGCGCGGCAATGACGCTGTGTAACTACACAGGGATAGCCTGGAATGGAGGCATATTAGCAACATTTCTCCCTTCTATTAGTTGAGGTGTAGAAAATAGCCAATTGCACTCAATCGTAGTGGCTTACTAATATCGAAACAACGCTCATGGACAAACTACAGAACTGATAGCGGGTAGAAACACATAAAATAAGCAGCTCCAAGTCTCGAACAAAGGGGTCGGCTGTTAGCAAGGTTAGCATAGCAGACTACGTGGTCGCTCCTCCTCTAAATAGCAGCAGACGATCGTCCACAAATGGAGCAAAAAACAAACCACAAACGTCCGCTTCGCCGTATTAAACATGATTGTACCCCCGGAATAAATATCAAAAACACTTACAGTACACAATTTTTGGATCGGATAGATGATCATACTCAGTAGAGGTTTGAATGTGCTCCCCGCGTATATGCTGTAATCGTCATTCAGACTGTTAGCGCTTTAGGAGGCGCTGTTTGCGTCAGTAAGATAGGAGCAGAGCTTGGGGACAATCGGAGAGCGACAAAGCTGGGGGGAATATATAGCAGAAACAGCTCAATATTTAACCAACCAAAAAATAACAGAAAACGTAATAAAAGTAACGACAGATAACACGCGGATATATAATTAGAATTTGTATTTTGAATAGCTTAAGTTACATATTTCGATGTCTTTATCGACAAAACTAAATAATACCAAATCAAAGGAGCACGTTGGTTTGACAGGTGATGAACGACGGATTCGGCACAATTAAAACCAAACACAGTCTTGTATGCCGTGATCAGAAGTAATGACCCTCAAACGGGAACAAGGTTCTTAATGTGTTTGTTGTAATAATCATTGTTGTATAAGGTATCGATGCTAAAAGCACGGACAACGCGTATGTAAAAAAAAAAACTGTCCAAAAATACTGGAATATCCCTTCGTTCCCCTACTAATGGCATGTGTATTATTATCTCTGTTTGGTTCTTCTTTGCACATATTTGCTTATAATCATATACAGTAGGCTTTGTCTATCCCTGCCTATAAATGCCTTTGCATTCAGATAACTCCTCCGAGTAGGTATTTCTGGAATGAGGATTTAGAAATTCCATTGGAAATCGACATGAGAAAGTCCTGCTTTTGTCATTTCTCTTCACGCTGCATAGACCTTAAAATCCACAGACTCAGCTGAACAAACACATTAACGCTCTCGCGTCGGGTTAGATATTAATATTAATCAGTAGGACATCATGTCCACGTTGAAGAACTACAGAAACCACCTAGACTGGATACCCCCAGCCCATCTGCCGGCGATGGGCTGGTGGGTTGTCTATAATGTGTCTATTATGCTTTTATGAGTTACTAGGTGGTGCTTGGTCATGGTATTTTGATTGCCGATGGCAAGATACTTTTCATGTGCAGGGCTCTCAAGTTTTGAACCTCGTTCAGAAAGAGATTTTGTCGGCGGCGGCAGGGGTGGGGACCGGTGGGGATGGGGGTCTGATCTGATAAATGACTCAACAATTCATACAAACAAAAATATTTATTTTATTCAGCATTTCTTAGTGTGTGTGTGTGCGTGCGTGCGTGCGTGCGTGCGTGCGTGCGTGCGTGCGTGCGTGCGTGCGTGCGTGCGTGTGTGCGTGTGTGCGTGTGTGTGTGTGTGTGTGTGTGCGTGCGTGCGTGTGTGTGTGAAATAATAGTTGATGTTGTTTATGGTGGCATGTTTTGAGGCCTTCAGCAGGCGGCTGGCGGCTACCATCTCAAACACTGTGGTTCCAGGCCAGCCATTTTTACTGTCATGATGGATGACAGAGTTCCATTTAGCGTCAAGCTGTTTTGGTCTTAAGTCCGACCATGGAGAACCCTCTCAGCGTCTGCATTTGAATGGGTGAGCATTACAACTAATGCAGCTATCTTTGAAAGCCTCCCACACTGGCTCAAACCGATCACCCTTGAACAAAAGTGAACCAAAGGCCTCTATTTCCCAAATGCTTTGCTTTTATTATTTTAATGAATTATGTTTGGTGCCAAATATTTCTCCTAAATACAGTGCACCCTCTAGTTATGTATTTGTCAAAACAACAAATGCATCAAAGTATAAATGTAGTGTTTTAGGGATACTCCGATCAGTTGCGGATCTAGTTTTTTTTAAATTTTTATAATTTTGCATTTTTGCAGAGACTTTATAGATTTATGTCAGGCTCTTATGTCAACATTTGGTGAACAGATGCCCTCTAATATTGTGGAACTCACAAAGATCATTGAACCATTCAAAGAGGTATTCAATGAGCTGTTCAAGTTATGCAAAGGTACCATTGCCATACCTGTGAGTACAGCTCCCTGTGAACGAAGCATTTCCACACTCAGACTGGTCAAGACCTACCTTAAATCTACCATGGATGATGTTCAACTCAGCAATCTAGGAGTTTTAAGCGTAGAGTTAAGATGAGCAAAAGCCCTGGATTTTGGTGATTTTGTGAATCGCTTTGTTACAAACCACAATAATCAAAGAATTCGGCTTTTATAAGATGAATCTATGGCAAGTTAATGTCTTTTGTATCTGTAAGAGGCCGGGATTCAAAAGTTTAAAAAATAATGTTTTTGCAATTGTGTAATTTATTTTCTGATAAATGCACTGCATTTTCACTTTTTACCATTACAGTGTTAGATCAGAAGGTCGAGTTAGTGTTTTTTTTAAACAGGTGAGACCAACTTGCACTTGTTGTCTTAGTTCCATCCATACACATGAAGTGTGTAAGTGGCCTTTAGAAGTGAGACATTTAAAATGAGTCAGAATGTTTTTGATGATGAGTCTCTGATGATGTTTTTGAATAAAAACAAAATAACTCATAGCTGCAAGAAATTTATAAAGAAAAACTGTATTTGACAATAACACCACTGTCTGAGTTAATATTATGATGTAGAGTTACAGCGTGTACATGGCTTAAATATTCACTACATTTGAAAATGCCTGATATCATATGTAGATTTATGTTCCACCCCAAAATAATCTCTGGTCTCACCCTGGCCACCACACTGAAAGTGTTCTAGCTCCGCTAGTACACAATGAATATAGACTTTTCCTTTTTAATGCTTTTCAGAGCGAGAGAATCACTTTTTGACCAAAAATGTGTTTCTGACCTTAAACGTTGTGTCTTGTGTTCAAATGTGCTTCACTCCCAAATGTTGGTAGGCCTATATGGTCTATACACCCTGGTCAAGTTTAGTAACAGGTTTCCATCGAAAGGGCGAGAGCCAGAGGGAAATAATCTATTTTTGACCAACATGTGTTTCTAACCATAACCGTTGCGTCTTCTTATCAAATCGATGGTTGTTTTGCCCCCAGGTGTAAATGTGGGGCAGTCGTGTTAGGGAGACGTAACCTAACGTTGAAGGGGATGTTCTGCCCCCAGGTGTCCACCTGGGGGGCAGTAGGGTTAGGGGTAGTTAGGTAACCCTATATTGACAGTGATATTCTGGCCGCAGTTGTTGGGGGCAGATTGTGTGTATCTTTTGCGTCTTATGTTCAAAAATGGTGCTTCACTTCCAGAGTTTTGTATCAGGTCTAATCCTTGGCAAGATTAGCAACATCTTTGCCTTGAAACGGAAAGAAATATATTAATATATATGTTTTATATATTTTTATAATTTTTGCCAAACAATGTGTTTCTCAAATTAAACGTTGCTTCTTGTGTTCAAATTGATATTGCTTTACTTCCAGATGTTAGTATTAGGTCAATGCAACCCATGGCAAGCTTAGTAACACTTTTGCAGCCAAAGGGAAATAAATATTAACTTAAAATCTGTTCATTTACCTTGACAGCGGTCAATTATACTGGCCAATGGTGATTTGCCGGAAGTTGTGAAGTGTCCATGCAAGTGAACGGAGCATAAACAAAAAAAATGGACAGCTGAACGTTGGGAAGACCCATGCAAGTGAATGGAGCAGTGTAAAGCATTGAGAAGAGCCGTGTAATAATCCATAATAATGTAAGGTTTAGAAGTTAAATATTTGAAAGTTGTAGAATAAATTAATATAATTTATATTGGAGTTAATTTGCTAGAAATGTACTTACAATTTTTAGTCAGTTAATCATTTACACATTTATGTTACACAATTATTACATATTTACATGTTTACATATTTAACACAGTCAGGATTATTCTGTTGAATCTGCCTCTCTGATTCCCTCACGTTTACCTCAGTCTAAATTCTAGCTTCTGATTGGTTAGTTCAGTCAAGTGATGGTTCCGAACAAGGAAGTGTTTGAAAATAGATTAACGGCGATATTTTTTTTATCGCACGATAAAAGTTTCGCGTTAACACAGCCGTTAACGCCGATAACGGCCCACCACTAATATATAAATATATATATATATATATATATATATACATACAGTGGTTAAATTGGGATTTTCTATGTGGGGGGGCTCTGATCCGGAGGGGCCGCCGCTCCCCATACGCAGAGTACGCAGAGCCAAAATTAAGGTTGCAAAAAAAAAAGTCCATGATAGTCGTTATATTAGTACATTAAAGAAATTATATAAATTTGTTATGAACAAGCCCACCGTTGTTTTTTTCTTAATTGTGTACCCTATTACTCAATTTGGGCAAATTCGATGTGTTGACCTATACCCCCCCCCCCCCTCCTTCCCTGAAATGGTACACAGTCTTCAGTTCAACTCACCGTTTCCCAATTATACCCATATCATGTGACATATGACCTGCCATTAATCAGAAGAAGAAGATACCAGTATCAAGCTGAATTTAAACGGTACCAAAACGAAAAGAAGAAGTATTTGAACGGTGCCAAGTAAGAGCAACATGAATCTGGCACTGAAAAAGAGAAAGAAAAGGATGACGCCCGCCTCACCTCCTCTGCCCTCAGTGTCCTCATCTCTGCCCTGTCCATCCTCAGCTCCTCTGCCCTCAGTGTCCTCATCTCTGCCCTGTCCATCCTCAGCTCCTCTGCCCTCAGTGTCCTCATCTCTGCCCTGTCCATCCTAAGCTCCTCTGCCCGGTCCATCCTCAGCTCCTCTGCCCTGTCCCGCCTCACCTCCTCTGCCCTCAGTGTCCTCATCTCTGCCCTGTCCATCCTCAGCTCCTCTGCCCGGTCCATCCTCAGCTCCTCTGCCCTGTCCAGCCTCATCTCCTCTGCCCTCAGCTCCATCCTCATCCCTGTTCTGTTCAACTCTGCATTTTTAGTTTAGTGGAGGAAGAGACAGCACTTAAGACATGACAGACACACTATCAGGATGAAAAGATCTAGCAACAAATCACAGCTTGGTTACAGTGACTTCTGCACACGGGCCTAGCTTAATTATTTCAAAATTATGTCTTGGATAGCAGCTGCCCACCTTTTGAAGAAATCTGTAAGCTTCCTCCTCTTTGTTCCACTCATGTTTACCTTTTATCTCTGAAATGTTCACTTGTTGACTTTCACCCTAAGTTAAGAAGTAGATAGAATGTATTTTAAAATGGTTCATATTATATAACGTTCTTTAAATAAAACACTTTTGAATGAATGAATGAATGAAGCTATCTTTTTCTTAAAGGCTAGCCGATAGGCTACGTCACCATCATGTTAACGCGGGCTTTTAAATCTAACCTGTTGTGTAGCCTATATGCAAACATTAAATCACAGGACCTACTGTACTCACAAATAGCCTAGGCAATGCACTGCAATTCATAGATACAAATAAATTTGAAATTCATCCAGCTAGGAATGAGAAATGTGATTCGGAGATCGCATAGACTACTTGCTAAATCATTTAGAATTAGCAGCATTGTTCTTTTTAACTAGCGCTTGCCATTTGACATACCAGTAGCAGGCTATCCCTGCATGTCTAAGGTTAATTTTTCCTGCTTAATGAAAATGCAAGCCCATATCTAATGATATTAGCCTATTGGTGATGATCGACCTCTTTCAAAATACCGTGCACCTTTAATTTAGTTTCTCTTACCTCGCCATTCACCTGTCTACTACGATAATTATGTCTGATGATGACCGTTGATTTGACGTTGTGTTGTCTGATCTGGGGGGAGGAGGAGCTGCTGCGCAAATATCGTGCGCGATATGCCTACGTCTCAAACTTGCTCCAGATGTCTAGGCCAGCCTATCCCTACTCCATTATTTAGAATTGTGTTTTAAAACAACATAGATTTGCAATGGAAAAGTTGTAAATGAGTAGGACAACATTGCTCGTGATGGACTAGGCAGACTGCCAAAATCGGCTGGAGCTGATCTGCTGCGCAGAACTCCAGACCCGGCCGCTTATGTGCCGGGGCTCAGCCCCGGATAGCCCCGGCCCTATTTAACCTCTGTGTGTGTATTATCATGTTCTTCAAGGAAAGAGGGGTCGAATCCAAAGGAATAGCTTTAAAGAGATACTTTATTTGTATAAAGTATTTTCGGTATGGTAAACTGATGCTCTGAAGATAAGAGAGATTGAAGATGTGCCTTAGCACGTGCGAGAGTGTTCTCCTAGCTGGTCTAAGACTTTAGCCCACGAATGTCCTAGCGCTGCCTGGAGAGTTCTGTTGTCTTCAAGATGTGGAGGCTTTCTTATGGACTCGGAGGACCGGAAGACTTGGAGAAAACCGGTGGGACGTAATCCTCGGTTTCCTCGCTTGGTCTGTGGTGCTGCCCTCTGTGGATAAAGTATCTATTGCAGCCTTCAGTAAGGCTCCCCTTGTGGCTATGTATGGTATTTACGGCTAATAAGTTTGGTCTTCATTAAGTCTATGTGTGGGTAGCTTAGATTCTTAAAATACGTAACAGTCCCTCCTTGGTCATCTCAGATGACCATACAATAATATTTTAAATCATAAACACCATTTACCACACCGAAAACAGTCAAATTAGGATCAACACCATCTACCGTTGTGGAAAACTCTTGAATAGAGGGGAAAAACCACAACGGGCTCATAATACTGAAATGGCATCCACCTTGTGGGTCTCATTGGAAATACAGGTCATTATTTAACAATACAACAATGAACATAAATCTTGTTATCATAAAATCACATGGCCAAATATCACACAAACAAAACCACTCATAGAAATCCTGAGCTAATACTTTTGGTTATGTGCTACAAGGCCATACAACTTTCATCATGTGTAAAAGTAAAGTAAAAATTGGTAGACATAATACAATTTTAAAATTTCAAAATAATTGACAAGCTATCATGGATTTGGGGGGGTTCAGGTGATCTTCGTGTATTGGTGCGCCGGTTCATGTGGGTGGTTTGGGAATAGATTTGGGGGGTTCAGGTGATCTTCGTGTTTTGGTGCGCCGGTTCATGTGGGTGGTTTTGGGCTTGTTATTATTGCAGTCATTGTTTTTTCTGTCGCCGTCTGGCCTGTAATTCATGAACCCAAGACTCGTCCCTCCTTGTCAAGGGCTCAACTCAGAGGGGTTACTCCTACATCATGGGAGCCTTCAAACAGGTTCTCCGTCGTCGTCGTGTCAGTAACAGGTGGCCTGTAAAACAATCGCCTCAAAGAAGATCAACTGTACCATTATTAATGCAGCGATTCAGAAATAACGAGTTGTACTCATAACCAAACAATACTATATAATAACAAGCACAACTCGTCTTGGTGGTTCAATAATTAATTATTCAAGTAAATCCAGGATATTGATTATCTTAGATACAGGTGCTACAAATGGTGGCATTTTATTCTATATATTGTAATTGGATAGGTTCAGGCTCCTCAGGTGGTATCTCATTCAAGTTCAACGGATTATATCTGATTCCTACGTAAGCATGAATATCACCTGGCACTTTTGTGGCGCCCAATGCTGTGGTGATCAGCCGATTCAGTAGCCCTCGTGCGCAGGGAATACAACAGCAGCCGACAACAATTAACACGGCTACTGCCATTATTCCCGCGATGAGTACTGACTGGATCATACCTCTCCACTTACCAAACAGGTTCTCCATCCATCCAGCTATTGGGTCACCAATACCGGAGTTCTCGGCCAACTCCAACTTGAGGGATTGCAGTCCAGCCAATGCCCTGGCCACGGACCCATCTGGTGCTGTGTTATTGGGGATAAATGTACAACATGTTGTCCCTATCATCCCGCACACCCCTCCTCGTTCTGCTAATAACATATCTAAAGCTAGCCTATTCTGATAGGTCATCCGGGAGGTGGCATCCAATTGTTCGGACAGTCCTTTGACTGCCTCTTCTGTAAAATTAACAAACCGTTGTTGATTATAGTATATGTAATTTATCCAGTCAACATTTTTATTAATAGTAGACCACCAAAATAGAACTGATTCAAATCCTGCCGCTACCTGATTCCGGGCTTTATGTTCGTTGGGGACCCCTCGTGGTACTCCTATTGCGTCTATGTATATGTTTTTATCAAAACTACCCGGGACTGGTGCATACTCTCGTTTCCGACGGGTCAAGTCCGGGAGACCACCGTTGCTGGATAATGTGAGATCCATCACCGTCTTGCTATCGGGTAAAATGTAGATGGGCATTATTAACTGTATGATTGCGCATGTTCCTGAGAATTCAAAGGGGAGAACTCCCCTGAGGATCAGACCTCCACAGAACCACCATATATCACTACGGGCACGGGTCATATTGGACAACAATTTTATCTCTCTAGTGGTGTTACAAGAGTCAAGAGGAAATGATCCCACCTTTCTCCCTGTTCCCCTTCCTGTGATACAATGATAGTCCGGAGTTAAATTAACTTCAAATCTTGGGGGTAAAGATCTAATCGGGGTCTGAGGATACATGTTATTTAGTTTGGATTTTATTGCAATTGTGCACCCTGGGATGTGGCCGTCCACGAATAATTCCAATAGACAAACAAAACCTTGCGGTGAATTATGCGGGGTGATTCTAGCGGGGGCTGTGGTCAAGGAGGGGCGGCCGGCGGCACAGATAATGCAGTTGGTCTTACCCTGGGCTCGGGCCGTGTAGTTCATCCATTTTAACCACATGTTCTGATCAAGCTCACCCGTCTTTACCTCCCAATATTCTTCGTGCGTCCCTCCATTTGGGTGCACTACCGGGGGTGGTGAGAGATGAGGCGCTCCTAAGGAATCATACGTCCCTCTAGATGGAAATTTATTGGGACCGCATGCAACTCCTGATAGATGGATAACTACCTTTAGGTCCTCCCCATAAGTATCCGCCCTTAACGTTAGAAAAACCAGGCCTTTGTCTGTCTTATGAGATCTGTTTTCGGGAATGAGTAAATCTGCCCTTAACTTTATGAATATTGACTCTCCCTTGACTGCTAGACCATTATTGCTCCAGACTTCTTTATAGCCATATAATCTTCTGGTAAGGGAGATTCCCTTTTGGATTTCCTTGTAGTTGGACCTCAGGGGATAATAGCCCTCCTTGTACCCAGGATGGGTAAGCCACGATGTCTGAAACCACGCCTCGCAGGAATAATCTCTCATGTAGCTACCGTCTCGTCTGGTGCTTACGCACATGTACTTTTCTGCCTGGTAGACCCGGTCCTTCCTGGTCCCACAGGGCAGTATATCACAAAAATTCAGCTCAAAGATACTTTCTATCCCTCGACAGTACCTTAACGAGACCTGACCTGTTGTTGTTGGTTTAGGCGGTGGGTACCTGGCGATGTTGTCTCCCGCTCCTTCTTGGAACAGGACTACCAGAAGGAATCCTACCAGGTACTTTCCCAAGGGCACGCTGTGGCCCATCGTCTTGGGATGAGGAGTGTTTGTCCTTGGCTTGGAGTGCAGCTAGGTCGGTCAGGGTCTCAGTCCACGATCTGCCAGGAGTATCTGCTTTGCGGCACCGGCTCAGGTGGTGCCACTGGGCCCCACGTCGGTCCTCTACAGAAACAGAAAAGGGTTTGGCCAAGAATACCTTGTATGGCCCCTTCCACCGGTCTTCTAGGTCTTTCGATGGTGTTTTTTCACCCAGATCCACTCGCCAGGTGTCACCGACGTTGGTGAAGGATTCTCTGGATCGGACGGCTTCTGGTCTGTGATCTGTCTTGCTACACAACTTTCAATCCTTGATTTAATATTCACACTACATCCCTCCTTGCGCATTGCTTCAGCCATGCGCATTAAAATTAACCAATCCTAACCATTTCTTATTTTGGTATTTTGGACCTCGTCAGGTCTGTTGAACTATGCATTTCTACCGCTTGTCTTCAGGATCCTCTATTGGGGGGGACTCCTCTATTGGAGGTTATCCCAGAACTCTTCTAATAAGAATCCCCAGGCCTGGATAACCCCGGATTTCTGTGGACGAGCGGTATGCACGCTATGGACAACTTTAAAGGCTAACCGTTCATGATGTGGAGTCTAGCTATTTTAAGATCACTGTGTAACTGCCGTACAGGGATCTGGTTGATGCAAGACCTCTGGGTTGGTGCCCTTTTGTAGGCTTCTAGTTTCTGGAATCCGGCTTTCCTAATTGTCGAATACAAGATAATGCATTCATATTGTGGTACGATATTATATCTATTACAATCGCTCCAACGGAGGCAATAGTTGACCTTTGAACATTTCACGCAGTGTTTATTCGTATGTAGTAGCTGATTATAGCAGAATTTAAGCCATGTAGATTTAATATTCGCAAAAAACGTATTGTAATTGTGTCTACCGCAGTTGAGCTAACTCCCTCCTTGGGCACCGTTTAAAACCATGTGCACCATTTATTAATTCAACATATTATTCTAGCAGTTGAACCCCGTGTCTATTTGAACCAGCCTGGTTCTCTACCTGTCTTGCTATACAAAACGCATGTTGAATAGACAGAAGTGCTCAGCAACCTGAAAAAATAATTACTGTCAGTGTTTGGCATTCGTTCTTATACTGCCATTTCCTGGAGAGAGAAAGAATTAAGATCAATGCAGAGAAGTAAAAGGATGAGTGTTTGGCAACTATAATGCTTGTGTTGCCACCTCCTAAAGAGAAAAGAGAATTAATATTTTATACACAGAAGTAAAATGATGATGATGGGCAACTGATCGTTGTGTTGTCACTCCCTGATTAGGAAAGAGAATATTTGTAGTAATGTTAACGATTAAAATGATGAATGTCGGGCATCCATTACTGCTCGGGTTGCCAAGGCCTGACGAGAAAAGAGAACAAATTTATTACAAATGCAAGAGATCGGCTACTTGGAAAGTTGGGGGGACGTCTAGTTGGGACTAATAATAGTTATATACTTGTGGTACATTTGGAGATGTTGAGATGTAATTGGGAATAATCTCGTGTTAACGAGTAGGCGGCACTACCAAGAACTACAAATATGGCTGCGGTGCATACTACATACGTATCAGCCGACTACAGAAACTTCTGAGTTCTATCTGTCCGGCTGAACACTGTGGTACCTTATGGCATAAGGCTACCACTTAACCGCATTTTGCGCTCTCAGTACACTTTCTCCGCGCTGTGTGTACATGTATATATAAAAGTTATCGTTGTTAAAAATAGCGACACAGAGAGAGATGTGTCGTGTGAGAGGCTGGGGGGTGGTCTATATGATGAGGGTTTAGAGGGAGGAAGATTGGTGGTGGGGGATGGGGTTCATTAAGACAGTGGAGGAGGAGATTGGAACTCTCGTTAATGTTCTTTTGTGGCTCGATCTTCACAGAGACCGATAGTGGAGGACCTTACCTCGCACCCATAACCATGAACAATCGTTAACTACAAGTACTCAAAACGACGCCAGTGGGGCATTAAAGACAAATCTATTCTGTGGGGGGGGGTGGGAGATAGGGACTAAAGGATGGGGAAGGAATTTAAAGGGTGTGGTAGGGCCTACCTTTAGACAGGCAGGCAGACAGAGAGAAAGAGCGAGGAATTGGGAGTTACAAGATTGTACAACGTTAATTACTCTTCAATATTCCGTATTGAATCTGTGGAACAACCTTCCTGGTTGCCCAAAAGCAATATGTCTGTACAAACAAAGTGGAGAGAGAGTGAGTGAGTGAGTGAGTGAGTGAGTGAGTGAGGAAGAGGGAGCGGGGGAGAGAGAGCGAGAGAGATCTGCTATTCCAGGTCAGAGGTCATGCAGTCTTAACAAAAGACTGACCATTCAGACCCTACTGACTTGCAGGAGAGAGAGAGAGAGAGATGAGAGGGTGAGAGAGAGAGAGTGGGGGGGAGAGGGAGAGAGGGGGAGAGAGAGAGAGAGATCTGCTTTTGTCCCAGGTCAGAGATCATGCAGTCTTAACAAAAGACCTACCATTGCAGACCCTACCTATTTGCAGAAGAGAGAGAGAGTGAGTGAGTGAGTATCAAAGTGAGTGAGTGAGTGAGTGAGTGAGTGAGTGAGTGAGTGAGTGAGTGAGTGAGTGAGTGAGTGAGTGAGTGAGTGAGTGAGTGAGTGAGTGAGTGAGTGAGTGAGTGAGTGAGTGAGTGAGAGAGAGAGAGAGAGGAAGAGGGAGCGGGGGAGAGAGAGCGAGAGAGATCTGCTATTGTCCAGGTCAGAGGTCATGCAGTCTTAACAAAAGACAGACCATTCAGACCCTACTGACTTGTAGGAGAGAGAGAGATGAGAGAGATGAGAGGGTGAGAGAGAGGGGGGGGGAGAGGGAGAGAGGGGGAGAGGGGGAGAGAGAGAGAGACAGATCTGCTTTTGTCCCAGGTCAGAGATCATGCAGTCTTAACAAAAGACTTACCATTGCAGACCCTACCTATTTGCAGAAGAGAGAGAGTGAGTGAGTGAGTATCAAAGTGAGTGAGTGAGTGAGTGAGGAAGAGGAAGAGGGAGCGGGGGAGAGAGAGCGAGAGAGATCTGCTATTCCAGGTCAGAGGTCATGCAGTCTTAACAAAAGACTGACCATTCAGACCCTACTGACTTGCAGGAGAGAGAGAGAGAGATGAGAGGGTGAGAGAGAGAGAGTGGGGGGGAGAGGGAGAGAGGGGGAGAGAGAGAGAGAGAGAGATCTGCTTTTGTCCCAGGTCAGAGATCATGCAGTCTTAACAAAAGACTTACCATTGCAGACCCTACCTATTTGCAGAAGAGAGAGAGTGAGTGAGTGAGTATCAAAGTGAGTGAGTGAGTGAGTGAGTGAGTGAGTGAGAGAGAGAGAGAGGAAGAGGAAGAGGGAGCGGGGGAGAGAGAGCGAGAGAGATCTGCTATTGTCCAGGTCAGAGGTCATGCAGTCTTAACAAAAGACAGACCATTCAGACCCTACTGACTTG
The DNA here is from genome assembly GCF_026213295.1 of Gadus chalcogrammus. Taxonomy (NCBI): domain Eukaryota; kingdom Metazoa; phylum Chordata; class Actinopteri; order Gadiformes; family Gadidae; genus Gadus; species Gadus chalcogrammus. Next base: position 15,792,743 of record NC_079425.1, on the reverse strand, counting down.
TAGGAGAGAGAGAGATGAGAGAGATGAGAGGGTGAGAGAGAGGGGGGGGGAGAGGGAGAGAGGGGGAGAGGGGGAGAGAGAGAGAGACAGATCTGCTTTTGTCCCAGGTCAGAGATCATGCAGTCTTAACAAAAGACTTACCATTGCAGACCCTACCTATTTGCAGAAGAGAGAGAGTGAGTGAGTGAGTATCAAAGTGAGTGAGTGAGTGAGTGAGGAAGAGGAAGAGGGAGCGGGGGAGAGAGAGCGAGAGAGATGGTGAGTGAGTGAGAGAGAGGGGGAGGTTAGGTGGGGGTGGGGGTCGCGGCACAGGGGCTGCGAAGTACTAAGAGTGTTTGGGTTTTTCGGAATTCACAACTTATTTATCGATAAAGAAACTTTTCTTGATTTCTATCTGAACGACAAAAGGCTGTGATAACCTATTACCTATATCCAACACTTAAATGACCAAGCACACACTATTCGCACGTCGTGCTGTGAGTGTACCCGTCAATAAACCGTATTCAATGGGATGGGGACAGGGATCTGCAACAGGACCTGCGGAGAGGGTGGAGATAAGGTGGAGAAGTGAAAAAATAAAAAGGGGTGGGGGTCGCGGCACAGGGGCTATATCCAACACTTGAATGACCAAGCACACACTATTCGCACGTCGTGCTGTGAGTGTACCCGTCAATAAACAGTATTCAATGGGATGGGGACAGGGATCTGCAACAGGACCTGCGGAGAGGGTGGAGATAAGGTGGAGAAGTGAAAAAATAAAAAGGGGTGGGGGTCTTTTACTCCAGGACCTGCGGAGAGAGATCAAAGGGGTGTGAAGGGGGTTTACAATAGGATGTGGGGACGAGGACAGAAGGGTGGGGAGGGGGGGGTGAGTTTACGATAGGATATGGGGACAAAGGATGGGGAGAGGGGGGTGAGTTTACGACCAGATCTATAGAGACAGAGACAGAAGGGTTGGGGTTATCAAAGGGGTTTTCTAGGATATGGGAGAAAAAGTACAACAACTATTCGAGTTGTTCCAGTCCTACCGGACTGCGCAACCAGGCCACAAGATAGCACCGGCACCGAGAGATAGAGATCTGCTTTTGCCTAAGTCAGAGGTTATGCAGTCTTAACAAAAGACTGACCATTCATCTCCTACCGACTTGCAAGAGAGAGAGAGAGAGAGAGAGAGAGAGAGAGAGAGAGAGAGAGAGAGAGAGAGAGAGAGAGAGAGAGAGAGAGAGAGAGAGAGAGAGAGAGAGAGAGAGAGAGGAGAGAGAGAGAGAGAGAGAGAGAGAGAGAGAGGGGGAGGGAGAGAGGGAGAGAGAGGGGAGGGGGAGGGGGGGAGAGAGAGAGAGAGAGAGAGGAGGGGGAGGGGGGGGGGAGAGGGGGAGAGAGAGAGAGAGAGATAGGATGTAACACTTAAGTTGAGCCCCCCGTTGCTTTAGAGAAATGGCGTCTATTTCAAAAAAGGAGTTCGACTATAACGACTGATGGTATGAACAAAGGAAACGCACGGTTCCAAGACGCGAGGTCCCCTTAAATCGTACACCACGTGGTACATCCAAAGGGCTGTAGAGACAAACTAGTTTTGACCCAGGTAGCTCTAGTCAAAAGCATGTATTGGATCTCTATAAGAAGTAAGAGATTCCTGCAAGTTTGTCCCCACGGCGGGTTAGCGAGGCGCTTGATAGCAGATGGGTTATTACTGCGTAAGTCCACCTCTACGGCTGCGTTCTATACTAACCAAAATTGCACATGAGATGTTACGTGAACCGGGCTGTGAGGAATCAATTCGATTTGAATTCCTTGGCTAACTACGGCCAAGCTTCCGGTTTAATATGCAACTAAGCTAGATTAACGTTAAAAACCTGACCTTTCCTCACCCCGCCGTAAGAGTTCAGAAGTTTATGGTCGGTAATAAATATACCTTATGGTGGCCCGGTTTAACGTCGGCGCTTCACCAAATAAATAACATGTAACCACAGGTGATATGTCTCCCACGTTGGTACGAACATTTAGATCTAAGTCAGGATTGCATTTGTCTATCTACAAACCCATATAAAACACACTCCTAGCCCTTATACTTCGTGAGCTCGTTATTTAATTTCAATCTGTTAGCTTATTCTAGGCCGTTTGTAACCGGCTGTATGAATTTAAACCAGTCCGAGATTACACGTCCCCGCAGCCTGACGGATGCAGTACAAGCTATTCACCTAATGTTACTAATCTAACTATACAGAGTTTAGTCATTGACAACAGGTTCTGTTTACCTTTGTTGTGGCGCCTGTAAGTAGCTTGTACTGCTCTCCGAACGGCCTCGCGGTCGCCAGTCTCGGTCCGGACTCTCCACGAACGTCGGGGTCAACCAATTATCATGTTCTTCAAGGAAAGAGGGGTCGAATCCAAAGGAATAGCTTTAAAGAGATACTTTATTTGTATAAAGTATTTTCGGTATGGTAAACTGATGCTCTGAAGATAAGAGAGATTGAAGATGTGCCTTAGCACGTGCGAGAGTGTTCTCCTAGCTGGTCTAAGACTTTAGCCCACGAATGTCCTAGCGCTGCCTGGAGAGTTCTGTTGTCTTCAAGATGTGGAGGCTTTCTTATGGACTCGGAGGACCGGAAGACTTGGAGAAAACCGGTGGGACGTAATCCTCGGTTTCCTCGCTTGGTCTGTGGTGCTGCCCTCTGTGGATAAAGTATCTATTGCAGCCTTCAGTAAGGCTCCCCTTGTGGCTATGTATGGTATTTACGGCTAATAAGTTTGGTCTTCATTAAGTCTATGTGTGGGTAGCTTAGATTCTTAAAATACGTAACAGTATATATATATATATATATATGTATGGATATATGTCTCTTACTGTAGGCCTATATATATTGTGCGAGGGTGATTGATTTGGCAATGTCCTTGGTAGGCCTACTGAATCCGCATGATGGTCCATCGCAAACACGAGTTTTCATTGAAAGGAAAATAAATGTGTTTATTGTTTTCTATTTGATTGTGCTTCTCTTCCATGTTGATATAGGGTCTCTATACAACCCCTTGCATGCTTAGTAACATGTTTGCATGTGCGGAAAATGCTTTTCAGCGTGAGAAAGTCACAACAGCAAACTATGTTCATTAAATAATTAAAATATTGTAGATGTGGTAGTTGTGTAGAATAATATAAACATCAGATGTGTATTTATGCTACAAGAAAAAATGCTTTATTAATTATCATGTTATAGTATAATCATCATGAGTTAGAGCTGAGATTATTATTTGGAGAATTAAAAGAATAATATGAACCAATAACCAATTACCTATCTCGATACAGTAAACAAGAAATAACAATATATATTGTATAATCAGACTTTGAAAGAATTCCTTATTTATTATAATTAATTTGTGAGGCTAATTAACAATATCCTTCCCATACATTTCGATATCCAAGCCATGTTCACTGATAACCTATTGCTCAATGCTTGACAAAGGCTGATACCGAACAGCAGGCCTCTTGAATTTGTGAATCATCACTCCACAGATCATGGCAATCGCCGCTAGAAGGCATCCAGCGATGAAGGCCATGTTGAGATTCAGGCCGGTTACTAAAGTAAATAAATACAACATTTTTAGATTTTACAGATATTCCAGGGATTCCACAAAGTCCAACAACTTGTATTAAAAGTGATGTTGTTGCTAAAATGAATATTTTTTAACTACTTACCACTGCTCTTGTTTTCCGGTGTGCTTTGCAGACGCAAAGGACCCTGGGAAATGAAGTGCGCTCCTGTTTCAATCACAGCCGATCTCCTGCGCCGACCAATGGGGTTGGTTGGGAGACATCCCCTGGAGCATCTGGTGTTGGGGTTCCCAGCCTCACATAGAATGACCGAACAGCTGATGTACACCTGACCCATAATGAGATAACCTGTCAATACATTGCCACATTCAAGCTGTTCCTCATTTACTCCTATTTACAAATTATGTCCTACCTGGTCATGTAATCCTATGAATTTGAAGGCATCGATTGAAAACCGAAACTGTTTATTATGACTTGGGGGATAGAGGACAACAGTGGAGTCCTGTACACACCTAGGTAAAAAGAAAGAGCAAATAAAGATTACAATTAAAGAAAGAGTGCTGTCAATAAAGAGTGCTGTCAATCTATTACATTCCTTTGTTAATTAATCAAACAATTTGCTGGGATTAATCATGATCAATAGTTTCTTTTTCTCTTATAGAGCCAGTTAACCCAAACCCACTTTTTTTGTTTTAGACAAACAAAAATGAATTAACAATAAAATTGTAAATTATGATGTGTAGTGTGTAAATTATAAAGTGCTACCAGAGATGCAATGTAAATGAAGAGAATATTTGTCTTATATGATCGTCAACAATCGCCCAATAATCATCAACAATCAATGCCATTTTGTCATTATTACTGAAATAAGTCCCCAGTTTAGAGAAAAGGGGGGGAAATAGGCCTACTCTGTTTTTGCCGTTCTCCACAAAACACAATGCGGACGTTCAACTCTACTGCGCACCCAGGTGGCAACAGACTACGAGGTAGTCTAATGGTGCGCTCGAGATGCATCGTTCACCACCCGCACAAGTTGGGAAATTTCCCAGCCTTCTTGCAACATCTCAGTGAGTTATGCCCCTTTTGGTTATAATATAATCTGTCCCACTCGTGCTCCCGAGAGACCACCCAGAAGAGCGAGGATAACCGTACTACCCGACAAACAAAGGTGGCTTCCCCCGTAATGAGATGGTTTTTTTTTGTATTTGTACCACAACGATCGTTTTAATGGGTCGATTTTTTTATTGCTGCTTTAATCTGGTGACCAATTTATGCATTGCACGGTCTTGCTGTGCTTGCAAGACAATGTAAAGCTTTGTTGTTTGTTTTCGAGCTGGTTTGCTAAAGAGGTAAATGTAGCTAACATAACGATGATGACTGTTCTTCCCTGACTCGTCGTGCAGCGATGCCCACATAGACAAACGGGAAGGCTATAAGTGCTACAAAGCCAGGAAATTACACCACAAGAGCAACTTGTTGCTGGTGGTGTGATGCATTTCAAACGCGCCATAACGTCCCGAACAAGGGTCCCCAGTGGCCCGGTTTGTGTGGACGTGTGGAGCTCTGCCTGGGCAGGAGTGGTCCACAAGAAGATTGAGCTTTTCGGACACTTTAAGTCGCTATGGTCTCTGTGGATGGTGAAGCTCCGTCTGAGCAGCAATTTATCAATTGTCCGCATCCCAGTCAGGGGTAGGCTTTCCGGACACCTATAGTATAACGCTACTGTGTGTGGCGCAAGTCTGAAATAACGTCGCTCATTATAACTATCTTAATAGTTACACAGTGACGGTACTAAAAAGGTATCATGAAGTTGTTGTGGGTTGTAAACATGGGGATAACACCCTCTTTCCTAAAACTCTCAGCCCAAATTTTTTTTTTTTTTTAAATCAAATAGTGATGAATTACATCTGAAACAGTTATGGTTATAAGTTCGAGGGTGAATTATAGAAGGTGTCTCCGATGCAATTTGATTGAATTCTCTGACCGCACTCCTGTCATTTAGATCGGGGAAACCCAGATGTTTCGGGAGGGTATTCTGCTTTGAGGTGATATTTCGAGGCAAAATTCATTCTGTGGTTATTAAATGGGGCTTTGCAAACTGCAGATTACTTTTGTTTTCTCCAGAAATCCATCAAGCAACAGTTTTGCGCTACAAAGGTCAGCTGCCAAAGGAAATAAACAAAGCCTCGCCAATTGCGATAAAGAAAATGAAAGCGTTAGATCTTTCAAAATGAATGCAAAGCTTAACATGTTCATTTGGCCTATGTATATATATTTTCTTTTTTTAGCTGAACAAACAATAAAATAATAATAATGTAATGAAGACCAGTAGGTAGGAAGGTAGTTTACCCGTTCTCTATGATTGGGTAGGTGGGCTGGTAATTGGGGTTATCGTAAGGTGAAGCACTACAGGACTCCACAAACAGAACAGTGTTATTGATTGAAGTCGTGGCATCTATCTGCATGTATATCTTATCTCCAACTTCATAGTCCAGCGGGTAGAAGTGTGGATTGATCATTGTGTCGAAGTGGATGTCTGGGTAGAACTCAAAGTTGTAGGTGAACGTCCCAAAGCCCTTCTCGGTAATAGTCTGGTTGTCCCTGTGGACTGTAAACCCAAGGGATACGTTTCCACGCTTTGGGTACTGGCAGGAAAACTGAACTTCCAAAAGATGTTTCCTGGTAACGATGTCTCTGACATCCTCAAAGGTGGTGATCTCATTTGAGAACAAAAGGTTTTCATCGTCCTCCTGCAGAACAGGAACACTCTTTAAAACACTGTTTTAGATGATAAAGTGAAATTAACCAAATCAGCAGATGTCAAGACAAACATAACCATTCGCAAAATACTATAACATTTATTAGATGGAGTTTCCCCATTACCTTAATCATAGTACCACATTCATTAAGTGGGATGAAACCAATGACATGAGTGCCATTGGAGTGTAGTCTGCAGGCTGTGCTGCCGGGATCATTTAGCCGCAGGTGATCTTCATCTAGTCCCTTAAATGCGGCTTTCTCCAACTCTACTGTCATGGAGGTTTCATTGCAGATCACGTGTGCTTTAGCTGTTGAAGAGATTTAAAGTAAGTTATTCCTTGTTTATGTAAAAACATACATAACATCATCAGGCACATTAAGCATAAACCTAAAATGTCAGTTCTCACCGTGTTCAACATGCACCCAAACACATCGCATTTCTGACTGTAACTGCTGATACCTGAAATTGATTTGAGCCAAGAATTAGTCACTTTAAATTGTATTCTCACCATTGGCACTGTAAAGATACATTAGTGATACATTATTAATAACTATTGTTACTAATATAGTCATATAATTGTAGTGCATAAAGAGAGGGAGCTAAAAATAAAGAAACCTACGAAAAAGCTGCCTCCGCAATGAAGCAAATTGGAACCTGGTCTCCAAATTGGTGTACAGTCGGGGTCCATCTCAGATAAAACTCTCCCTGTTCAATCCTGTGTTTGGTGGTACCCAGGGGTCCTGTGAAGATGATATCACCTACTCTGTATTCAAAAAAAATGTATTACTATCTCGATTTTCAAGTTCTGGGTGATTCATTTCATTTCTTAAGTTGATCTTGTCAGCAGACACGTGTACTTACGTTGAATATTGAGCTACTGCTTTGACTGTGATTTCAAATTCTTCATTGACTTGAGCTTTCAGATGGTCTCCATGACTTGGTGTTGGGTGAACAAACCTAGGCAGGTACTCTCCTTCAGTGCAGGACGGAACAGGCGAATCCACTACAGTTTAAGTAGAAATATTTTAGCTTACAAAAGCATGCAATATGTTGTATAGCTACAGAGAAAGCATATCTCAAATAAGTACTTAAATCATGCTAAATTGAAACAAAGTGTAAAAGGATGCTTCTCTGTTTATACAATAGCATGTATAGGCATAAATCATTCATGAAATTACGACAAAATGTGACTCGCTTGCCTACCTAGAACGGAGAATTGAAGAGGAATTTGACTGAGAGGAGTAGGATACGGTTGCCTGGCGTAGGTTTGGTACGGGGTGGTGGTTGGGCCTGCCGTGGTGGTGGTTGGGCCTGCCGTGGTGGTGGTTGGGCCTGCCGTGGTGGTGGTTGGGCCTGTGGTGGTGGTGGTTGGGCCTGCCGTGGTGGTGGTTGGGCCTTGATGTTGCCACCACCATGGGTAATTGGTTGTCATGGTGGTTGGGCCTGTGGTGGTAGTGGTTGGGCCTTGATGTTGCCACCACCATGGCTTATTGGTTGTCATGGTGGTTGGGCCTGTCGTGGTGGTGGTTGGGCCTGGGATAGTGGTGTAAGAGTATGTGTAGTAGACTGCACGTTTCTTTCTGTTTGAAGGCAAAGGTAACCTCTGAGTTGAAGTTCCATTTGTGGAGATCAAGGAGATGGTGGTTCTTGGAAAGTCTTCCAGCACCAACTCAAACCCATACGTCCCAGTGTATGATGTGGAACGGTAGTGTAGGACACAGTTTCTCTAAGAAAATGAATATAAAGGAGTTCGATTAGGAAACATGAATAAATGTAAGTCAAAGGTACACTTTTAAAGATTGTAGTCTTCATTCAGAAAAACCTAGACTCTGCTCATCACCCCTCCCTTATGTTATCTCTTCAAACCCATAGATAGATGTAGGGCCCTATTTTAACGGTCTAAAACGCAGGTGAGAAGCGCCAAGCACAAGTAGCTTTGTGGGCGGTTCTACGGCGATGTCGCTAGTTTACCGGCGCAAAAAAATTACTCTTACGCCCGGCGCATATCTAAAAAGGGTTGGTCTGAAGTAGCCTAATTACCCGTAGGTTTGGTTTGGGCGTAACGTGCAATAAATCAAGGAGAGTGCCAGCTCCAATCCCCTTTAAGAGCCCTTTTGATGAGCACATTTTAATCTGACGAGTTGATATTTTGACAGCGCAGTCTCCGATGAGACAGATGCACATGATTTTCAAACATCAAATGGCTCAGTTTATGGCCAAATAATATGTCCTAATTCACACATGGAATAAGGTTTTCTTCAACAACTTCAGAAATACTGAGTCCTCAAATAAATTTTGGCAAAGAAAACGTATATGATATAACATATGATATGCGGTAACTCCTATTTAATGATATACGCAATACATTATAAACATTGTTTCTTATCAGTATTGTATGCATTATCGTTATCGACTTGTGTTCCTAATATGCCCTGTCCCCCCATTAATATACATTGCCATGGACTGTATTATGCGTTAAGTGTTTAGTTTGCGTGTGTTTAAACAGATGGACGCAAACACGCGCGTGTGTATTACCCATACACACATGCGCCCGCATTCATTCATTCTTTTTAACACTCACTCGCGGTAAACCAATGTTTTCTCACAATCAAAAACTCATCAATCCTAAAAGTTATGGGCATGTACACGATGTCTGTGTCAAGAAAATGTGTTTGCTGTACGGTGTTTGCAGATGCATTGATTTAAAAGTACAACTTATTACGCTGTATCAGCTGTTCTTTCCCAAATAATTTACCAAGAATGTGTGGCTAGGTAGATGAGAGAAGCTAAGTGTATGCGCGAGGTGCACAAGCAACATTATGCATGCGCCCTTTAAATAGCATCTGAACAACGCGCCACTGACTTTAAACCAGGTATTTCCTGGTTTGTGGCGCAAGGGGTTTCTGAAACGGCAAGATAGCACCAGGGAACGTTTGCGCCAGAACACGCCTCCTTCTTTCGCCGAGCTGCCCCTTGGGGCGCAAGATCATTCCCTAATTTACCGACGCGTGGCACAGGAGGGAAAAGAACGCTCTGCGCCAGTTGCAAACTAGCAACGACACATGTGCCAGTGATTAAGTCAATTGCGCCGGATGCAAGATAGGGCCGTAGTCTTAAAGTAAGTGTCTATGACAGAATGCCTTTTGGAGCACATTTAAAACGTATACATTACGTATCCATGTTGTACCTTTGACATTATGTTGACTATTATATGCTTTTACCAACCTCATCCAGCTCAAAACCTTGGGGTTGATTGCATGTAGCGCATTCTCTGTTTAAGATGGTTCCATATCTGCAAATCACCCGATCACCATCAGGGTCATCTGTCATCAGATGGTAGGATCTTGGGCAGTTTGAAGGAACTCTAACATTAAGCACAGAAATGACAATTAACAGCCAATAATCAGAACAATAAACTTTTAAAAAGATACACGTTTGGATACATAAAAAGGTGACAAAAGTCACCAGTAGATTAAAGACAATTATGGTTCACTGTAATAAATGACATAAATATTCATTAATGTTAACACACTTTAATTGTATCACATTCAATACTTACATTTCAGCTAATTTAGCTTCACCAAACATAAAATGTCTTTAAATAATTTAAAAAAAATGTAATGGGCAATAGCTCAGGTAAAGACGTACCTCAGGAAGGGCATGATGGCATTATTTGGAGAGCCATTCGCCTGCCAGTTATCAGATCTTTCCCTCAAGTCCACATGTGTGAACAGTCTCCAGGACCCACGTAAATTCACAGTTGGAATCCAACAGCAGCTAGCTTTCCTAATATATGGAAACAAAGTTGCAGCTAAATAGCAGAACTCTTGAACTATTGGTGAAAGGTGCCCATTTTTGACAATGATTGATTTAATTCCTCAAAACTTAAATATATTGAATAACATTAGAAGCAATAATCAATATTGAGAAAAATCACCTCAGGTCAAATGAATCGTCATTGGGGTAATATCTTGACTGCACTACTTCTGTTTCACACCAAGCATTTGTGTGGGGTGCTGAATTTGTGCTACCGTCTATTACACCTTCTTTTGCTTCCGATATTTTTCCGCAGTTACCATTCAAGCATCTCCAATCGAAATAGTGATAGCAGCTTCTGTAAGTTTGCCTGAAATATATTTCCACCTGTGAGGAAGACAAATGAATTGTGTTAACACTTTCTAATAGCTTTCAACAAGGCTTCGAGGCAATTTGATGTAGCAGCATTTTTGTCATATTTGTTGAAATTCTGACTAATAAATAATTAGTTCATTATGAGCAGAAGCATAAGTTAAACTTTTTTGTCTTTTTTGTTAGTATTTTGTTAATATGATGTTCATATATATTTGGTGACACTTTACAATAAATTTACATAAATTAACCGTTAATAATAAAATAAAAGTTAAAATATTGTTTGCATTTATACCTGAGTTAACATGCACAGTGACACCATTAGAAAAAATACTTTAAGTATTATTGTATTGTATTGTATTTTTATCCTGTGTTTTTCCACTGCTGCTGTGCTGTTGCAAGAAACTAATTTCTCCCACAGAATATTTGTATAAAGTTGTAACTAATCTAATTTAAATATATATCCTCATGCCATTACCTTGCTTGAAATATATGTTGTTTAAGTTCTTACCTTAATGGATCCATTCAGGTGTTTTTCTTTGGGAACGACCCTAACAGTGCCTGCAGTGAAATGTGATGCAGATGCAACGGAGATCAGCAGGAGCAACTGGATTGAGAAAATCCAGAAGGAAGCCATTGTGCCCGAATCTCTCCTCCAGAGTACTTGCGTACCATAAGCAGTACTAAAGCATCTTATACCTTCAGCATCAGTCGATGACCCACCCACAACATACCATGAGGAAATGTTTCACATATCTGGTGCCAAGTCCATCGGCCTTTCCCAGAATTGTTGATAACTGGTTTTTCTGCTACTATAAAGGGTGTGGAAACAATTGGAGGATGCATTCTTACAGGATATCTTGGGCATTTATAAAAACTTGTCTGTCTACATAAGGAACAAGACTTTGTGAGCTATCCTTTTACCAATAAGAAACTTGTTTGCGAATTCACCCCGTTCATCAGGTCTAACCCATTAGCACTAGGAAGACAAACAAATGTCCTGATCGCAGTATGATCTAAGATGTTTCATGGCATGAGCATGCTTAGGAAAATGAGCACACTGGAGAGAATTTTTTTTAATGCATGCATTTAATGTTTGTATTTAGTGTAGTGTTGCATCAGACTCTAGGGTCAAGTACTAACCTTGTCTTCCCCAGACCGTTCACCCTTAAACGGTAAAGTATAGCCTTTTTACCTAAAAGTCCCATGAGGCCTAAAAAAAAAAAAAGTTTGGTTCCTGTTGGTTGTCAGTTGAGGTCATGGGTAGGTAGGGAATTTTTTTTATTTTTTTATTTTATTTTTTCCAGCGGCAGCGAATGATAGGTAGGTTGTTTTCATTTAAAAACGAGAAAATTCGCTCATCCTTGTACAGAATGAAGAGGTGCTGTACCAAAACGTAATTATAGTTTGCATCAAAAAAAAATAATAATTTTTTATAAAGCTCATAAAATAATTTGGGTCGCACATAAATTGACAGGGTCGGTCGGAAACCGGAACCAAACAAAGAAAAATTTTTAGGCCTGAGGCTGAATTTAATATTAACCAGTATGACGATGCCTCCATGCAGTCGCAAGATGCAGTTAGCAAAGAGAGAAAGACAAAATATGGATATCAGGAAACCGAGGACCATGAGGCCTCCAAACGTGATGCTAAGTCAAAGTTATCCATGAAATCGTGGAGATCCTTCCATCAGTCCAGCAGAGGGTCCGGGTCGACAGTTTCTTCAACTGTCAGAGCCTGTACAAGGGCAAGGGCTACCCAAGCTAAAGTGGCTTTCCCTGAAGAAGAAGAAGATAGCGTAATGCTACAGAAATCTAGCCTTGATGCTAGTCGTCAAATTCTTTGACGCAAAAGGGCTGCTGCCACCACTGAGGGTAAAACTGCAGCCTACGAAAAGAGGACAACGAAGTGGAGAGAGCCACTCAGGACCCCACATTTTTGAAAAGTAGCAACATTCAGCAGCACTCAAGAGTTGTTCCACAAAGAACCTCCATTGAAACAGATGTCAATGGAATCCCACAGATCACTCATGAATCCGTACGCCGAAACACCTACTTACGAAAGCCAAGAATGCATGAGTTTGAGAGACACTGAGGTCAAGGAAGAAGAAGCAAGCAAAAGGCGACAATCTAAGAATTATCGGCAGTCTACCAATACTGACAGAGATTTTGCACCTGAACCCCGCAAAGCCCTCGCTAAATACAGCATGCGCAGAGAACTTTTCATCTCTGGCCTTCTCGAGTTTAATGATCACCTGACCATTACTGTTCATGGAAAGCTTATTTTGTGAGTGTCACCCAGAACTTGAACTTGACTGCCAGAGAAGAATTGAAGTTGATGGTCAAATGGCTAGGAGATGATTCAGCAGAACAAGCAAAGATAATTTGTTCAGTGCACGTTTTCAATCCCCTTGCAGGTTTCAACATGGTTTGGAAACGTCTTGAGGACTGTAATGGGACTCCAGAAGTCATATGAAAGGCACTGCTTAAAAGGATTGATGATATTCCAAAACAAACCAACAAAGACGACAACAAGCTCAGAGAACTGGGTGACCTCCTTGAAATGGAATGTGCTGAAGGGAAAGGCTACCTACCAGTCCTTGCTTATTAAGATACAGCTTGTATAGCCTTCAAGAGAGATGGATAACCCAGGGATCCAGATACAAAGAAGACCAAGGTCCGAGTCACTATTGATACCACTATGGTTGCAGTATACGGTATTACCGGTGTTGAGGCCAACACCGTTTACTCGGTGTTGCACACCGGCAACAGCAATTTTTTTTTAGTTTTTTTTTAGTAATAAAAAACAAATTCAGTAAAAATGAATAATATAATTATAATTAAGAAAAATAAATGTGTAGAATAGGCCACAGTTCTGCTCTGTGCGGGAGAATTGTCGCGCCGAGAATTGACGTGCTTCCTTAAAGCCCAGTTCAGACCAAAGATTCACCTTGCAACGGCTTGCAACTCGCAACTCCTTGCGACGAGACGGGCTGCGACGTTCTAAAACTGGGCCGTTCACACTGGCTGCAACGGGCTGCGACGCTAGATGGTTTCCATAGCAACTGTGAACGTTCTGGCTCAGCTGAGAGCCGCAACGGCATCATTTGCGTAGGTTAGGTTAGATTAGTTAGGTTTGCAATTAGTTAGGTTTGCAATTCGTTTTTTTTTTTTTTTGCTTGAGAGTAGGCTAGAGTTATTGTGTTTTGTCATTCTCCGGATATCGGATATTTCAATCTGATATTTTTATGCTGGAGTGGACAGTACGGTACCGGGACAGAGTAAGGCCGTGACGTACATGTTGTTCTGTGCTGTGATTGGCTGAAGCGAAATAGTTAAATCGCCGCGTTCTAAAACTGGACCTTGCGATTTGACATGTTCAATCTCTGGCGACTCCTTGCAACTCCTTGCGACTCCTTGCAACACCTTGCAACGACCCGTTCACACCGCCCCTGTGACGTTCTAAAACCGTCTCGTTGCAAGCCGTTGCAAGGTGAATCTTTGGTCTGAACTGGGCTTTAACAAGACCGGTAACCATAGCAACGCCGGTAAACAAACACCGCGGAGCCCAATCCCTACGTGAGCTCCCCGCGCTACGGCCATCCGGAGGCGCACAGAGCTTTTGGCCATGATATTATGATATATAAAATTATATTATCCTATTATATATTTAAGCAATAGATCACGCCAGGCTGTGGTATGTGCTCATTATACCACTGTTAAGGGGCGTTGTCCGGCCCCGACGCGCGGAGGGCCGGCGACCCCCTTCACAGTGGTATAATTAAGTCTGTTAAGAGACTGACACACAAAAAGTTTGAACGTTCATTGGGGACCAAAAAAACGCCTATAGAGGCATTCTTAAGTTGGCTGTTTTTGCCAATTCTACCAAAATGCTTTACGGTGGAACGAGATATTGACACAAAATGAATGCAAGTTAAGGGATGTGTCCTCTATGTTCCTGGTACGCTTCAAGTTCCAGCCTCCTTCTGCCGAGGACTTGCGATGGAAATGGAGAATTAGCGTTTAGTTTAGCATTCATCAATCACTGTGTGATTGAGTGAATATTGCAAAATGTTGATGTCTGCTAGAGCTGCTGCCCCCGCGATCCAACCCTGGATAAGTAAGGAAATTTGGGGGTCATTTGAGAATGCAATGAGATGATGTAGATGATTTTAGAAGTGTTGCCAAGAATCACACTGCAACCAAATCTATCCTGACAGACATTATGGGTCCAAATGGCAAAAAAGTTTCAGAATTTCTAATCAATCGGAAGCCATGAAGAGTGTTTAACTAAGACCAGAATTTATAATGCCCCCTATGGTGATTTGGGCACCAAGCTTTTTGGAGACCTAAGGTACTGGTAATCATGCATGACTGAGAAATTTGATAACTTTTTTGGGCTGATCAATAAGCGTTTAAATTAAAAATAATAATGTCTAGTACAAATACAATAGGTATCCAGATACACTGTGAATATATATTTAAGTACTAGTGCTGACGTTTATGAACGCAAAGTATTTTTGATATATTTATATATTCCTTGCTGTCCTTTTTTAACGAGCAGAATCATATGCATATGTAGGGCTTGTACAACGTACAAAGTACAACTCTCTACAATAGTTAAGAGAATCATTCATTTTTATTCAAGCGGTAGTCATTAATAATTGTTAATAAACTTTTGGAATAGTCTTTCGAAATATTATGCCAACATTTATGGTAAGGTAGTGTGAGGCAAGGTTGAAAACATTAATAATTAGCAAGTGTCATAAGTTTTAAAGAGACAGAAAATAAGATCTAACCCCCCCCCCTCTAAAAAAACGATCACATATCACAGAAAGACATGTCTAACACCCAGGCACACCCACCACTTTTTACATTTGAAAATGTCAAAAGTGATTTACATTTATCTCAAAGAAAGCTAATAAACTCGTAAGGGAAAAGACTCTGGGTCGTAGAGTGTGGTTTGATATCTGATATCTTATTGCTCAGTTGTTGGCAAAGGCTGATACTGTACAGCAGCCCTCTTGAATCTCTGAATCATCACTCCACAGATCATGGCAATTGCTGCTAGAAGGCATCCGGCGATGAAGGCCAGGTTCAGATTCAGACCGGTCACTAGAGTAAATAAATACAAGATATTTCAAGAAGTCATATGTACTTGTTTAAAAAAATGATATTGTTGTTTGCAATGTATAGCCACAAATGAAGGGTTTCAACATTACCTCTGCTCTCACTTGCTGGTGTGCTTCGCAAACGCAAAGGACCCTGGGAAATGAAGTGGACTCCTGTTTCAATAACAGCCTCTCTCTTTCTTCGATGATGCTGCTGGTTCGATGTTACACATCCCTTGGCGCACCTGGTGTTGTTGTTCCCAGCCTCACATAGAATGACCGAACAGCTGATGTACACCTGTACATAATGAGATATCCCGTCAATACATTGCCACACTTTATCTGTTCTTCTGCAGTTTTATCTACTTTGTTGAATTAATTTGGTTTTACCTGGTCATGTATTCCTATGAATTTGAAGGCATCAATTGAAATCCGAAACTGTTTATTATGACTTGGGGAATAGATGACAACTGTGGGGTCCATTATACACCTAGTTGAAATCGATCAACATAAAAAGAGATCACAAATTAAATATCGCCCTTTACATCAAGAACATATGCAACATAGTTGTTTTTTGTTGTTTTTCAGCTAAACAAACATAAAGTAATGAAGACAAATAGGTAGGAAGGTAGTTTTACCCATTCTCTATGATGGGGTAGTTTGGCTGGTAATTTGGGTTATCGTAAGGTGAAGCTCTGCAGGACTCCACGAACAGCACAGTGTTATTGACTGAAGACGTGGCTTGTATTTGCATGTAAATCTTCTCTCCAACTTCATAGTCCAGTGGGTATAAACTGGGACTGACCATTGTGCCAAAATGGTTGTCTGGGTAGAATTCAAAGCTATAGGTGAACATCCCAAAGCCCCGCTCTATTAATGTAAAGTTGTCCCTGTGTATTGTGAACCCCAGGGTTACATTTCCACGCTTTGGGTACTGGCAGGAAAACCCAATTTCCAACAGATGTTTCCTGGTTATGATGTCTCTGACCTCTTCAAAAGTGGTGATCTCATTCTTGAAGATGAGATTATCATTATCCTCCTGCAGATCAAGGACACGTACATAATGTCATAGTAGCATAAACAAAATCACAGATGGTAACCATATCAGCATATCTTTGGATATCAATGAATTCATTTTCAACATTTTATACCATATCCAGTGCAAATTCTAGTGTTGAGATCCCAAATGAGAGGTTGCAGTTTCGGATATCGTCAGACATCTCAGGTCTATTTAGAGTACGGTAAGATTTAAATTCCATGTGAATCTCATGCCCCTGTCACACCTTGACGATTTTGAAAAACGTATGCCGATGTCATGAACAATTTGGCGAACACGCTGGAATACGTCAATAAGTTATGGGTATGTTTTGAATACGTTTAAGTCGGCCTACGCTGGAGCATCGTGGTATACGCTGGCATAAGTCGTAGTACGTCGCAGGCGTCTAATTTTTTTTTCCACAACCGCATCTTCTCCAGGGGATGATGATGTAGGCGTAGGTGAGCGTCCATGTACACGCCTATTGCCAAGGCTAGCAGAGTCCTATGGAGTTTTCTTGACCATGTTGACAGCGCGGGGTCTACTGTGGTAGTGATTTGAACCAGCTTTTATACACCATTGGTGATACGGTGCCACCTGCTATGCATACGTCTATATCTTTGGCCATACGTCTAAGACTATCTATGGACATGAATCGCGCACGCTAGCCACACGCTAGGTGTTCGTTGTCATGCGCTGGCATTCGTCTATACGCTATTCTATAATTTATTGATAGGTTCTGGATAAGTTACTAAAACGTTATGTATACGTTAAGCACGTTATGAATATTGTATGCATACGACCAAAGTAAAAAATATACATATTATGCCGGGCCGGCGTATGCCAGCGTTTCTCTGTCTTTTGATAAATTTGGGATACGTCTTCCAAATCGTCAAGGTGTGACAGGGGGATCATATAAATTATCGTGCCTGATTTTGTTCAAGGCATTAGTCAGACACATATATTTCTCTGATAAGAATGTGTAACACATTCTGAGCTAAAAGTTTTTATTTTGAGAGTACTTCTTATTGTACAGCGTTGCGTATTGAGAAAATTAACTTGTTCGAAAACGTATGTGTTACCGGAAAAATATATGCACGCCTGTAAGGTGCATTCCTTTCGGACAACCACACAACCCAACACAGATTATACCTTACATAATATCTGCATTACCTCAATCGTAGTACCACATGCATTTAGAGGGATGATACCAATGACATGAGTGCCATTGGAGTGTAGACTGCAGGCTGTGCTGCTGGAATCAATCAGCTGCAGGTGATCTTCACTGAGCCCGTTGAATGAGGCTTTATCCAACTCTACTGTCATTGAGGTTTCATTGCAGGTCATGTGGGCTTTAACTGGTGTGGAGAATTGTAAAGTTTGTTGATTTTTTCATGATTACAAACATACCCAATAGAGAATTACTGCTATTAAAAGCGTTTTCAATCCCTCCACAAATTAAAACTTGCAAACCGTTTAGATCCTGATTAAGAGAGATTTTTTCTCGGTCTAAACTGGTAGATTATCTATCAATATTATATATATGTGTGTGTGTGTGTGTGTGTGTGTGTGTGTGTGTGTGTGTGTGTGTGTGTGTGGTGTGTGTGTGTGTGTGGTGTGTGTGTGTGTGTGTGTATATATATATATATATAATATAATATATATATATATAATATATATATATATATATATATACTGCTGTGTGTATATGTATATATATATGTGTGTATATATATATGTGTGTATATGTATATATATATATATATGTGTATATGTATATATATATATATATGTATGTATATATGTATATATATATATCTGTATATATATATATGTATGTATGCCATGTATATATATATATATATATATGTATGTATATATGTATATATATATATTCTTTGAAAAAGCAACAAAAAATTATCTATAGGGATATAGTCTCATACCGTCAATATAAATTTTGAGAATAAATATATAACGAGAATTTATATCGATACAACAAGAAAGGATGTCGTTATAACGCCAAGAAAATAAAGGCTGCATAGTCTACTTATATGAGCGTTTCTCACACTTTTTCGTGCCACACAGAACGAAATACTAACCCATGCATTTTGAATGGGAGCGTTTCTCAGACTTTTTTCTAGCTACTCAGAACGACACTTAAAACAAGATTTTTTTGGACTTCAGAAGGGGGGTAGGGCAGTGCACCCTCTGGTTATGGATAGGTGAAAACAACAATCCAATTTTTCTGATTTTTGCAGCAGATATCCGCAAAACCTGAAACTAATCAAGACCCTTCAACCCAGTCTTGTAAAAAAAAGTAGTCCAACTACCTTGGTCCACAGCGGAAAACATGGCCTTTTTTTGGCCTCAATGGGCCTGCGTCTACGTCATGTGACTGTCGGGGTTGTTTGCTATAGGGGTTGCTATGTATGCTGTTATCGCTGCAAACCTAGCATGGATGATAGTTTACCTACTCAACATCATATACAATCACTGAATGAAGATTATGTCATTAAAGGCACAATTATAACTAGAACTGTTATCAAAACACATTTGGAAAAACGCAGAATGTTAATATTGCATTTTCCGTGTCATCCATGTTTGGTTTTCAGCGATAGCAGCGTCCATTGCAACCACCATAGCAACCAACCTTGACAGTCACATGACGTGGACGCAGGCCTTTGAAAAGACATGTTTAGACTAGAGCAGTTATTGTAGAACTACTATGTTTTCCGCTGTTGACCAAAGTAGTTATAGTACATTCTGCTTTAAGTCTGGTTTGAGGGGACGTGGTTATTTTCAGTTTTTGAGGAAGTCTGCTGCAAAAATCTGAAAAATCGGATTATTGTTTTGACTATCCATAACAAGAGGATGCACTGTGCCTTTGTTTAAATGTTGTTCTGTGTAGCAAGAAAAAGTCAGAGAAATGCTCCCATTCAAAATATAGGGGTTAACATTTCGTTCTGTGAATCAGAGAAAATCGTGCTCTTGGACACGATTCAATAGATTAATTTCCGCATGAAATCGTGTGATACCGGGTTGGTGTAAACAGACGAAGATGGTTGTGAGGGTGTTTTTCCCTGTGTGTCAACAAATTTGTTCCTAAATCAAGATATAAAGATTAAAAAACCGTAGGCTATCTACATATTTATCTTGTGTAAACAGGGGCAAAATCTAAACACATTGCGTTATTTTATCAGCTGCAACCAATTCCTCAACAACATAACTGTCAATTAAATGTAGTGTAACAAACAAAGTTTGCTTTGTAACTGATTCGAAAGTGTTAAAAATGTCAATACTCACCATGTTCAACATTCAGCACAACACATCGCATTTCAGACTGATACTTCTGAGACCTGAGATGGATTTTAGACAGCAAGTCGTCACTTTTATGGTAGATATTGGAACGGGAGAGACATTTTTGTCGCTTAATACAAATACAGTATATTTAAATAAAGTATTGTAGTTGGATGCATAAATTAAAGAAACCTACGAAAGAGTTGCTTCAGCAATAAAGCAAATTGGAACATGGTCTCCGAGATTGTCTTGAGTAGGGGTCCATCGAATGTAAAACTCTCCCTGTGCGATCCTACGTTTGGTGGTATTCAGGGGTCCACTGAAGATGATATCCCCTACTCTGTAATAAAACAAAAATAATTATTATTTAGAATATCAATTTGTGGTTGATACTTGAGGCGCTATGAACAACTCGTCTAAGCCGATTTAGATGCAAGATTGTGTCAGCAGATAGATGTCCTTACATTGATTGTGAAGCTTGGGCTTTGATCCTCATTTCAAATTCTTCATTGACTCGAGCATTCAGATGGTCTCCATGACTTGGTGTTGGGTAAACAAACCTAGGCAGGTACTCTCCTTCAGTGCAGGACGGAGCAGGCGAATCCACTACAGTTTAAGTAGAAATCTTTTAGCTTACAAAGGCCTGCAATATCTTGTACAACTTTAGAGCATGTGCAAAGAATACAGTAAGCATTCAGTTACAGTTAAGTATTGTTTTTTATCATCATCAATATTCCGCCAACTGCCTAAACACACTAAATTTCTTACCAAGAAGGGAAAATTGCAGAGGAAGTTTACTGAGGGGAACAGGATACTGTCGTCTGGTTGTGGCCTGCAAGGGAGCATTTCTACTGGTAGAAGATGTTGTTGTTGTTGTTTGGGTGGTTGGTGTGTTGGTGGTGACGGGT